>NC_137178.1:12952500-13275000 GCF_951804945.1 Podarcis cretensis
CTAATGATTCAGAGATCTCTGAATCTGGAGGTTGTAGTCTAGGTTGGTTCAGCTCCCAGCATTTCCCGTCCCCCCCCCCCCCCGGAACTGAACTTCTGTCCTCTACTTCTTTAATCCCCATTTCTTGTCTTCTGCCTGGATCTAAAGCTCAACATCTGCCTGGAAATGTGTAATTGTAGCAAGCCATAGAGCAGCATGGCTAAGGAGCGTTCAAGTGGATGCTTTGGCTGAGTGCAAGCCAAGCTACCACTCTTTGAAGAAGCCAAAATATGTTGCACTGGAACAATTTTTCACCTGGTTGTTCTCAACCTTATTTCCAAGAAAAGTTGAATGTCTGAAATTTATTTCTGATCTCTGCAACATTGTCAAATTGATGGAAGTTTAATAATCGGTGGTGCTTGAGTATTGTCTCAGAAGCAGAGTAGCAAATGACTTCCAGATGTGCCTTTTCTTGTGTTCCTCTCTTGCTCATCTTCTTGAAGATAGTTAAATTCCAATTCCAGTTTGAATTCTTTGTTGTTTTCTTTTAATTTTTAACTTCATTCTGGTGGAGCAGAGTGGAGGGAAAACTGGGTGAAATATCAGAGATTAAATTCTATGCTATAGATGTCAGTTGCGATCAATGTTAGTGGCAATCAAAGTCGATATCAGTGGTGCAACACTTTAGGATGTAACACCTTTCGACTTATGATGGAATGAAACAATACTGGGCAAAAAATATATTGATGGCGGGGGATGATGGGAGTTGTAGTCTAACAACATCTGGGAACCCAAAGATGAGAAAGGCTACAATAGACTGTTTTTTATTTTGGCATAAAACAAGTAAGATACCATAGAGTAACTAACTTTTTTTATTCCGAAGGGTTGCATCTAAAGCTAGTCCTACTTTGGGACTAGAGTAGACCCATTGAAATGAATGGGCAGGACTAACTTAATTCATTTCAGTGAGTCTGCTGTGACTAGCATTGAATGCAACCTGAAGTATTTTAAGACCACTTTTTTATTCAGAATACTGTATTTTTCGCCCCATAGGACGCACCTAGTTTTTTGGGGGGGAAATAAAGGAAAAAAAAAATTTCCCAGGCGCGGGGGCTGGCGCGGGGGAAGCCTGAGCTTCCCCCGACCCCAGCCCCCAGAACAGGCTGCTGCCCCA
Organism: Podarcis cretensis; assembly: GCF_951804945.1. NCBI lineage: Eukaryota > Metazoa > Chordata > Lepidosauria > Squamata > Lacertidae > Podarcis > Podarcis cretensis. Next base: position 12,953,654 of record NC_137178.1, read on the forward strand.
AGCCTTGCGCGCCCGGCGGGACCTCTTGTAGGGCGCGAGAGCCTTGCCGACATCTGCCTGAAGCACGGGGCGGGCTCCTCAGCTCACCCCCTGCTTCAGGCTGCAGGCTGCTGCCCCAAGCCTCGCGCCCCCGGTGGGACCTCCCGCCGGGCACGCGAGGCTTGCGGATAGCTTCCTGAAGCCTGGAGAGCAAGAGGGGTCGGTGCGCACATTTCCCCTTCATTTTTGGAGGGGAAAAAGTGCGTCCTATAGGGCGAAAAATACGGTACTCAAAAGTGATGATTCTCATTGTACATCATGTAACAACCATAACAACAAGCTAATCGCTTTGCATACAGCAACAAAGAAATAATTTCAAGCATATCAACCAACCAGAGGATAAAACAGCAGATTTGGCATGTTGCGGTTGAAATCTGGCATCTAATTAACTGATAAATATTATGAAAGCCCAGAGGTTGATGTGATTTTACTGCCTGTCCGAAGGCAAATGGACATGGAACCAGGTGAAGGGTGGATCTCTAGACATTATGAGGGAAACATGGGGTTTGGTTCAGATGTGGAAAGTGGCGGCGGCAGGTGTAGGAGAGAATTGACAAGTGGGTAAGGTAAAAAAGGTAAAGGACCCCTGGACGGTTAAGTCCAGTCAAAGACGACTATGGGGTTGTGGTGCTCATCTTGCTTTCAGGCCAAGGGAGCTGGTGTTTGTCCATAGACAGCTTTCTGGGTCATGTGGCCAGCATGACTAAACTGCTTCTGGCACAACAGGACAACGTGGCGGAAACCAGAGTGCACAGAAACGCTGTTTACCTTCCTGCCGCAGCAGTACCTATTTATGTACTTGCACTGGTGTGCTTTCGAACTGCTAGGTTGGCAAGAGCTGGGACAGAGCAACGGGAACTCACCCCATCACAGAGATTCGAACCACCAACCTTCTGATCAGCAAGCCCAAGAGGCTCAGTGGTTTAGATCACAGCGTCACCCGCATCCCTATTGACAAGTGGACAGGAATGACAAGTGGACAGGAATGCTTTTAATGCCCCCCCCCCCGCAGCTTGCAGTTTCTATCCTGCAAATGCCTCCCTCCCCCGGATATTTTCAGATGAATATTTTTTTCACTCAGTTGGGCTCCCAAACCAGAAGCAAAAGTGGGAGCACAGAAGCCTGCTTGAGCTCATTGGCTCAGCATCACAAATTTTAGCTATTCCTCAGAATGTGAAGGTTGGTGGTCTCTAAACTGTGTGCGGAAATTACTCTTTTTGAAATTTTCTCCCACCTTTATGTATCAAAGGATGCTACTTGGGCTCTTTCTTTGAAATGCATTTTAGTGATTTTTAGTGATTTGCGGTACCTTTTGATCTACTGTAAAAACAGTATCGTGCAATTTATGAATTAGTACAGTTTGAGTTTTATGTTTAAGTTGTTTTATTTATCGTCAGCCAAATATGTGCTTTTACATCCAAATGGACGCATACTTTTATATCGGAATGGACATACAGTGGTATTTTGGGTTAAGTACTTAATTCGTTCTGTAGGTCCATTCTTAACCTGAAACTGTTCTTAACCTGAAGCACCACTTTAGCTAATGGGGGCCTCCTGCTGCTGCTGCGCCGCCAGAGCACAATTTCTGTTCTCATCCTGAAGCAAAGTTCTTAACCTGAGGTACTATTTCTGGGTTAGCAGAGTCTGTAACCTGAAGCGTCTGTAACCTGAAGTATATGTAACCCGAGGTACCACTGTATACTTTTCGATTACCAAAAAATGCTACTTATAGAACTTAATGGAAACAAGTCCTAGAAGGGTCTTGCGTCACCTTTAAAACTGGTCCACGAAATCTTATGCCAACAAATATACTAGTCCTCAAGGGGCCACAAGGCTGTTCTTTGTGACATCTGATTTTGGATTCTTCAGGTACCGTATTTATCCCCCCCCCCAAGTTGTTTGTTGAACGTTGAGTTCTTTTGTGCCTGAAGCAACGTTAACATTTTTGCACCAAATCTGTGTGCATCAGAGTTGAGTAATTATGCAACTGGATGACTTGAAGGCCAATTTCCAGATTGCATTTAATGGTACTAGGATTGCCCATCAAATTAGGTGCAGCAGAAACACCCACCCACCCCACCCACACATGAAAACAAAGACCATCATAGCCAACCCCAAAGGAACAACCACACCCTGGGCCAACCCCAACCTCTCTCAACACCAAAGGAACACAAGTGAACAGCAGAGAACCTGCACAAGCAATGCTGACACCAAACCCTACATATAGTAAGTAAAATAGAAACATCGCCACCCCACCCCACCCCCATCTCCCCCCCCTTTCCCCCTTTTCTTCCTAATGTCTCAATAAATGAAACTGATTTGTAAAAATGTTACATGGGGGAAATAATAATAATATGAGAGAGAGACATTGCACACATTTTTGTAAACCAAGAAAATCTTCAATAATAATAATAATAATAATAATAATAATAATAATAATAATAATAATAATAATAAGGTGCAGCAGCATCCCAAGCATGTTTACTCAGAAGTAGGTTGCAATGTGTTCCAGGATCTTTTCCTCCCTTGTAAGTTCCTTTGGCATTTTGCAGTCTTTGGAGCATTGCTATTTATTTAAAAGAGCCTTTTTATTCCATACCTCCATAGTTTTAGGCAGCTTATTTAAAATCACAATAAATAAATAAATAAATTAACCTCTATGTTAAAACCCATTCTTTCTGAAAAGAGCTTGGAAATGATAATTATAAGTATGCAAAACTCATTCAGGGGACTGGAAAATAATTACTGTGAGGAAGCTAGCATTTAATGCAATAGAAAGCAAACAAACAACAAAATTAAGTCCCTAGAGGCCACCATTACATTTGAATTTTGAGGGGTAGGACTGCCATTACTGATATTTTCACATGGGGGCTGAGGCAGCACATGTGAGTTGCTTTGTGAGTCTGTTGATGAAACTGAATACTGCATAGTACTTCAAAATCCAATACTTCACTAGGCTGGAGAAATATGGCTGCTAATATGTCCATTAAGATATATTAAGGATTCCTGTCTCTTCATTATTATGGACAAGTAATGTGTGCATAAAAAGGGACGCGGGTGGCACTGTGAGTTAAACCACAGAGCCTAGGACTTGCCAGTCAGAAGGTCGGCGGTTCAAATCCCCGCAACAGGGTGAGCTCCTGTTGCTCGGTCCCTGCTCCTGCCAACCTAGCAGTTCGAAAGCACGTCAGTGCAAGTAGATAAATAGGTACCGCTCCGGCGGGAAGATAAACGACGTTTCTGTCCGCTGCTCTGGTTCGCCAGAAGCGGCTTAGTCATGCTGGCCACATGACCCGGAAGCTGTACGCCGGCTCCCTCGGCCAATAAAGCGAGATGAGCGCCGCAACCCCAGAGTCGGTCACGACTGGACCTGATGGTCAGGGTTTCCTTTACCTTTATCTAATGTGTGCATGGGTCAGTACCTCACCATGCCTAGCTGTGGTGTAAGAAGGAACCTTAAAATAGATTATAGTCAGCCTTTTTTGTCACTTTATTTAAACACAACAAAACATTGTTCTCCATTTCAAATAGTTCATGTTTGGTTTGGTTTCGAAATTGGAGGTTTTATGAATTGAACCAATCGAAACATGTTAATTTTCTGACTAAATAATATTTTGGGCTTAATATTGGGTTAGCTTCAGATAGTTGAACTTAGGTCCCATTGAACTCAATGGGACAAATGAGTCATGACGTGAACCCCACTGATTTCAGTGGGAACTTCCTTCCACTTAGCCTGTATCTAACTCAATATTATTATGTCTAGGGCTGTCCCAATCGATTTACTAATATAAACCAGATAAGAGTTTTAATCTATCAAAATAACAATCTGCATTATTTGTTTTTAGATGATATACGTGCATGTCTCAGGCATTATTGTAGAAGAAATATTTTCTCTTCTTCACTTCTAAAACAGTGCATCATATTTGGGGTGTGTGTGTGTGTGTACTGTTAAAAATTAAAAACTTGATGCCTAATTAATTGGGAGTTTCTTTTTAGACTTCAGTCCCACGCAAACTTACTGGGAGTAAATCCATTGGACTCAGCGGCCAATGTGGTGTCAGTGTCAGGATTAGATTGTTGGGCTAGGATCTGGGAGACAAAAGTTCAAATCCCCACTCAGCCATGAAAGCCCACTGGGTGAACCTGGGCAAGTCACTGTCTCTCAGCCTAACCTACCTCACAGGGTTGTTCTGAGGATGAAATGAGAAGCGTGGGAACAATGCACACCCCTCTGAGCTCCTTAGAGAAAAAGTTGGGATAGAAATACAATAGTAAATAAGTAAATAAATAATCATCTCATGGTAAATCAATCAAAGTGTTTTTATTGATGAAACTACCGTATTTAGGGGGACGCAGGTGGCGCTGTGGGTTAAAGCCTCAGCGCCTAGGACTTGCCGATCGAAAGGTCGGCGGTTCGAATCCCTGCGGCGGGGTGCGCTCCCGCTGCTCGGTCCCAGCGCCTGCCAACCTTGCAGTTCGAAAGCACCTCCGGGTGCAAGTAGATAAATAGGGACCGCTTACCAGCGGGAAGGTAAACGGCGTTTCCGTGTGCGGCTCTGGCTCGCCAGAGCAGCGATGTCACGCTGGCCACGTGACCCGGAAGTGTCTCCGGACAGCGCTGGCCCCTGGCCTCTAAAGTGAGATGGGCGCACAACCCCAGAGTCTGTCAAGACTGGCCCGTACGGGCAGGGGTACCTTTACCTTTACCTTTTTACCGTATTTTTTGCACCATAACACTCACTTTTTTCCATAATTGATTGACTGAAGATTTTGGCCTTTACAGTGGTACCTCTACTTAGGTTCACCTCTGATTATGTATTCTTCAGGATACGTACACGGCAAATGCAAACCCAGAAGTATTTTTCCGGGTTTCGCCACGTGTGCATGCACAGAAGCGCTCTACCACACTGCGCGCATGCGCATAAGTGGTCCCTTGGGTTGCGGAAACCTTGGGATCCGACCAGAGCTCCGGAATGGATCCCGTCCGCAACCAGAGCTACCACTGTACTTATATTACTGGTATACAGAATAACCCTACCATAAGTGGTTCTTGAAATTGAGAAGAAATTGTCTTGTCTGAGAGCTGATTGTAGTCTTCATGTCAGAGCTTCCAGAAAGAAACTGAGAGCTCAGAAAATGCATATGTTATATCCAATGTATTTGAATAGTAACACTAATGCGTTTGGATTCTTTTAAGATAATTTAGTGTTCCTGGGGAGTTCTTAGCTCTGTTCCTAAAGTGAGGTGGAAGATGAAGGGGAGCATCTCTTGGAACACGTCTGCAACGTTCACCTGAGGGTGTGAAAACTATTAAAGGCTTTCTTGGCCTTCAGGCATGTGTAATGTGGAACACGGCCACCTGGGAGTTTGCGAATTAAATTCCTGGGTTATTTTCTATCAGAGGAAAGGAAATGTTTGGTGTTGAATGGCAGATCACTACAAACTAGCCACAAGTTTTTGCTGTAGCTCTTCTCAGATCTTCTTGTAATTGCTGTTTGAAGCTTGAGGGGTTGACAGCGTGCAGGTCAATTGAAGGTACAAAGAACCATTTCTCAAACCGTTTGTTGAAATGATCCATCCTGCTTGTGAACTCTTTTCTCGATGAGCCAGAAACCCTACAGCAAAATTAACTCTTGTTTATGTTTGTATGCTTTTCATAAACTGCTGATTGCAAGGTAGTTTTGAGTTACATGTCTGTGAGGCTGTTCCAGTTGGGAATATTCTTCTTCTTCTTTGGCGATCACTCGTAGCCGAGTAAGATTGTCTTGCATAAACACGGTTTTAACAATGAGTCTGTAAGTGACAGTGGAGGCCAATTCTGGATCCACACGTCCTTCCACAGTGGGGACATAGGTTTCTGGGCAGGAGTTGATCATGGTGAGGGTTTGCCAAGCGTGCCTTCCTCTTAGCACGTTTCTCCCTTGCATCCTGAGTTTGAGTGTCTTCAAAGCCCATGACACCTTTGGTAAAGGCTGTTCTCCAACTGGAGTGCTTGCAGGCCAGTGTTTCCCAGTTGTCAGTGTTTATACTACATTTTTTTTTTTTTAGCATTACCTTGAGACAGTCTTTAAACCTCTTTTGTTGACCACCAGCATTATTCGGAATATAGTAGTTGCTTTGGAAGATGATAATCAGGCATCTGCACAACATGACCAGTCCAGCGAAGTTGATGTTGAAGAATCATTGCTTCAACACTGGTGATCTTTGCTTCTTCAATTACACTGGTATTAGTTTGCCTGTCTTCCCAAGTGATCTGTTTGCTAACAAAAAAGTTCTTGAGGGTTCAGTAGAGCATGCTTGAGGGAGAGTGTGCATAGGGTTGCAGCCTTAGGACTAAATATAAATGTTTATTTTGCCTTTGAATGTACATGACAAACCAAACATGAAGTATGTAAGAAAAGGCCCATGGTTTGTTTCTTTCCTATCTTTTAATACTACTAAGAAGAAGAAGAAGAGCTTGGATTTGATATCCCGCCTTTCACTCCCTTTTAAGGAGTCTCAAAGCGGCTAACATTCTCCTTTCCCTTCCTCCCCCACAACAAACACTCTGTGAGGTGAGTGGGGCTGAGAGACTTCAAAGAAGTGTGACTAGCCCAAGGTCACCCAGCTGCTGCATGTGGAGGAGCGGAGACGTGAACCCGGTTCACCAGATTACGAGTCCACCACTCTTAACCACTACACCAAACTGGCTCTCACTACTACTAATTTATTTATATGCTGCACATATGGCTGGCTTCCAGCACACATAAAAATAATAGTAAAACATCAAACATGAATAGTAACAATCTGATCCAATATAAAAAGTCACAATAACTTTAAAATAAATGACTTATATGAAATAAAGCAGTATCCAGTAAGCTATTGGAATCCAAAAGTAAACAGTAAAATTAAACATCAGCAAATAATTATTAAACAGGAAGTGATTTGGAGTGAGAAAGTCGCATTGAGTTACAGTGGATGCTCGGGTTGCGAACGTGATCTGTGTGAGATGCACGTTCGCAACCCACAGCATTCGCAACCCACAGCAGCGCATCTGCGCACGTGTGTGTTGCAATTTGGCGCTTCTGCACATGCGCGACCGCTGAAACCCGGAAGTAACTTGTTCTGGTACTTCTGGGTTTTGGCGGGTGCATAACCCGAAAAAACGCAACCTGAAGCGGCTGTAACCCGAGGTATGACTGTACGTACATCTTTCCCAAACTGAATTTTAATGCAGAAGTAAATGGGTCCCTCAGCTCTTTGATGTCTGGGAAACAGTGGAGTTAAAGAGGTCTACCCAGGCATTGGGACATGGATGGTGCTGTGGTCTAAACCACTGAGCCTAGGGCTTGCTGATCAAAAGGTCGGCGGTTCAAATCCCCAAGACGGGGTGAGCTCCCGTTGCTCTGTCCCAGCTCCTGCCAACCTAGCAGTTTGAAAGCATGTCAAAGTGCAAGTTACCTTCCGGCGGGAAGGTAAATAGCGTTTCTGTGCACTGCTCTGGTTCGCCAGAAGCAGCTCAGTCATGCTAGCCACATGACCCGGAAGCTGTATGCTGGCTCCCTCGGCCAATAAAGCGAGATGAGCGCTGCAACCCCAGAGTTGTTCGTGACTAGACTTACCATATTTTTTGCTCTACAAGACTAAAAAGTAAGGGGAAATGTGTGTGCGTCTTATGGAGCGAATGCAGGCTACGCAGCTATCCCAGAAGCCAGAACAGCAATAGAGATTGCTGCTTTCACTGTGCAGCGATCCCTCTTGCTGTTCTGGCTTCTGAGATTCAGAATATTTTTTTTCTTGTTTTCCTCCTCCAAAAACTAGGTGCGTCTTGTGGTCTGTTGCGTCTTATAGAGCGAAAAATACGGTAACTGTCAGGGGTCCTTTACCGTTTGTTTTTTTACCCAGGCATTAAATGCAGTGATAAGACCAGAGATTTCAATTCACCTCATCATCTGTACTCTGAAAATGAGCAATGGCTGCTCCTGAACAAGTAGATGAATAGCAGACTTTCACTTTGCATGCAGACTTTAACTTTCCTTTTCGTTAGATTGGTAGTCATGTGGATACTGCCAGAGTGCAGTTTTCTAAGGTACATAGAATTGGATGAGTTTTCAATCTATTCAAAGTACACCTGCATTTTAAGAGTGGCAAGCCTTAGCATTGTGACTTTCTCTTCCTGCAAATGCAATGTTTTCAGTCGGTGAACATCCTAGATAAAGCGATGCAATGGGAGGCCGGGGAGTCCTAGGAATTTGCCAAATGATCATCCTAAGTGAAGTTTCTAATTGTATGGAGTGGCTTCACATTTAAGGTAAGCTATTTTTGCTGATATGCTTGGCATGAAGAGGGCTTCCTTCTGCCTACAGGGAAGAAGAAAAATTGCCTCTAGTCTCTCCATAGCGCTGCATGATAACCCTATTAGCCTAGCCTCTGGCTGACCTCATTTCTTACCCAGTTAGGTGAAAACATGTGTCTTAAGATAACTTGGTAAGAAACATTGGATGGGGTGGGTGGGGGAATAATTCAGAAACGATCCCCTTACGACACTACTTTTAAGACTTATAAAACAAAGTCCTTTGCATTAACATTACCTCCAGGGCTTCACATTAATAAAAAGAGACACAATGATGAAGACTTCACATTCCTGAAGAGCTGCCTTGAAATTTATTAGGAGACAAAGATTAAATACTTGAATTTCAAGAGTTTTGCATTTGCACTTTATAGCCAGGTGGCTTGGATTGGAATTCTCGTGGTGGCAAGTATCCAACCTTGAGAAGATACAACCCAGGATGTGGAACTCAAGCTGGAAAATGATAGAGTATTCTAGTGCGTTCCCAATATGATTTCATCTCGTGAGCTTCGAGTACCTGGCTAAAACCACCTATGCTTTAAGGCCTGTGCTTAGATAAATTCAATATTAAATTGCAAAAAAAGAAAAGAAAAGGGGAAAAGCAGTGCATTTAAAGAATTTTTGAGGCAGTTCTTTTTAATATCTCGTAAAGCAATGACAGTCCTAGACAGCATCTTAAAAAGCAGAAACATTACCTTGCCAACAAAGGTCCATATACAGTGGTACCTCAGGTTAAGTACTTAATTCATTCCAGAGGGCCGTACTTAACCTGAAACTGTTCTTAACCTGAAGCACCACTTTAGCTAATGGGGCCTCCTGCTGCTGCCGCCGCGCCGCCGGAGCATGATTTGTGTTCTCATCCTGAACCAAAGTTCTTAACCTGAAGCACTATTTCTGGGTTAGCAGAGTCTGTAACCTGAAGCGTATGTAACCTGAAGCGTATGTAACCTGAGGTACCACTGTAGCTAAAGCTATGGTTTTCCCAGTAGTGATGTATGGAAGTGAGAGCTGGACCATAAAGAAGGCTGATCGCCAAAGAATTGATGCTTTTGAATTATGCTCTTGGAGGAGACTCTTGAGAGTCCCATGTACTGCAAGAAGATCAAACCAATCCATTCTTAAGGAAATCAGCCGTGAGTGCTCACTGGAAGGACGGATCCTGAAGCTGAGGCTCCAATACCTTGGCCACCTCATGAGAAGAGAAGACTCCCTGGAAAAGACCCTGATGTTGGGAAAGATGGAGGGCACAAGGAGAAGGGGACGACAGAGGACGAGATGGTTGGGCAGTGTTCTCAAAGCTACCAGCATGTGTTTGACCAAACTGTGGAAGGCAGTGGAAGACAGGAGTGCCTGGCGTGCTCTGGTCCAGGGGGTCACGAAGAGTCGGACACGACTAATCAACAATGATAGCAAGATAATAAGAGTTCACACAGTCGCGTGTTCGCATTTGAAGATAGCAGTGGATAGCTCAGTTCTTTCTCAAACCTATTATTGGCATCACATACAAACACCCATAGCAAATCAATACAGAATTACTGCCTTCCCAGTGACACAAAACAAAGAGTCTTACATCTCTAGGTCTCCAGGGAGCTCAGACGTCTGCAATGTGTTTCGACGACAAAAAACCAGATAAAGATATTTAGCCATTAACTTGGTGAGCTCCTGATTATTCCCCAATAATAGAAAATGTATGACCTCTAACTCTGCATCCATTTGGGGATGCAGAGTTGATCTAGGAACTGCTGGCGGAGATCAACATGTACCGTATTTTTCGCCCTATAGGACGCACTTCCTCCCCTCCAAAAATGAAGGGGAAATGTGTGTGCATCCTATGGGGCGAATGCAGGCTTTCTCTGAAGCCTGGAGAGTGAGAGGGGTCGGTGCGCACCGACCTCTCTCGCTCTCAAGGCTTCAGGAAGCTATCCGCAAGCCTGGGGAGACCGGTGCGACTTCCCGCCGGGCTCCCAAGGCTTGTGCATAGCAGCCTGTTCTGGGGGCTGGGGTCGGGGGAAGCTGCGCCTGGGGGGGGGAATAATTTTTTTTTCTTTATTTCCTCCCCCCCAAAACAACTAGGTGCGCCCTATGGGCCGAAAAAATACGGTAGTTTACATTTAAGAACCATATGTGTAAGAGTTTACACCAGGTGGTCTTCACGTGGGCAAATTCTTTCTCCTTCCACCATTCCCAAGAACCTGTCCCATAGGAGGTTTGAAGGATTTGAATTAATCCTGGCCAGCGAAAATGCCCTTCTTTCTTGAGGATCAAGCAAAAATTCAAGATAATTGTGGTTAATTTCATGTGCCCAAGAAGGTTGAAAATTAAGAGGGGAACATGTTTTCTGTAGCTCAGTTGGTTAGAGTGTGCTGCTGATAACACCAAGGTTGCATGTTCTATCCAGGGCTGGATTTAGGTTTGATGAGGCCCTAAGCTACTGAAGGTAATGGGGCCCTTTATATGTAGAGCTGTCCTTTGTCAACAACAAATTGTCGCTGTTTTTTGTGTTGAATATATGCTATATGGTCATTTATGGACCTAAATGCAACCAGCCCATGCAGAATGTAGGCACCCTATATATAGAAATGAGCAAACCGGCGGGGCCCATTACTTACATCCTAGGAGCCTACACAACACAAAACACTGTTGCTGTATGTAGCTTTTATTTTATTTGTTTTTTATCTTATATTTTGTAAATGTACATCCAGGTTTTTTCCCCTTTAATTTTTTTGGGGGCCCCCAAGAAAGTGGGGCCCTAAGCTATAGCTTGTTTAGCTTATACGTATATCCGGCACTGGTTCTATCCCTGTATGGGACAGCTGCATATTCCTGCATTTGCAGGGAGTTGGACTATCAGTGATGGCCAAACATGGCCCTCCAGCTGTTTTGGGACTACAATTCCCATCATCCCTGACCACTGGTCCTGTTAGCTAGGGATGATGGGAGTTGTAGTCCTAAAACAGCTGTAGGGCCAAGTTTGGCCATCACTGGACTAGACAGTCTTCAGGGTCCTTTCCAATTCTAGCATTCTGTCCTTCTGTACTTCCTCACACACCCACGTTCTTTTAGTATAGGGATTTGTTATTTTGGCCATAGGCTAATACCCATCTGCTCTAGAACCAGCGGATGGATGGAATTCTCCACTGCCTTCTTTAAATGGTGCCCATGGATGAGATATGGCCAACAGTTTGCTGCATAGTGACTTCTTTTAACTCAGCATGGAATAACTGCAGCCAAGCCTGTTTCTGGGGGTTTATTGTATTTTCTTTTAGTTTATAACTAACTATACAATGTGGAAATGGCAAACACACTTGGAAATAAAGAGCCAAATGCAAACATGTAGATCAGTGTAAGTGTACAATCGGTGGCAAACCCGGGGTTGCTTTTGTGTAACGTGTGGAATTGTTCACAGCTGTGTCCTTTCAGGTTCTCTTTGAAACACAGCTGGATGGGCAACTTGTTCAGGATTGAGAGCCTAGGAGCAGCGTAAGCCAGAGGACAGCATATTTCCATATGCTTCCATATTTTGGCTCCATGTGGTTTAACATAAATTGTGTATAATCATGGATTGAGGTTTCTTTTTGCCATTCCTGCCAGGTTCTGAATCTCTAGCTACGGCTTTTTTTCAAGCTTATTCCTGCATCCATGAATACAAGAACCCTTTTAAAATGAAAGCTGGTATTCTCCAAAATTGAAGAAGAGCCCAGTGGCCACACAAACAGCATGTTGTCTACCAGTTCATATGTTGTTCTAAGAAAAGGAAAAACTTAGGTTGATTCGCCACTGTTTTCAGAAAACATATTCTGGGAGCTGTGACTAACAGTATTTAGCTTTGCCTTCTAGAAGGGATGGATCACCTGTTGCCCTTCAAATGTGGTTGGAGTTCAAGCTCCCATCAGTTATAGTCAGCCTGGCCAATGGTCAGATACCATGGGAATTGTAGTTCTGCAATATGCGGAGGCCCCAGGTTCCCCATCTCTGCCTTTCTACATGAAAAATGCTGGGCCAACCTGACTGCAAAAGTTCACCATAGAGCAGTGATGGCTAAACTTGGCACTCCAGCTGTTTTGGGACTACAACTCCCATCATCCCTAGCTAACAGGACCAGTGCCCAGGGATGATGGGAATTGTAGTCCCAAAACAGCTGGAGGGCTAAGTTTGGCCATCACTGCCATAGAGTGTGTTAAAACTTCATCAGCACAGAACAAAATTAGTTAGATCATGTTCATTAAGGGAGCCAGAGTGTCAAACATAGACCAAAGTTCAGTAAGTACCTGAACTTTAAGATTGTCCTTGGAGATCCTGCTCCAGGTGCAACCAGGGAGAGGGCCTTTTTGGTCAAAGCACCTTAGTCATGGAACAGAGAGGTTCACCTTTGTGATCTTTTTGGCAACAGGTGGACATACCATTCTGTTTACTCAAGCTTCCCATGTGCATAGTCTGCACCCTTGAGTTTTTTAATTCTGTGTTTTCAATCTTGCAGATGATGCACGATTTGCTTTTGTTGCATCTATTTAGTTTTGATTTTATGCTTTTGTGTTGTGTTTTATATTTACATTGGGTTTTTTTTTTCATTTACTAAAAGCCTCCCAGTAAACCTTGTGTTGTGAGGTAGTATGCAAGTGCCAAAATTTAAAAAATAAACAAGGGCTCTGAGTTGAAATCCCCACTTATCCATAAAAAACCACTAGGTGATCTAAGACCAGCCACTTTTCCCCCACCTAATCAACTTTCCAGGGTGGTTGGGAGGATTAATAATAATAACAATTAATAATAACAATGATATATGTATTTTTCGCTCTATAAGACGCACCAGACCACAAGAGGCACCTAGTTTTTGGAGGAGGAAAACAAGAAAAACAATATTCTGAATCTCAGAAGCCAGAACAGCAAGAGGGATCGCTGCGCAGTGAAAGCAGAAATCCCTCTTGCTGTTCTGGCTTCTGGGATAGCTGCGTAGCCTGCATTCATGCCATAAGACGCACACACATTTCCCCTTACTTTTTAGGAGGGAAAATGTGAGTCTTATAGAGCAAAAAATATGGTAACTTCGTTCACTACTTTGACCTTCTTAAAGGGATATAAATATTATTTTGATTATTGTTGAATATTGTTTGCCTTTCTTTTTATCGCCAAACCTTTATTAGGCATTACAAGTATAGTCCATCATAAAACATCCATGTATAAAATTTTGAAATATATACAAATAAACAGCCATGTAAAATATATAACAATGAGGTATTTCATTGGGGTTCCTTCCCGCTAAATCTTGCCATTCACCACTCTTAAGAGATACTATTAACAAAAACTCAGCAATGTATAGAGCCACCTTCGCCAATCTGGTGCCCCCCGAGGTGTGCAGTGCAGAACATCTGGAAGATGGCAGATTGGCAAAGAGTATTAAAATATTTGGCAACATTTTAAAAAAGCTTTTGCCTGGCACCAAAATGGTATCAAAGGAGGTGCCAGGCAAGATTCCCTTGGGGACAACATTCCACAGTCAGCATGCCACCACCAAGTAGTCTTTTTATGTTGTATCTCACATTGAAGAAGAGCCCTGATGGAACAGACCAAAGACCTATCGAGTCCAGCATAAAAAAGGGAAAGGGAAAGGACCCCTTGGACAGTTAAGTCCAGTCAAAGGTGACTATGGGGTTGCGACGCTCATCTCGCTTTCAGGCCAAGGGAGCAGGCGTTTGTCCACAGACAGCTTTCCAGGTCCTGTGGCCAGCAGGACTAAACTGCTTCTGGTGCACGGAGGACTGTGATAGAAACCAGAGCATGCAGAAACGTCGTTTACCTTCCCGCCGCAGTGGTACCTATTTATCTACTTGCATTGGCATGCTTTCAAACTGCTGGGTCGGCAGGAGCTAGGACAGAGCAACGGGAGCTTACTCCATCACGGGGATTCGAACTGCCAACCTTCTGATCAGCAATAATAATAATAATGATTTATTATTATTTATACCCCGCCCATCTGGCTGGGTTTCCCCAGCCACTGTGGGTGGCTTCCAACAAAATATTTACCGTATTTTTTGCTCTATAAGACTCACTTTTTCCCTCCTAAAAAGTAAGGGGAAATGTGTGTGCGTCTTATGGAGCGAATGCAGGCTGCACAGCTATCCCAGAAGCCAGAACAGCAAGAGGGATTTTTTTCTTGTTTTCCTCCTCCAAAAACTAGGTGCGTCTTGTGGTCTGGTGTGTCTTATAGAGCGAAAAATACAGTAAATACAGTGGTCTGTTAAACATGGTAGTTGTTCTTTTCTTTGGCATCTGGTGGGAGGGCGTTCCACAGGGTGGGTCCCACTACCGAGAAGGCCCTCTGCCTGGTTCCCTGTAACTTGTCTTCTCACAGTGAGGGAACCGCCAGTAGGCCCTCGGCGCTGGACCTCAGCGTCCAGGCAGAACGATGGAGGTGGAGACGCTCCTTCAGGTATATTGGGCTGAGGCCGTTTAGGGCTTTAAAGGTCAGCACCAACACTTTGAATTGTGCTCAGAAATGTACTGGGAGCCAATGTAGATCTTTCAAGACTGGTGTTATGTGGTCCTGGCGGCCAGTCCCAGTCACCTGTCTAGTTGCCGCATTCTGGATTAGTTGTAGTTTCTGGGTCATCTTCAAAGGTAGCCCCACGTAGAGTGCATTGCAGTAGTCCAAGCGAGAGATAACTAGAGCATGCACCACTCTGGTCAGACAGTCTGTGGGCAAGCAGGGTCTCAGCCTGCATACCAGATGGTGCTGGTAAACAGCTGCCCTGGACACAGAACTGACCTGCACCTCCATGGACAGCTGCAAGTCCAAAATGACTCCCAGGCTGCGCACCTGGTCCTTCAGGGGCACAGTTACCCCATTCAGGACCAGGGAATCCTCCACACCAGCCTGCCTCCTGTCCCCCCAAAACAGTACTTCTGTCTTGTCAGGATTCAGCCTCAATCTGTTAGCCACCATCCCTCCTCCAACCCAGGAGACTCAGTGGCTTAGACCACAGCGCCACCCGTGGCCCCTAGTCCAGCATAGAAGCAGGGTGTAAGGCTAATAATCATGCAGTTGCTTCCCAGTGGCAGGGATTCAGAGGCGGGCAGCCCTGGATTATACAGCTGCCATTACTAATCCCCTTTTAAAGACATCCAAGTTGGTGAGCATCGCTCCATCTTTTGGCATCAAATTCCACAGTCAACTAACTGTGCGCTGTGTAAAGAAGTCCTTTGGGGGGGGGTGTCTCTCTCCTGAATCGTCCACCCTTCGGTTTCATCGGATGACACTAGGTTATAGTTTTATTATGAGAGAGCGGGAAAAATTCTCTGTGAACGTCTTTCATGTTCACTCTTACTTCCCTGCTTCCTCCCCCCCCCAAAAAAAACCCCATACCTGTTATGTACCTAGTTGAATAGGATCCAAAATGCAGCAGTCTGATTGGTCCTAGAACAATAGGATTCAGAATGCAGCAGTCTGATTGGTCCTAGAACAATAGGATTCAGAATGCAGCTGTCTGATTGATCCGCAGGAGCCACCCAATCAAACTCCCGGTGGAAGTGAATCCACAACCTGATTGGCCTACAGGAGAAACCCAGAATTAGCCAGTCATGTGGGGCCCATTGTGTAAATAATGTATATAAAGCAGACATTTCGGGGGAACTTCTATTCCTCACTACTATGAGCTGAGTAAAGAGCATGAAATCC
The DNA here is from genome assembly GCF_951804945.1 of Podarcis cretensis. Classification (NCBI taxonomy): domain Eukaryota; kingdom Metazoa; phylum Chordata; class Lepidosauria; order Squamata; family Lacertidae; genus Podarcis; species Podarcis cretensis. The sequence continues at coordinate 12,969,694 of NC_137178.1, forward strand.
ACACTCGACTCCAAGTATATTTCAATACCCCTTCCTTTTTAGTTGCCACAGCCCTCTGATCATTTTGGTCGCTGCTTTCTTCAGCTTTTCAGTACTGAGGGCACTTGAAGAAGGGCCTCCCTTGAAGATTTTAGACACACAAGGAAACAAATAGCACTTCACATTCCAAAGTCTGAGGCTGGGAAGTGCTTGAAAAGGTCATAGCCAACACTTTGAATGGTACCCAGAAAGAAACGGGGAGCTAAAACCCTTTCGGCTGTGCTTTTTGCTACTATTTTCATGTTCTACTGTATGCAGTATGTCATGAACTGTCAGGACAATGGGGGGGGGGGAGGAGGGAAAAGATCCTGGCAAGGGGTTTAGCCGGGACTGGGGCAAGCTTGGGGTCAGTGCTGGATTACCAAATCCAGAGTAGGCATGGCCTATGGGCCCCATGGCATTTTAGGGGCCCCATGGGAACGGATCAGAACAATATTGATGTGATCTTGTTAGTTGGGAAAAGTGAATTTTTTCATTTATACTTTTCAGGTGTATACATTTCACTGATTTTACAATCATTTAAAGGGAATTTTTCTATTTATACTTTCAGGTTTATACATTTCACTGATTTTACAATCATTTTGACATTTCAAAACTTGACTTCCTTCCCCCTCTTTCTGCGGTTCCTTAAAATTATTTTTAATCTCTTCTGCATATCCAAATTAACTTACCGTATTTTTCGCCCTATAGGACGCACCGTCCCATAAGGCGCATCTAGTTTTTTGGGGGGGAAATAAAGGGGAAAAAATTATTTCCCCCCCAGGCGCGGGGCTGGGGCAGGGGAGGCCCGCCCGAGCTTCCCCCGACCCCAGCCCCCAAACAGGCAGCTCTCTGCAAGCTGTGGGAGCCCAGCGCTGGCTCCCGCTGCTTGCTGAGAGGTCCGCGAAGCCTAGACGCACTGAGCTCAGCGCGCACAGGCTTCAGCATGCAAGCAACTCTCCGCAAGCAGCAGGAGCGCTCCCGCTGCTTGCTGAGAGGTCCGCGAAGCCTGGACGCGCTGAGCTCAGCGCGCGCAGGCTTCAGCACGCAGGCAACTCTCCGCAAGCAGCAGGAGCGCTCCCGCTGCTTGCGGAGAGGTCCGCGAAACCTGGAGAGCGAGAGGGGTCGGTGTGCACCGACCCCTCTCGCTCTCCAGGCTTCACCGAAAGCCTGCATTCGCCCCATAGGACGCACACACATTTCCCCTTCATTTTTGGAGGGGAAAAAGTGCGTCCTATAGGGCGAAAAATACGGTAGTTTGCTCATTTATTCATCTTCTTTAAATATATACTCTTATGAAACTGCAGGTTATTGCAATAATCCTGCCAATATTCTTACCTGTTTACAATTTATCTGTAAATATTCAACAAACTATTTCCATTCTTTTATATATACAAAAAAATCATCTTAATTTCTTATTCTTCCGGTAAGTTTCACCATTTCTGCATGTTCCATAAGTTTTTGTATCCATTCTTCCTTTGCTGGGACTTCTTTCCACTTTTGGGCAAGTAGCAGTCTTGTTGCTGTAGTCACATGCATGAATAAGTTTCTGTACAGTTTAGGTAGTTCTGTCCCTATAATTCCAAAAATCAGAAGCCGTGCCTTGGTTTCCAAATGTTTTGGAAGTCGAACGGACTTCTGGAATGGATTCCGTTCACCTTCCGTTCACCAACTGTAGTCTGTTGTCTAACATTTGTTTGTGTTCTGCTTTTTAAAATAATATCTATACTACCAGAAATTTCCCCCTCAGCCTAGTACTGCTATCTGCTACTAGTTATTTCCCTGCTAGTTTTAGCTACACACAGTAGGGACTTGTAAGGCTAAATAAGGCCGGAAACTTGTTTTGCCATCTACCATTTGGACCCACCCACACCTGTTTTATGTCAGAAATGATATAGTTTGCCAATAAGTATCTTACTGCCAACAGGATGTGGAGAAATTTTGGCCACAATTTTAAAAAATACAGTACAGGAACCGTCATACAGGGCAGGAAATGTTTCTGATCTGAAAGCTGCTAATGTTGTTTTCATGATCTTTGCAGTTGTAGTTACAAATAGGTAGCCGTGTTGGTCTGCCATAGTCAAAACAAAATAAAAAAATTCCTTCCAGTAGCACCTTAAAGACCAACTAAGTTAGTTCTTGGTATGAGCTTTCGTGTGCATGTATCTGAAGAAGTGTGCATGCACACGAAAGCTCATACCAAGAACTAACTTAGTTGGTCTTTAAGGTGCTACTGGAAGGAATTTTTTTATTTTGTTTTGCAGTTGTAGTGAGTTGTAGTGATAGTCTACACAGAAATTTTAAAAATTGGATAAATTCAAGGAGGATAGCCACTGGATAGACATGGTAAGAGTAGAACCTCCATTTACAGAGCCAGTCTAACTCTGGCTATCTGATACTCAGTGCCAGCAGCTGGGGGTGCCTCTGGCAAATCATGGTCTGGTTTTGAACATCCCTGGAGTATCTGGCTGGCTGCTGTTGGGAAACTAGTAGGATAGCTCTTGTCAACTTTGATATACATCAGACAGACAGTTGGGTCTAAAATGTGTTGAAGATGTTTTTCAAGCCAGCAGTCGCGTACAATGTAAGCGTTATTAGTTTGCTTGATACCTGAATCCAGGATTTGTGTAAACCAAAGTGTGGGCCAAGTCACACAACCATTTGTGTGCGCGTGTGTTGGAATTAGTGCGTGGAATTTGCTAGAAACGGACGGTTTTCATTGGCTACCCTAAAAAAAATAAAAATGAAGATTTTCCAGTACTTGTTGCTTTATGGATATGGGTAGTTGCATTTTCAATACCCATTCAGCAGTTGCAAATGCACCAAGAAAGTTAGCTAATGTTGACTTCAACATTAAAACCTTTGTGTGAGCTGCCCCTATATCTTCTGATTTAAATCAGTGTCTTTCCATGTGCATAATCGAATTGCTGGCTTCCTCCTTGCACAGGGTGGCTTTGCTAAGTTCTTTGTGTTCAAAATGTTGTCATATTGTGGTCAAATTATTAGTTTCCTTAGTATGAAGAGTGCAGGTATCCTGGAAGACCATTCCAAAGTTGGTGCGCCACAAAGGAAAAAGCCCTGCTCCTTGACTTCTGAAAGTGGGGAACCTAGAGAAGCTTCAGCAGTGCTGTTTTTCCAGGGCATTTTTCACACTCGGTCTGCAGTTACCCAATGACACATGTGTTCCCAACCTTTCAGTGTTATCCATATGAAAATGGGCCGCAAGCCAAAAAGTTAATACCGGCGCCTTAATGAGCCAAGCTATCGCAGAGGCCAAGATAGGCAGTGAGGCATTGCTTGAGCCCAGAATTAAAACCAGCGTTCATGCTGCCAAGGTTGCAAAGTTTTAATCCTGATTGTAGGCATATGGGCAGCCGTCATCACATGTTACTTAAAATGAATAACTGTACATAGCCACAGGTGCAGATTGAAAAGAGGCTCATGCGTTTCCATATGCAAGTTTTTCTTTTGAAAATTCAGCTGTCGGATCCTATGTCATTGTTTCTAAGGGAAATGAACCATAGAGAAGTATGGGGTTCCCTTAGCCAAGTGCAGAAAGAACTTGTGACTTTTGGCAGTTAGGAAAATGAGAATCTAATTATTTTGAACATAAACTTTCAGTAATCACTTAATGCATCCTTTGTGCTGCAAACATATGGGGCAAATGTTTCTGCATTATTAATACTCAAGGATATATCAGCTAATAATTTTCCTTATTCTCAGTCAAAATATTTAGATGGTTGATTTTTAAACTGATGTCCCTCAGGGATCAGCATGATCAATTAGGTTTATTTTGAGGTGTTAGAGGGTCTCACAGATGATGTCACAAAACAGCTGTACTGAGCTTCACGTTGAAGCTATTTATTGACCTTTGACATTTTGCAAAACAGCGGAGAAATAAATATTAGGATTCTGTTTCTGCTCTGTTCAGAAGAGTGAGAACCTGTGCCACAGACAATCTGAGGACCTTAAAAAACTCATTAGAGGTTGCTCACGATTTTGGCTTTGGACCGCTTGAGAGCTTTGACACTAGGGCCAAATTTGTCGCTTTAAAAATGAGTAAAGTTAAAAACTTACTCATAGGTCGGACTGCAGAAATTTCTGAATGCCTCTTGTGGCTTGATGCCTCATTGATCTTTCCAAGTTAGTTTTGTAGAGCTCCTTCCGGCAAAACTAGGCACAGAGGCCTAGTGAAATGACATGGCCTGAAATGCCTTAGGACCACGGGCTAAACTGACATGTCAAGCCAGATGCACGCAATACTCTTTCCTGGTGGTGATGATGAAGAAAAGCATCTGTGGGATATTCAGATTCGGGTAGAAGAACAGAAAGGGAGACAGGTTTATTAACCCCAAACTTTTTTTCTGCTCTGTGAAAATATATATACTTATATTAAGGGTAAAGGGACCCCTGACCATTAGGTCCAGTCGTGACCTACTCTGGGGTTGTGGTGCTCATTTCGTTTTATTGGCCGAGGGAGCCGGCGTACAGCTTCCGGATCATGTGGCCAGCATGACTAAGCTGCTTCTGGCAAACCAGAGCAGCACACGGAAACGCCGTTTACCTTCCCGCCGGAGTGGTACCTATTTATCTACTTGCACTTTGACATGCTAGGTGGGCAGGAGCAGGGACCGAGCAATGGGAGTTCACCCCATCACAGGGATTCGAACCGCCGACCTTCTGATCGGCAAGTCCTAGGCTCTGTGGTTTAACCCACAGCACCAACCGCATCCCCAATACTTATATTAGGGTAATGCATACTCTGACATACTATAGGGTCAGTTACAGCTTTTCGAGTTCTTGCCTTGTTCTCATCTTTTAAGGAGATTTACAATTGTCCCTGGGCAAGATAAAGTGACTAACAAATTTAAATAATAATAATAATGACAACTCTGCTGCCTGGGGCTGATGGGGGCCCAACAACTTGCAGAGCGCAGTGGCAGACCTTGAAGTCTCAAATTTCAGTGGTGCCCTGTGCGATGCTAAAATTTGGCACCTCTCGCCTTCCAATCTTCATCGTAGTTTTGGTGGTCCCTGAGGCTCCGTGCCCAGTGTGTCCGAACCTGTTGCTCTCCCCTAAATCCATCTCTGCAAAAGGCCACAGATTCCACATCAGTGTAGTGGAAACATCAGAGAAATCTTTGGCTCTTCAGGCATTTTCCTTGACAGCCTCCTGAAAGTGCACGCTTGACAACAGTTTGATAAAACACCACTCTGCAACCATCTAGCTGGGCATCACTTTATCATAGCCTCCAGCTGTTTCTGATGACAACTCTTTGACTAGTGTACAAAAGTTCTGCTTGGTTGGTCCCATTTTTTAAGATCTGTCATTTGGGGAAGATAGTATTCCTTCACACATGGGTCTCATTTCCTGGATTTATGTGTGGAGTTCTCTTGTAAAATCCTGTTCAGAGAAACTATCAGGGATAGAATATATATGTTGGTGTCCTGAGAGTCACAGCTTTATTATGTTTCTATTGTGTCATCTTGTAATAGATGAGCTTTACACCTGATTTCTATTTATGTGCACGATCACCACTGATCCTTAAGAATGCAGGGATTGTTTGAGGCTGATTCTTGGAATCCTGCTAGTTCCAGTGTCTCTGCTTCAGAATTTTTACATGTAAGCTTAAGATGTTTCAGGTGCACAGCAACAAATCAAAAGTATGAATGCAACAAACGGGTGTCTGCAGGATTGTGCATCATACAGGAACACTCATTGTGATTGTCTGCATTTCCCTGTTAGGTGTATAGAGCCAAGTGAGACAGGACGTTAATTGCATAAATGCAGTTTAATGTACATTTTTAAAAATATGCAATCATCAGTGGTGGAAGAACCAGAGTAGCCCTGGAACCTCAGGGGGGTGAGGAGCGAGAGTTTAACCCTCCACCCAATGAAAGTATCTCCTGGTGACTTTTCAAATTCCACAATTGTGGGGCCACTACTGAGAAGGCCTTGTTCTGTATGCTGCTAACCTGATTGTCTTTGTCGGTGGGCACCTAAGCAGGGCCTCAGAATTGGATCTGAAGGCATGGATAGGTTCATAGAGGTGCACATGGTCCCTCAAATAATCTGATTCCAAATCATTCAGGGTTTTAAAGGTGAGCACTTTAAAACTGGACCTGGAAACACATTGGCAATCAGTGCAACTGATAAGATATAGATGTAAATGAGCCCCAACCAGCCAGCTCCAGCTAGCAGCCAAGAAGCTGCATTTTGTACCAGCTGAGGTTTCTGAACCATCTCTAAAGGCAGCCCTACATAGTACATGCAAGTTCCTAGGAGGAGACACAAAGCAGGGAGAAAGATGCCTACTTAAAGAGACCCAGTATAAGGTATAGAAGAGCTTGTTGTAACCTAAAATAAATTGTTGAGCCCAATGAAGAATTCTGTGAAAGGCCAGAGCTAGCATAATTCTCTATCAGTTTGCTGTTGTTGTTTAGTCAGTTAGTTGTGTCTGACTCTTCGTGACCCCATGGACCAGAGCATGCCAGGCACTCTTGTCTTCCACTGCCTCCCACAGTTTGGTCAAACTCATGTTGGTCCCTGTTGTTATTGTCCATGGAGTTTTCTTGGCAGGGCTACTGGAGTGGATTGCAGATTCCTTCTCCAGGTGGATCACATTTAGTCTAAACTCTCGGCTATGACCCTTCTGTCTTGGGTGGCCCTCCATGGCATAGATCATAGCTTCTCTGAGTTATTCAAGCCCCTTCACCACAACGAGGCAGTGATCCATGAAGGGGATATCAGTTTATAGAGTCCGCCAAACTTATAGGTACCACAAATAACCACAACAAATGATTTTTAAGATACATCGCTTTGAGACTTTTTTCTGCAGTCAAGCACTATATAAGTTTTAATAAACAAACACATAAAAGGGTTGTGTACTCTCATTCCCTTCCCTTTCTAAAGTCACCAAAAATAAAAGCCTGGTGTGGATTGTACTGTGTCTAATCTCTGTGAGAAATTGCTTGTCCAAGTCTGTAACACTATGTACTAATTATATACATACATACATAATTTTATTTGTATGCCACCTTTGTACAGTTCATGCTCAAAGCAGTTTACATAACTACAACATAACGAAAGTAGCCATAAACAATAAATGAAACCTTAAAAAACACACAACCAAACTGAACAATTTCCATATAAATCATAAGATACAAAATAAAGATACAAAAAACTACAGCAACAAACAGCTCCCTGCAACGAAAAACCCCAAACAGTACCTCAACCCACATAAGATGGACTTTGATTATAGAAGGATTCTACTTGCCTTTGAACTAAAAAACTCCACCTATCTGTAGTTTATCCTGGCTGGGGCTGATGGGAATTGTAGTCCAAAGCATGGGATGGGCACCAGGTTGATGAAGCCTTGTCTGGCAACACAGGGTTTAAGCCAATGGCACTCTGTCACAATGAATAATATCCATTTATTTGGTTGCTATTTTCCAATTGAAAATGTCTATGTATGTTTCCGTTATCCCAAACATCTGAAAAGCTATAAAGTGCCTAAGCAAAATGTTACATTGTGTCTCTAGGGGCAACTTAGTTCTGTTAGGCTGTGGAATTTTTCAGAAGGCTTGAAACTGCTTAATAGCAGTTAACAGCCAGGCATCAGTTTCTAGAGAGCAGATTTTTTTTTACTGTAATAAACACAAAGCATGAGGGATTCAATTTTGTACTTTTAAAACCACAAAATTTGTCTTGGACGCAGGGTCCTGGGGTCGATGGTAGTTGAATTACAGGTCTGCTCAACTTGTGACCCATTAAACCAAACATGGCCACATATTGTTACTCCTCCATTTTTGCAGTTCTAGGCAGGTAGCAAAAATATGGTTTATTGAGTCTCTGGTGGGATGCCATAGATGGTGTGTCAGCTGCACTGGTCTATTGTACTATGTCAAATCAGTAGAACAGTAACAGAGAAATTATATGCGTAGGGAGCTGAATTGATGATTCAAAAGCCCAACAGATGTTCAGCCAATCCTCTCCGCCCCCCTTAGTGTAGCATAGTTCTTGTGTAGGGGCAAATTAATAGGGACGATGAGCCTCAATCGACTGTTGTTTTGTGTTATGAGAATGGCTGTCTTCCTACAACACACTAAACCATGGTATAGTCTTCCTACAACACACTAAACCATGGTATAGCATGGCACGCTGGAATGAGTCAGAGCCTTCCCTTCCCTTAAATATCACCTTGTTGTGTCTCCCAGACCATGGATTGTGGTGTGAAACAAACAGAAGGCTATCTGAGAGGTCAGGTAGTGAGGTTTCGCTAGGAAGTTTACTGCCTAGGTGTTGCCTCAGTGAAGGCCCTCTTCTGAATGCAAAGGAGAACTTCACGAGAAGATCTTCATGAGTGACCAGCTTCATGCAGAATTAAGGCTCGTGAACCAACAGGCTCATATAGAATTAAAAATACCACTCTTTTATCTCATGTCTGTTAGATTATATGACATTGTTTTAAAATTATAAAACTTTAAATAAACAACTTGTTTTGCAATGGACAGCTGATAGGGCATATGGTAAAGGTAAAAGGTAAATGACATCTGGATGGTTAAGTCCAGTCAAAGGCGACTATGGGGTTGCGGCTCTCATCTTGCTTTCAGGCTGAAGGAACCGGCGTTGTCCACAGACAGCTTTCCAGGTCATGTGGCCAGCAGGACTAAACCACTTCCGGCTCAACAGAACACCATGACAGAAACCAGAGCGCACGGAAACACCGTTTACCTTCCTGCCACAGCGGTACCTGTTTATCTACTTGCACTGGTGTGCTTTTGAACTGCTAGGTTGGCAGGAGCTGGGACCGAGCAACGGGAGCTCACTCCGTTGTGGGGATTCGAACCGCCGACCTTCCGATCGGCAAGCCCAAGAGGAACATGTTCTGGATTGCTCTCATCATTCATGTGGGTGTCAGTGAAACCCAGTAGACTTAGGTGTATGCTGTCACTCAGAATCCTTTGTGATAGCTCCTCAGCAGACATGGCACCATAGCAGACAGAAGGCAACAACCTTTCCAGAATTTCAGGACTGTACCACTCCTAGCAGAGGTGCCGAGTTCCGCCTAAGGAGGTGGAGGGGCTCGTCGCATGCGTCTGGTGTCATACATGTGACTTCATGCGCGTTGGGAGGAGGCTTGGCCCCTTAAATGGGGGGGTCAGCCCCGTCCCTACATACTTTGGGGTCGGGTGCTGAGGTGTCCTAAGCCCCATGCAGTTGGTGCCTATGACTCCTTTGCATTTTCAACTTTGTAAATCAGAGTTACAAGATGGTAGTTTCAGTTTTGCAGCAAAGGTACTTTTGCAATGTAATGCAGCTTATTCTAATTTCACTCATTCATTTGTTTGCTCTTTCATATACAGCTTATGTATTTTGTTTTCATCTTATCTCTGGAAGTTACAAAACATTAGTCAAAATTCAAGTTGAAGGGCAAACAAGAACTTGAAAAACAGCTGCAAAATCAATTTGAAGTGACCACTATAGGCCTGAGGTCCATATTATCTGCTCTGAATGCTTTGCCACATAATGCAACTGAAGAGCTCTCAGAGCCTAACTGATGCAAGAATGACTTGAAAATGTTGCAGGGCATTTTTAAAAAACTTCACTTTTTAATAAGAATTCTGAAACATTATTTAGGGGGAATGAGGAGTACATTTAAACCAATTTAAGGTTTGTCTTTACCCTGGCTTTTTACCTCACATAATTAGCTCATGAGTGCTGAAAACCAGTGGTAAATTTGTTTCTTGCTTCTGGTTGTTCCACAAGATCAGCAAATTAAATGGGGAGGCTTATTGAAGTAAAGATTATATAGACGGGGGGCAGGGGGACAGCCCCTGTATTTTTGATTGAATAATGAAGCACTTGCTCTAAGAAACTCCATCACCAAGGTAGCCTATTTTAATATGTTTTAATGGGGTAGAAATAAAGGAAAGAACTCGGAAAATCTTTGGCTCTTTGCTTCAGAGACGCATTACATATTATTTCTATAAAAGTTTTGCATTCCAGATGGAATTGCTTGCCTAATTCATGTCACAAACTTTGACCCTTGAGTGTGAGCTTTGGTTTTGTATATAGTGTGTTCTTTTAGAAACTGCTCGTTTTTGAAACTGGGTAACTAGCAACACAGTTTATCAGGTAATAAATTATTGGAGAAACTTTACTCCGCGAAGGAATGTAATTAATACTGCTCCATGTAGAATTGACTGTTGCAGATGTTAATATTAGCAAATCGGCAACAGAGCAGGCTTCATATTTTTCTGGAGAACGAAAGGGATTCTTCTGTCAAATATAACGCACACATTTTGTTTTTGTAACTGGAGTTGGGTTTGAGTGGCCGCTCTCAGAACTGAGTTCCAGAATCTGATAATTTCACAGTGGATTTTAAGCCAATTGTCAACACAGCTCTGCCTTGCCTGCTGCCTTGCAGACGCTTGAGAAGCGCCATTCGCTAAGAAGCTAGGGCTCAACCCATCAAGTTTCTCTTGAATAAGCTCCATTAAAATGAATGGGAGAAACACAAAAGCAGGGCCATTCCCCTGACAGGATGGACTCCAGCACCTTACAGCTCTTGCTGTAGAGGGTTTATTCGTCTTCAAGTGTGTCGCAGCCAGTGAGTGTGTCTTGAGAGAACTACAGTGGTACCTTGGTTCTCAAACGCCTTGGTATTCAAACACTGCAACCCCAGAAGTAAGTGTTCCGGTTTGCGAACTTTTTTTGGAAGCAGAATGTGCTATGTTTTTGAGTGTTACTCTTCCGATTTGAGTGCCACACTTCCATTTTCAGTGTTGCGCTTCAATTTTGAGTGTTACACTGAGATCTGTTTTTGCTATTTATTTTGTTGTTGTTTTTTGACAGCTCTTTTCGTTTTGTTTTTGTGACTGTGTGGAACCCAGTTCAGCTACCGATTTATTGATTGTGTGACTGCAGTACATTGTTTATTGCTTTCATGTTATGGATCAGTGGTCCCGTTAGATAGTAAAATTCATGTTAAATTGCTGTTTTAGGGGTTGTTTTTAAAAGTCTGAAACAGATTAATCCATTTTGCCTTACTTTCTATGGGAAAGCGTTCCTTGGTTTTGGAACGCTTTGGTTTTAGAATGGTCTTCCAGAATGGATTAAGTTGGAGAACCAAGGTACCACTGTACTGGTATGTTAATAATAATTAAATAACTAATAACACATCTGCAGAGGGAGCTGCCAGCTATGTCTCTGCATGATTCACTGTTCTTCCCTTGCCACCTTCCCGTTTCCTTCTGCTAGGTGGGGGCTATTGACTCTTTTCATCTCTGTATTGGGTGTCCATGCACTTTCAATGCAGAGATGCAGCAGTGTTATACCAGCTTAAGAGTAGGCTGTCCTGTTGCACTTACACATGTTAATACTCTGGGTATATGTCATTTAAGTCTAAGTGTAACTTCCATTGCAATTTTAATGTCATTGTTGTTGTTGTTTAGTCATTTAGCCATGTCCAACTCTTTGTGACCCCATGGACCAGAGCATGCCAGGCACTCCTGTCTTCCACTGCCTCCTGCAGCTTGGTCAAACTTGGTTCATAGCTTGGTTCATAGCTTCCATCTCATCCTCTGTTGTCCCCTTCTCCTTGTGCCCTCAATCTTTCCCAACATCAGGGTCTTTTCCAGGGAGTCTTCTCTTCTCATGAGGTGGCCAAGGTATTGGAGCCTCAGCTTCAGGATCTGTCCTTCAGGGCTGATTTCCTTCAGAATGGAGAGGTTTGATCTTCTTGCAGTCCATGGGTCTCTCAAGAGTCTCCTCCAGCTCCATAATTCAGAAGCATCAATTCTTCAGCGATCAGCCTTCTTTATGCTCCAGCTCTCACTTCCATATATCACTACTGGGGAAACCATAGCTTTAACTATACGAACCTTTGTCGCCAAGGTGTTGTCTCTGCTTTTTAAGATGCTGTCTAGGTTTGTCATTGCTTTTCTCCCAAGAAGCAGGCGTCTTTTAATTTCATGACTGATGTCACCATCTGCAGTGATCATGGAGCCCAAGAAAATAAAATCTCTCACTGCCTCCATTTCTTTCCCTTCTATTTGCCAAGAGGTGATGGGACCAGTGGCCACATGATCTTAGTTAATGTCATTACTGTGTTTTTAAATGGAAGGTGGGTATAGAAATGTTTTAAATAAATAAGTGGAACCTAGGGCTGGGCGCTACCTATTTTTCAACATTGTGATACATCAGCAGCTAGATATCATTATGTACTGTTATATCACAATGTCTGAAATTGCCCATCCCTAACTCATACTGCCCCTGCTTCCAGGAGCCAGAGTGGCATAGGGTTTGCTCAGCTCAGTGAGCTGGGCAAGCCCCTCTAGCGTTCTGGCTCCCGTGAGCGGGAACTGTATGGGGGCTTCATCAACTGAGGGTAGGCAGGGAAGCCGCGATGTATCACCAGCTCAAAAAGTCTGAAACTGGTATCACAGTTTGACCATCATATATGTTTCAGTCAATTAATTGTACTGTAATATCACCCAGCTCTAGTGGAACCTACTGGTTCAGAGGAAGCATCCATCTGAATATGAGTTGCTGAGTAACAGCAGTGACAATGGGTTATTGCCTTTATCTTCTGCTTAATGGCTTATTATTTAGTTAGTTAAGCAATGTATATAAGCCTTCATATTACAAAGAAAATCTCTAGGTGACTTGCTACATCCCCAAATATTACAAATACAGTGGTACCTTGGTTCTCAAACTTAATCCATTCCGAGAGTCCGTTCGACTTCAAAAACTGTTTGAAAACCAAGGTGTGGCTTCCGATTGGCTGCAGGAGCTTCCTGCACTCAAGCGGAAGCTGCATTGGACGTTCGGCTTCCGAAAAACGTTCACAAACCAGAACACTTACGTCTGAGTTTGCGGCATTCGGGAACCGATTTGTTCGACAACTAAGCCATTCCAGAACCAAGGTACCGCTATACAGTGGTACTTTGGGTTAAGAACTTAATTCATTCCGGAGGTCCGTTCTTAACCTGAAACTGTTCTTAACCTGAAGCACCACTTTAGCTAATGGGGCCTCCTGCTGCTGCCGCACCGCCGGACCATGATTTCTGTTCTCATCTTGAAGCAAAGTTCTTAACCCGAGGTACTATTTCTGGGCTAGCGGAGTCTGTAACCTGAAGCGTCTGTAACCCAAGGTACCACTGTAATACCTTCTTAAAGGCATCTAGTTCATAGCTGGACATTTCCTCTCATCTAGAAGGGTTCTTCTTCCGTTCCAAATGTCCTCTGTGCACAGGTAGGTCCTACTCTTCCATGCTCAAAGCCATAATTAATGTTTAACTATGGTTTTACATGAATGTACAGTTTGTGGTTGTTCCTGCTGCTGCATGGCCAGAAGTCGGGGAGGAGTGAAGTGGGGACTTTTGAGCAGCTTGCTACTCATTCACATTTAAACATAGTTAAACATTTACTATGGTTTAAAGTGATGGGCAAACACAGTTGTAACCCCTTTCCTCTGTGAGTGAAGAGTCGGATGCCTCCAAACGTAATTTGCAAGAGTCTTTGTTCAGTGCTCTCTTGCCAAATTTACTGAAAAAAAGGAGATGTGGAATAAACATTAGTATTTCAGGAAAGGATTAGAAATAGCATTGATTGTTGAGCTTCCAACATTATGCAGTTCACCAACTGTGTTAAAATCTGAATGGAGAAAATAAATGGGAAGCCAGCATTTGCTATTTATTTTGCCTTTTTATGTTGTTATGCTTCTGATTAATGGATTTAGGAAGTTTGAAAGACTGTAAATAGGAAACAGATGCCACAGATCTTTTGCTCGTAATTTTTATTTCCTTTATTTTACAAAGAACACTACTGTGTTTTGAAAAACAAAATTAAACCACACTAGTCACTACCACTTAGCCACTATCCTGAATTACTGTAGTGGTAAGACTATCTAAAGTACAGTATTAGGAAAAGATTTACTTCTTGGCAAAAGTTGAGGTGCTTGGATTAACAAAAGTCAACAAACCTATTTGGGGGTTATATTTGAAAGTTGAGTCTTCTACAGCCTTTAAATCGGAAGCAATAAAAACCAATTTTTGACTTTGAAAAATTCACGCAGCAGTTATTCAGATTCTAATTGATCTGGCTTTTGTTGAAACTCTTATCCCTTTATAATATTTACAAGCTGATTAGCTCAGCCTGGATAGTTCATCTGGTTAGAGCGTGGTGCTGATAATGCCAAGGTTCCAAGTTCAATTCCTGTACAGGACAGTTGCATATTCCTGCATTACCGGGGGTTGGACTACATCCTCAGGGACCCTTCCAACTCGACAATTCCATTATCTTACTCTTCGTTCATTTGTATTTGCTCTGTGACTCATAATTAGGGTGCATGTGGGGAAGTGGTCTTCCTCAGTTGAGTTCTAGCTGGGCAGGGTTGGATTTTCTGAGTTCTGAGGGTAATTGATATTGATCCAGAGCAGAACTCCAACGTATATTTAGCAAAGTAAAAACTTAAACGTGCTGCAGGATTCCCAAAAAATAGACCAGAGGCAATTACCGTATTTTTCGCTCTATAACACGCACCAGACCATAACACACACATAGTTTTTAGAGGAGGAAAACAAGAAAAAAAATATTCTAAACAAAATAGTGGATATATGATTTTTTGTGGTTCATGCTGTGACCACAGACATGTGATCTGACAGTGAGTTTGGAGTAGCCCAATGCAAAAATCCTGAGGATCCATGTGGATCCATGCTTTGTAACCATGGAGGAGGGAAGGAAGGGGAACCATGGATCCTCTGCTCACGACTGCAGCAGATTCCCCCCCGCCACCCGTAGGCATTCGCTCCACAACACGCACAGACATTTCCCCTTACTTTCTAGGAGGAAAAAAGTGAGTGTTATGGTGCAAAAAATACGGTAATATTTCATCCAGTAGAACTTGACTGCTACTGAAGGCAAGTGAGCATAATAGTCACAAATCCAATACATTAAGGATTGGCACTGTCCATAAGAAATCATCATCATCATCATCATCATCATCATCATCATCATCATCATCATCTATACCCCGCCCTCCCCAGCCAAGACCGGGCTCAGGGCAGCTAACACCAAATATAAAACAAATTGACTGAAATACAGCTTAAAAACAAGATTAAAATAAAACATTAAAACATTTCATTTCAGCAGAAACTCAAAAAACTTTTTGGGGATGAAAACGTCAAGTATTCACCAAGGCTAACTATCCAGACTGGCCCTACATGGGCCAGAAAAAAGCCAGGGAAGTCCCCAAGTAGGAGTTCCGTCACAGAAGGAAAAATCCAGTTGCAGCAGACTTAACTTAAATTTACAGTAGCTTATAATAAGACTAAACACCACACCAGAAGAGAGCTAGAAGGGGAAAGAGCTCCTTCTGGACTTTTATAGCCAGCATGACCTTGATAGAAAAGATAACAGAACCATTTTAAACCAGCTGTATTCAGCTTCTCTGGAGGAATAACCCACACATCATGAACCTTCTGCTTGTTTCTTTCACACACACAGAGAAGCTTCCAGAACCCTCTTGAATTAATTAGAATAGGAAAGATCTCTACACATCAGATCAATACCTTCTGCATTAAGAAATGCAAAGTGACAGTTCGGACTCGGGGACAACAGTATATTGCATAAAAGTAATCGGCATGTAGTTAACATCTCTCATCATTTTTATCATTGGATTCCTGTCTCAACAAGTTATATAGGCCTTTACAGTCACCCCTTAGTACATGTTCCAGTAGTTTGTATTGGGGTGGAGAATGAAGGTTGAATCTGGCCTCAATCATATTCTTGTTTCTTAATTTCCCATTGTAATTATACAGAATACAGCTTCAAGGCTTTTTCTGGTTCTTTTCAATATTGGCCGAAGTTAACTTGTTTTGTGATGACTTGACTGTAAACCTTTATTAGAGCAATTCCATCTGAATAGATTGAGGTTTGCTTTGTTATTTCCAAGTGCTGCATTTACAGAGCTCTTAATATTTGTTTTGTTTTATTTCATTTCTGGAAGTTCCCCTTGGGTTCTAGGCTCGAGGAATAAAATGTGCGGCAAGGATGTGGACATTTTTCATTAAAATGGAGCTACAAAATAAAATATAACATTTAAAAAGTCTCTCCAATTGAAGTATAAACATTGCTTTTGAATTCTTTTTTCTCAAGGGTGACTTCTAACCCAGCTGTTTCCCCCCACCCCAGAGCCGATTCCTTTCCTTTCGGCTCTGTCTAGATGGTTTTACTACCAAGAAAAACACAGGCAAACTTGTACAAACACACACATAATCTTTGAAAATCCCGAGGAAAATGTGTTGCACGTCAGTGTCATAGAAATATATATTTGACTGATTATCTCCTTTTTAAAAAAAACAACAACAACTATCATCTTGGGAAGGTTGAGGGGATGGAGCAGAAATATCGCTATTTGCAACACATAATTTTTTTGTAAAAGATTACCTATGTTTTGGGACGCGGGTGGTGCTGTGGGTAAAACCTCAGCGCCTAGGACTTGCCGATCGCATGGTCGGCGGTTCGAATCCCCGCAGCGGGGTGAGCTCCCACTGCTCGGTCCCAGTGCCTGCCAACCTAGCAGTTCGAAAGCACCCCCGGGTGCAAGTAGATAAATAGGGACCGCTTACTAGCGGGAAGGTAAACGGCGTTTCCGTGCCAGAGCAGCTTCGTCACGCTGGCCACGTGACCCGGAAGTGTCTGCGGACAGCGCTGGCTCCCGGCCTCTAGAGTGAGATGAGTGCACAACCCTAGAGTCTGTCAAGACTGGCCTGTACGGGCAGGGGTACCTTTACCTTTAGCTACCTTACCTATGTTTTAGGACAGGCTTACCCAACATCCAGATGTTGTGACTCCAGGTACCATCAGCCCCATGGTCAGTGGTTAGGGATGATGGGATCTGAGGTCCACTAAATCTGGGGAGGCACCGCAGTGGCTACTCTTGTTTTAGAAACGGAGCCCTGCAAAGAGATAGCTGAGTATGTTATACGACTGGCCAGCTTGGCTAAACCTGTGAATGGCAGTGGCTCTAGAGCAGCATTCTCCAGCCTGCCTCCATCCAGATGTTTTGGATTACATCTAGTTCTGCTGAGATCTTTTAACTGGAGATGCTGCACCTGGAACCTTCCATATTCAAAACAGGGGACTCTGTGGTTCTCTAGGCCAGTGTTTTTGAAACTTGGGTCTCCAGCTGTTTTTGGACTACAACTCCCATCATCCCTAGCTAGTAGGCCCAGTAGTAAGGGCTAATGGCACTTGTAGTTCAAAAACAGCTGGAGACCCAAGTTTGGAAAACACTGTTTTAGGCCAACCTGCTTGAGACCAGGTTGTAGTCAGGTTTTCTGCGTTGCTGCGAAACTGCCAACTATGTCAAACCCATATTATATATATTGATAGATATTTCTGTTGCACTAAGTGGTCCGTATAGTTTAAGCTATGGTTTTCCCAGTAGTGATGTATGGAAGTGAGAGCTGGACCATAAAGAAGGCTGATCACCAAAGAATCGATGCTTTTGAATTATGGCGCTGGAGGAGACTCTTGAGAGTCCCATGGACTGCAAGAAGATCAAACCTATCCATTCTGAAGGAAATCAGCCCTGAGTGCTCACTGGAAGGACAGATCCTGAAGCTGAGCCTCCAATATTTTGGCCACCTCATGAGAAGAGAAGACTCTCTGGAAAAGACCCTGATGTTGGGAAAGATGGAGGGCACAAGGAGAAGAGGACGGCAGAGGAAGAGATGGTTGGACAGTGTTCTCAAAGCTACTAGCATGAGTCTGACCAAACTGCAGGAGGCAGTGGAAGACAGGAGTGCCTGGCGTGCTCTGGTCCAGGGGGTCACAAAGAGTCAGACACGACTAAACGACTAAACAACAACAAAGTGGTCTTATTCCCAAGATCAAGGCGAAATGTTCTGCGTCCCTTTGAATTCTTTGCAAACGATTGTTCCAGTCGAAAAGGTACTTCACCTGGCTGACCGTAACCTGAGCTGAGCATTCCTGCACGGAACAGGGTTTAAAACCTTCGTAGGAATATTAAATATGGAGGCGAGCACAGGTGCATGACTTCTGGCTTCCATGTTATTTGCATAATAGTGGGCTACTAATTGAAGTGGAGAATGGTCAGGCAGCCAAGCATGAAGAGATAAGAGCTTTGTGGCGAAGTGTGCTCACTTAAGGCTCCCCTCCCCTTACGAGCGCTGTATTCATTCATTGTTGCTAACTGCGCCACCTGTTAGCTAACGTGCACAGGTATGCATTTCTTCCTGCCCTTTTCCTCGCTGAGATAATTTTAAGTGGAGCGTTGGCCAGTCATCTTTTGTTGAAGCCTTCAGCAGTTGAGAGAGGAAGAAAGCTATCCTCAGAGGTGTTGTCCATAATCAAGACAAGATGTTGGTTTCTGTTGCTGGAAATGGAATGTGGGGGAAAGTGTCTGTCGAGGATGTTAACTTTCACTTGCTGCATAAGTGTTTCAACTGGCTTAAGAAAAATACTCTTAACATAACGTTCTTATTTATATGGCTCGGGACCTGGGTACTTGAATGACCATCTTTTCATGTAATGCCTTAAGAGAGAATATTATGAAAATGATCTACAGGTGGTACATGACACCAGTCAAGCTTGCAAAAATATACCATTTGCCCGATAATAAATGTTGGAAATGTAAAGAGACTGAAGGTACATTCTTTCACCATTGGTGGACGTGCCCAAGGATTAAAGCTTTCTGGGAGATGATTTATAATGAAATGA
Organism: Podarcis cretensis; assembly: GCF_951804945.1. NCBI lineage: Eukaryota > Metazoa > Chordata > Lepidosauria > Squamata > Lacertidae > Podarcis > Podarcis cretensis. The sequence continues at coordinate 12,988,463 of NC_137178.1, forward strand.
AAAAGGTATTTAGGTATACCTTCTTGAAGAAACCAGAGGCCTTTCTCCTGGGCATGGTCGGCCAATTGGTGCCAAAGAAGGATAGAACTTTCTTTATGTATGCAACAACGGCAGCAAGAATACTTATTGCAAAGTATTGGAAGACACAAGATCTACCCACCCTGGAAGAGTGGCAGATGAAGGTGATGGACTATATGGAATTAGCGGAAATGACTGGCAGAATCCGAGACCTGGGAGAAGAGTTGGTGGAAGAAGATTGGAAGAAATTTAAAGATTATTTGCAGAAATTTAAAGATTATTTGCAGAAACACATTAATGAATGTTAAAATGATGTTGGACTGAAAATAAGTGGTACTAGCAACAAAAGTTAAAAAGAGTATGCAAAAATGAATTAAAAATTTGGTGAAATTATAGGGTTACAACATGTTAAGATTTAGAGTTAAGATAAATGAAAGAGGATAAGGATTTGCTGATTTGAATACTTTAATGGGAATACAAAAAGGGGAGGTGTGAGGAAGTCAAAGAAACAAGATAATGAGCTTAAAGTTATAAAAAATGGATTTGTTTTAACTTTCTATTTTCCATTTTTCTATTTTTCTTGTTTTTTGTATCTTGTATCTTTGTTTGAGAGTTTTCTTCTGTTACTTGTTTTATTATGCATTTTTGTATTTTTGATTTTGTAAAATTTCAATAAATATAATTTTTTTAAAAAATGAATGACCATCTTTTCTTGCATGTACTTTCCCTTGCATTAAGATCTTTGCATGGACAGGCGGAGTCCCCAGATCCCGAGTGGTCCCCCCCGTCATGTGGAATAACGACTCTAGACAACGCGCTATGGGATTAAATTGGCCACAACTTTATTAAATTTCAAATGTGGGTAGACCTTGGCTCAGGCATTGGGCGTTCTCCCTCCCTAGTCCCCAGCCGGGGACCTAGGGAGCATCAGGGTTATCCAGTGTGTGTGTGGGGGATGGGCCGGCTCTGGAGAACATATGTTCAAGCAGAGATAGCCGCCCCCGTTACGCCGCTGCAGGGGAGAGCAATGACGACCTTTCGGCGTACGGTCAAAGCCTCCCTTCAGAAACCCCTTTAATAGGGAACCCTGGAATCGCCGCCGCAAAGAGGAAGATGGACTAAAGGATTCCGCCCAAGGCCTGATACCGCCAAAGTTGTGACGTTTTGCTACGGGAAAGGCGAAACCTGCCAATGCAGGGAAATTCCTTTCCGGCCCTTTAACAGCGACCTTATCGTAGCAGCGCCCGCATACCTGTGGAGACAGGTTAACCTGCAAAACCTATGAAGAAAAGATAACCTGCAAAAGAAGGCATTAACTGAGGGTGGGTAGGGTGGGAGAAGCTCTGGAGCCAAGTGAGGATTAACAATTAAGATCCACCCTCTATTGTGTGGGCAGGTAATCCCTCCCCCTACCTGGCCTGGTTTCCCTGGCAACGCATCCCCCAGGTGGGATTGGACAACTCACTGGGGTAGGCGGGGACCTCCAGGTATCCCACCTGAGGGAAGGCAAAGCCTATGCTGATGGGGCCACTCCAGATCCAGGGCTGCACGCGTCCCCGCAAAGGGTGCCCCCCGTTTTAAGTGGGGAGCGGTCATTGCGTGGACAGGCGGAGTCCCCAGATCCCGAGTGGTCCCCCCCGTCATGTGGAATAACGACTCTAGACAACGCGCTATGGGATTAAATTGGCCACAACTTTATTAAATTTCAAATGTGGGTAGACCTTGGCTCAGGCATTGGGCGTTCTCCCTCCCCAGTCCCCAGCCGGGGACCTAGGGAGCATCAGGGTTATCCAGTGTGTGTGTGGGGGGGATGGGCCGGCTCTGGAGAACATATGTTCAAGCAGAGATAGCCGCCCCCTTTACGCCGCCGCAGGGGAGCCAAGTGAGGATTAACAATTAAGATCCACCCTCTATTGTGTGGGCAGGTAATCCCTCCCCCTACCTGGCCTGGTTTCCCTGGCAACGCTTCCCCCAGGTGGGATTGGACAACTCACTGGGGTAGGCGGGGACCTCCAGGTATCCCACCTGAGGGAAGGCAAAGCCTATGCTGATGGGGCCACTCCAGATCCAGGGCTGCACGCGTCCCCGCAAAGGGCGCCCCCCGTTTTAAGTGGGGAGCGGTCATTGCAGGATTTTTTTTCAGCTGGAACTCTCCAGAATTCAGTTCTGACACCTCTCAGATGGCTTTCATTGCCATTACAAGAGAATAAGGGAGGCCTTCATGGTGAGTTCCAGCACCCCCTTTTTTAAAATAAGATGCTCTTTCCTGGGCACCCTCACTTTCCGAATTTCGGTGAATGGCAACTGTTCAAATGGCCTTTTCTGCTGTGGTACCTTAAACCAAGGGGCGCGAGTGGCGCTGTGGGTTAAACCACAGAGCCTAGGACTTGCCGATCAGAAGGTTGGCAGGTTGCATCCTTGCAACAGGGTGAGCTCCCATTGCTCGGTCCCTGCTCCTGCCAACCTAGCAGTTCAAAAGCACGTCAAAGTGCAAGTAGATAAATAGGTACCACTCCAGCCAGCGGGAAGGTAAATGGTGTTTCTGTGTGCTGCTCTGGTTAGCCAGAAGCGGCTTAGTCATGCTGGCCACATGACCCGGAAGCTGTATGCCGGCTCCCTCGGCCAATAAAGCGAGATGAGTGCCGCAACCCCAGAGTCGGTCACGACTGGACCTAATGGTCAGGGGTCCCTTTACCTTTACCTTAAACCAAGAGAGGCTTGCCTGGAACTTATTATTACGTCTTTCTAGTGCAAGGTAAAATATTTCCCCAGGCTTTCTAGAATAGCTGGAATATAGTTTTATTCTGCCTCTGCAGTTTTATTCCTATTTTTTTTTTGGTAAGGTTACTGATTTATTTGTCATTCTTTTTTAGTGATTGCCATGCTTACCTTGAGGGACGCAGGTGGCGCTGTGGGTCAAAGCCTCAGCGCCTAGGACTTGCCGATTGAAAGGTCGGCGGTTCGAATCCCTGCGGTGGGGTGCGCTCCCGCTGCTCGGTCCCAGCGCCTGCCAACCTAGCAGTTCGAAAGCACCTCTGGGTGCAAGTAGATAAATAGGGACCGCTTACCAGCGGGAAGGTAAACGGCGTTTCCGTGTGCGGCTCTGGCTCGCCAGAGCAGCGATGTCACGCTAGCCACGTGACCCGGAAGTGTCTCCGGACAGCGCTGGCCCCTGGCCTCTTAAGTGAGATGGGCGCACAACCCCAGAGTCTGTCAAGACTGGCCCGTACGGGCAGGGGTACCTTTACCTTTACCTTTATGCTTACCTTGAACAAGGTTTTCGAGTGTAGGGTGGGGTGCAAGCTGCAAATAAATGTTAGTTTATTTATTTTTTTACTGACAGAAAGTGTGTGGAACCGTTAGGCACTTTACACATTTTAGTAAACAGCTGCTCCCTGCAGACTTAGTGTTGCATCCAGATTGAGTGAATCGTTCTTATATCCCACTGAAATTGGTTGTCATCAATGGGGAAGGGGTAATGTGGCACTGAGGTCAGACTGCACAGTTGTACTGGTGAGAACATCGGATGAGTTTTGTCACATAGGCTGCACCTGTGCACCTGGGCAGGCCCAACCTTGCTGCCACCTTGCCCCTCCCAGTAAGTGGCAGGAACTCACCAGCTGGTAGGCTATTGGTGTGGCTCCACTCCAGAGGAGAGCTGCTCCCAGTGCTGTGCAGAAGCCTATTTTAATTCCAGTTCCAGTGGACTGTGGAACTGTAGTGTTACAGCAAACCTAAAGGACCATCATGTGCATTCTGGCTTCCAAGAGTATGATTGGCCTAGTTCACTCAGCAGCCTGATTTACTGCACTGATTTACCGTTTGCTGTTATATTCTAATGGGTTATTAAAAAAAAGGTAAAGGACCCCTGACAGTTAAGTCCAGTCACGAACGACTCAGGGGATGCGGCGCTCATCTCGCTTTACTTGCTGAGGGAGCCGGTGTTTGTCCACAGACAGTTTTTCTGGGTCATGTGGCCAGCATGACTAAGCCACATCTGGCGAAACCAGAGTAAACGCTGTTTACCTTCCCGCCAGAGCAGTACCTATTTATTTACTTGCACTTTGACATGCTTTCGAACCGCTAGGTTGACAGGAGTTGGGACCAAGCAATGGGAGCTCACCCCGTGGCGGGGATTCGAACCGCTGACCTTCCGATCGACAAGCCCTAGGCTCAGTGGTTTAGACCACAGCAGCACCTGCGTCCCAGTGGATTATTAAACAGTGCTTTACAGTGGTACCTCAGGTTAAGTACTTAATCGTTCCGGAGGTCCATTCTTTCACCAATGGGAGGCAACCACTAAAAAAACCCAATATTGCGTTGCATTTCACCAATGGGAGGCCACCACTAAAAAAACCCAATATTGTGTTGCCACCCTATGAACACCTTGAGAAGGGAGCACTGGGAGAAGGGCCTCAGATTACACTACAGGGGAAAATGTTGAATTTAATGAGAAATTAAGCAACAGACATATACACATAAACAAGCGTTAGAGCTTTCTGATGCACATTCTTGATGTTACTCCAGTACAGTGGTACCTCGGGTTAAGTACTTAATTTGTTCTGGAGGTCCGTTCTTAACCTGAAACTGTTCTTAACCTGAAGCACCACTTTAGCTAATGGGGCCTCCTGCTGGTGCCGCGCCGCCAGAGCACGATTTCTGTTCTCATCCTGAAGCAAACTTCTTAACCCGAGGTACTATTTCTGGGTTAGCAGAGTCTGTAACCTGAAGCGTATGTAACCTGAGGTACCACTGTATTTGAAAGAAGTTGTTTATTTTGAAATTGTTGTGATATTTTTTGGTGTTGGGTCAGATTATTACTATGTGTGTGATCTTTGCTGTCTATTTTGCTGTTTCTTCAGCTTCCAAACTGCCTTGTGCATAGTAATATAGAAAGGTAGTATATAAAATCAAAGGGAAATGAAATTATTGTCCGGCCTAATGTACTTGAATCTATCTGTTAAGTAGCCCAGAATGTTTTGCATGCTGGGTCATTATGAATCATGGCAAACTTAGTCTCTGCAAAATAATCTTTGCAGGAAAATTCTGTGTGTGCATGCCCATGGAGCACTCCAATGCCATTCTTGCTAGTCAGATGTTCTCCAGCGTTTGCCGCCATGTCCGCCCTTTACGTTGGAGTGAATTTCTTTCTCATTTCTCCTTACAACCTCCCTTGTGATCTTGAATATGAATATTTCAGGTGGAAATTCTGTAAGAAATGACTTGTGCAAGGGTGGAGGAACTAGATTTTGCTATTTTTCTGAAGAAATCTCTGTGATTTTTGAGCAAGAGTTGCAAAAGCTGATTGCTTGTTTGCATAGCTTCTTAGGAACTTTTCACTTGGGGAGCGAAAAGATGAAAATCTCTTGAGGTTACTATTACCATTAGTTTTTGCTAAGCTTTTAATTTGTTACTCTTCCGTAAGTGTTGTTTAGGTCTTGATAAGTATCTCTACTTTGATGTGATACTTTCCAGGGGCTGCTATGTTGCTAGGACTGAAGCCTTGTATCGCAAAAGTGCTTAATAACAGATGCTTTATTTTTCCTTAAAATAGATTAATATTATGATTTGATCTAAAAGTGTTTATTTTTAAAAGTGCCTTTTACACAGTGTGATCCAAGGTTCATGCACTCCTGATACTTTTGATGTCTGTGCTTCTTAGATTTTGCGTAGTTATTTCTCCAATTGCTGCCTGTGAAAATATATTTATAACAAGATTCCAAGGCTCTTGAGACCACAAGCTTTTCCCACATGCATCTTTGAAAAAGCAAGTTTTGTGTTAGGAAAGCTCATACTTCCAGAGTTTAGAGGGCTTCAAACATAAATGGAGAAATACTGAAGTTGACCCATTGCTATGTGTTCTGCACTCTAATCGTGTGAAGAGTAGAATCATAGAATTGTAATTTGGAAGGGACCCTGAAGCTCATCTAGTCCAACCCCCTGAAATGCAAGTATCTCAACCCCCGGTTACCCATCCAATTTGAAACCACATCGGACCCTGCTTAGCTTTGCAAATGTGCTGGAAGCTTAATTGCTGTACCACATCAGCCCATTAAACAATGATAGACACATTAGCTTCCTTGTGGGATTTTTATCTTTCAAAATCACATTATACTGGATATAGGGGTGTTGTCCAATGTATGGACATTACTGATTTGTCCACACTAGTTTGTGTCTAACACCGTATAAACCACAATCTATATATGGTCAAAACATTAGGCTGATCAAATCACTTGTTTCTTCATTTCTCCTTTATGCATGCTTCCAATTTCCAGTTCTTAACATTACACAGTGCAAGTCTTAAAACATTTACATTTAATACAAGTGTCACATTTTAAACTTATATGCCAGCGTATATTAGGAAAATCAGACTATATTGGTTATCGCTGAGCCAGTTCTTCCCCAGTTCCATCTGCTTTTTTGAGGCATGATTAATCATTCCAGTCTCCATGTCACTTCCTTGTTTTTTAACCTTACCCAGAAATAAGTGATGTTTCTCCCGAGTATAAATATTAACTGTTTAAAATGGCAAAAGGCAATTATTGCGAATAAAAATTACGAACAGCAACTAAATCTTTACCAAATACAACTCAAACAGCCGTCTGGTTTTCATTTTTAAAAGTATTGCTAAATTATACCCACTTAGCAATCCTGCCTAATAGCTATTGAGGTGACTCTGGGCCGGCCTAAGACATTTTGATACCTGAAGATGACACTTCTACTCCCTCCACATATGAATGTTGACTGGTTTGGAAGTTGAGTTTTACTTAAAATGAAGAAGAAGAAGAAGAAGAAGAAGAAGAGTTTGTATTTAGGCGGCTAACATTCTCCTTTCCCTTCCGCCCCCACAACAAACACTCTGTGAGGTGTGTGAGGCTGAGAGACTTCAGAGAAGTATGACTAGTCCAAGGTCACCAAGCAGCTGCATGTGGAGGAGCAGGGAATCGAATCCAGTTCACCAGATTACGAGTCCACCGCTCTTAACCACTACACCACGATGGCTCTTGATGAGTGCTGAGGCAGCATCTTCCAAATGACAGCTGAGATTTATATTTGTTTATATTTATCTATCACTAGCCTAGGGACGTGGGTGGCGCTGTGGGTTAAACCACAGAGCCTAGGACTTGCCGATTGGAAGGTAGGTGGTTCGAATCCCCATGACGGGGCGAGCTCCCGTTGCTCAGTCCCAGCTCCTGCCAACCTAGGAGTTCAAAAGCACATCAAAGTGCAAGTAGATAAATAGGTACCACTCCGGCAGGAAGGTAAACGGTGTTTCTGTGCGCTGCTCTGGTCATGCTGGCCACATGCCCCAGAAAAACTGTCTGCGGACAAACGCTGACTCCCTCAGCCTGCAAAGCAAGATGAGCGCAGAAACCCCAGAGTTGTTTGCAACTGGAGTTAACTGTCAGGGGTCCTTTACTTTTACCTTATCACCAGCCTAACACCACAATACAGTTATACATCGTGATGTTGAAAAGCGGCGGGAGGAACAAGCTGCATCGGCCCCATGAAGTGCTGGGTTGAAATCGCCTCAGCTCTGTTAGTGGGAGGCAAGTTCCACCCACAATATACCACTGGGTGAAGGCGCCATTACGCTATGGCCCTCAAACTGCTCCTGGGCGATGTATCAATACATTGCCCAGTCCTAATAGCTAAAAGCCATTATTGCATCTTAAGGTAACAAATTCAATAAATCAGGCATGTCCAACAGTCAATCGTGTGATCCTGATCGACCCCCCCCCCAAAAAAAGCAACAACTTTGGGTCTTTCTCCCCCCCCAGAAAGCTCAACCGCTTTGGATCTTCCTCCCCAACAACTCTGGTCAATCCAATGAGTAGATCATTGCCAGTTTTTTTTTATAGTGGGAGTAGATCACTATCCCTTAGGAGTGGGACATGCCTGCAATAAATGAATGATGTGCAATGCGAGGAAATACTGCCTCGTCAACTGATTTCTGATAATTTGCCTGATTTCCGATAATTTATTGCTGTGAGTTGTGTGTTTTATCGTGAATCCAGAATTCAGGGCAAGGTCCTCTCTTCATGTTAGCTCTGCTAATCACATTAGGAAGCATGCTGAAACACTTCCTTAAAATATTTTTTTTAAAAAAAACAAAAAAAAACTACCCTTGACAGCAGTGATGTTTTTTCTTTTTCTTTTAATGAACTTAGCCTAGAGCTGATAAAAGAACCTTTTTAAAAAAGTTGTGAATGTTGGATAAATGACAGGACCACGTTGCTGGTAGCTTGCTGTTAACTGTTTGTAATTTCAGTGCCAATATTATGTCAGGTGTAGGTTTCTCCTTGTCAGCCAAAGCTGTGATAACCATGGAAACTGTTCAAATAAAGTGCATAAGCAACCAAAATATTTTCTAAAAAGAGAGAGAGCCTTGGCTTTGTAGAGTTTTGCGTATCATACTAAGTGTAGTTTTTGCAATTACTTGTTCCTTTTATTAAACAATAAAATACGTGGGATTAAGGCCCTTCCAGAGGTATTTCCTGTACATTAGATTATGTAAGTAGCAATCAAGAGTTTTATAGCACATTTCTCAATTGAGTGTGTGCCAAATATGTCAGAAATGGTAAGAGTTTAAGCTTTCTTTTAAAAAGTAACTTCCTAATCCAATTAGTCATTGTAAAGAGTAGCTCTCTCTTAACCCAATCCATGCACGGGGAGAGTGAAAGCTTATATTTCTTCCTTCATAAATAGAAGTGCAGTGTTCCACTTGTATGAAATTCCTCTGTAACCCAAGGGTGGTTTGCCCTGGATGGATCTCTGAATGCTTTAGGCCAGCTCCCAAGAGACTATGATCTACTCACAGATTAAAAAACTGGCAGTGATCTACCACTATTTGGGAGGGGTTCAGGTCTTAGGGAGGAAAGTCAAGAATTGTTGACCTTTTTGGGGGGGTTTAGATCAAAGTTGTTGAGCTTTTTAAAGAGGGGCAGATAAAAAAAGGTTGAGCTTTCTTTAGGGGAAAAAGGGAAAAAGTCTCTCAACAAAAGATCGCTCAGGAAATGATCAGTCTCACAGCGAAAACTCCATCTTCCGATCATGGGCAAATGGAGGACGGGGAGAGGGGGCGGGGCCAGATGCTCTTTTTTCCCTGCAAAGGAAAAAGAGACCACGACTGACCAAAACCTCCCAGGGATCGATCAGTCGATTGCGGTTGACTTGTTGGACATCCAGTTTAGGGGATTTTCTAGGAGACTAAGCTGATGGTCCTGTCAGATTCCTGGCCTGGCTGTGCATCCTCTTTGGTGGTGTGGAGTCCAGTTTGGTTCCTGTCATTCTGCAGAGCTACAGGCTATGCATCAAACTGGACAAAGATTCGGATGCAAATGGTGCAAGTCTCACTTGAAAATTGACTGAACACTGATTAGTGCACATAAACTGTGCCTATCAAGCAAAGCTGGAATGTTCTGTCAATTTGGATTCCCTCGGTTTCTCAGTTTTCCAGTGATAAATATAGTTCTCTGCGTACCTGCAGCAATTTATGATTTTTTTCTTAATAAAAACAAGTCCTCGTAACAATGCGCTGGGATTTTCGTGTGAATTCCTCCTCTGTACACAGTTTGGACTAATGTAATTTTTTTTTTTTTTGCAAGCAATGTTCTCTACTGTGTTTTTGTATGCTATTTTCACCAATATATTAGTGAAAGTAAAGCAGAAGTTCAAGAGCTTCCAGAAGAATAGAACATGGAGTTAGAATATGCTGTACAACCCTCCCCCCCACCAAAAATATCAGAAAATTGCATTAGAAGCCATGCAGAATGTTTATTTAGATTTAAAATGGCGATTGGCTCAGCAAAAGCTGAAATTTCACGTATACTGTACTCTACAGTGTCTTTATAGAAAAGCACTGTCTAATTCAGATAGATGCTGGAAGTGTAATGCTTTAAGTCGTTTATATACTGTCGTCCTTTGTATATTATTTACTACAAAGGTATGTCTCAATCATGCATTCTCAGTGTATTTTAATTTTTAATTTTCCTTACTCTACTTGTTAATTCATTGCAATTCTGTTATAATTGATTTTGATAGCTCAATGACTAAGCCCTTTGGGGACAAAACGTCTGATTACCGGAGCAACATCTGAGCATTGAACCACTGATATATTACAAGGGGACTCTTTATTTACTGTGATTGCAATTATTTAAAATAAAACCTATTTTGGAAAGAAACTGCTTTTGCCATTTTATGGGCATTTATCATTTGTTTGGCGGGACGCGGGTGGCGCTGTGGGTAAAAGCCTCAGCGCCTAGGGCTTGCCGATCGAAAGGTCGGCGGTTCGAATCCCCGCGGCGGGGTGCGCTCCCGCTACTCGGTCCCAGCGCCTGCCAACCTAGCAGTTCGAAAGCACCCCCGGGTGCAAGTAGATAAATAGGGACCGCTTACTAGCGGGAAGGTAAATGGCGTTTCCGTGTGCGGCTCTGGCTCGCCAGAGCAGTGATGTCACGCTGGCCACGTGACCCGGAAGTGTCTCCGGTCAGCACTGGCCCCCGGCCTCTTGAGTGAGATGGGCGCACAACCCCAGAGTCTGTCAAGACTGGCCTGTACGGGCAGGGGTACCTTTACCTTTTATCATTTGTTTACAGATAGTTGCCTTGATGATATTATCTTGTGTCTATTGGAGGTGTAATGCTGGCAATTCCTCAGTGATACACATGATGTGGGCACGTCCAGTGATATTTTCTTTTTGGTCTGAAGTTGTTGTCCTTATCAATTTTGTATTAGTGAAATCCTTGAAGTTTGTGGATGTTCATGTACTTCTAAATTACATTAATGGACAGCAAGAATGGATTTTATTCTTGCCCTCAGAGCCACTAAGAGATTTATACTTTGAGCCTGGAAGGATAAATAACCCCAATCTATTACACAGTAGTTTGGTGACCTTAATGTCCTTGCTGCATTTGAATGTACAGTGGTGCCCCGCAAGACGAATGCCTCGCAAGACAGAAAACCCGCTAGACGAAAGGGTTTTCCGTTTTGGAGGTGCTTCGCAAAACGAATTTCCTATGGGCTTGCTTCGCAAGATGAAAATGTCTTGCGAGTTCCTGCGGGGTTTTTTTCCTCCCCCCCCCTTTTTCTAAGCTGCTAAGCCGCTTATGTGCTTATCCGCTAAGCCGATAAGCTGCTAAAAGCCGCTAAAAGCGCTAATCCGCTAAGCCATCAATGGGCTTGCTTCGTAAGAAGAAAAAACCACTAGACGAAGAGACTCGCGGAATGGATTAATTTTGTCTTGCGAGGCACCACTGTACTTTCTATTTTTCTTGGATCCAGATTTGGGCAATTGGACAGCATATATTACTCTTACGTGTAAACTAATTTCGGTGCATTGATTTTTAAATGTACTGTTAATGTAAGTTGACAAGTCCCCCCTCCCCCTGTGTTTCCCTTCCTTCCTTCCTTCCTTCCTTCCTTCCTTCCTTCCTTCCTTTTTTCTTTAATGAATTTGCAATAAAAGAAAGAAATTAAAAAAGAATGCTAAAAAAAAAGTTGAACAGCAGAATTCAGTAATTAGCAGTTTTTGTACAAAAATATGTTTTTTAGTAAGAGTCTACAATATGTTGTTGATGGGGTCTCTGGGATAACAGGTGAAATAACACTTTACCTTAAATTACCTGTACCAGATTTAAAATGAATGTGAGAAATCAGTCCTCCCTTTAAGGTGTTTTTGAAACGTTTGAATGGATTTTGTTTTAAATCGACTCCACAGCTAAATAACATTTACATTTGGCTGAATCCATTTGGTGATTTTTCTGAATTCTGAACTGTGGCCCGCTCCCCGTAACAATATTTATACATCGTGCAAAGCATTCAAGGGTGCTTCTTTATGTGATAAATAAAACCTAACCAGCACCCCTTAACAATCAGGGATATCTTGGTGCACATCACTGAGGATGAGCCAGAAGCGCCACATCATCCTGCATCTCCTGCAACAAGAGCTTATTGCACTATTAGACTGTAGAGATTTAAAGCAAAAGCTGTTCTCCCATCACTTTCTACAAAGCATCATTTGGCCATGCCACTGAGCTGGACCAGTCCAGCTGGAACAACCAGTTCCCGGACTCAGTTTCCTCCTCCAGCTCATCGGTGAATCCTTGGAAGTCCTTTGTCCCAGCAGTAGATAATTCTAGCAGGTTTTTGTTTTGTTTTGGTTTTGTTTTGCTTTGCATCCGGCAAATTGCTGACCTCCAACGGTTTACAAAAGGCTGTTCTGAGCATCTTAGCGTGCGGCCTGCTGATCTCATTTGAAGATCAGTAGTGAATATACATCCCCTAGAGAGTAAGGACAGTTTCATTATTGCTTCTTTGAAAGCTGAAAATGTATTAAAGGTAAAGGTAAAGGTACCCCTGCCCGTACGGGCCAGTCTTGACAGACTCTGGGGTTGTGCGCCCATCTCACTTAAGAGGCCAGGGGCCAGCGCTGTCCGGAGACACTTCCGGGTCACGTGGCCAGCGTGACATCGCTGCTCTGGCGAGCCAGAGCCGCACACGGAAACGCCGTTTACCTTCCCGCTGGTAAGCGGTCCCTATTTATCTACTTGCACCCGGAGGTGCTTTCGAACTGCTAGGTTGGCAGGCGCTGGGACCGAGCAGCAGGAGCGCACCCCGCCGCAGGGATTTGAACCGCCGACCTTTCAATCGGCAAGCCCTAGGCGCTGAGGCTTTAACCCACAGCGCCACCTGTATTAGGTTAGCTCTTTTAAAAATAAGTTTTCGTGCTGAAGTGTTAGCTTTAATGGGAGAGGAAATGCTTGTGGAAATGCTTATAGAGAAACCAGAATCTGAAGACTGGTTAAGAGGTGGTTTCTGAAATAAGGTTTGATGGCCCATGGCTGAAATTTTCTTACCTAGCGTAACTGATTCTTTATGTCCTCTTTTCCTGTACTGTTGATCCATCGACTTGATGCTAATAGGTCACACACCACTTCTCCCCTTCCTTCTGCTTCTTGTCGGGTAGGGTGGGGACCCTAAATGTTGCAGTTGGGACCCCTCTTTAATCACACTGATTAGGTATTGAAATGGACTGCCTAATGTTAGGTGATAATATTTGCACTCCCGCAGTTTGGTCAAACTCATGCTGGTAGCTTCGAGAACACTGTCCCACCATCTCGTCCTCTGTCGTCCCCTTCTCCTTGTGCCCTCCATCTTTCCCAACATCAGGATCTTTTCCAGGGAGTCTTCTCTTCTCATGAGGTGGCCAAAGTATTGGAGCCTCAGCTTCACGATCTGTCCTTCCAGTGAGCACTCAGGGCTGATTTCCTTCAGAATGGATCAGTTTGATCTTCTTGCAGTCCATGGGACTCTCAAGAGTTTCCTCCAGCACCATAATTCAAAAGCATCAATTATTTGGCGATCAGCCTTCTTTATGGTCCAGCTCTCACTTCCATACATCACTACTGGGAAAGGCCGTAACAATGGAGGAGACCAAAGAAAGAATTCTTGAAACGATTAGAAGTGCATCCTTTGCTGAATAAGCTGTAGGGTGTTAGAAGCCTCCCAGAATTGCTGGGGCAAGGCAACCTAGTCAGATGATCGGGATACAAATAATAAATTATTATTATTATTACCCATTATTAGTCATTATTAGCCATTATCAGCCAGTGTCTAATTTATATTTTAGGGCCAGAAATCAAGCATGTGGGCACAGTTTAATTCCAAATACTGCAGGTAGCTTTGTTCATTAGAAAATAATCAAATGTAATAATAAAGTAATACTTTTATTAGGACCAACCGAGAAGTCACAAAGTGGTGATCAAGCTTTTTCTCCTGAAGCCAAACGGGGGCAGGGAGAAGAGTGGAGCAAGCAGGGCAAGAGCCTTGTTCCTAGAAGTAGTATGTTCCTGGGCATGGAAACCCCATCTACAGTTGTAAAATGGAGTGGATAAGGTGTTAGGAAGACTAGGTTATGTTAACTAGCCACAGCAAGGGGTAGTAATGCATCTGAACAGGGCCATAGGTAGGGGGTGGTGAGGTGGGCCCCCGCCAGGGGTGCAGGCAATGGGGGCGCACAGGCAAAATCAGCTAAAAATATGTCCATAAATATAAATATTGATTATTGCCTCATATTCAAGGGAAGTAATAGTACCACTTTATTCTGCCTTGGTCAGACCACACCTGGAATACTGTGTCCAGTTGGGGTGTGTGGGGGTGTTAATTGGGTTATTGTTTTTACTTTGATTTTATATATTGTGATCTTTTGTGTGAACAGACCTCTGGGTATAAGGCGGTATATAAATTCTAATAATAATAATAATAATAATAATAATAATAATAATAATAATAATAAATGGTTTTAAATAGAGTGTGAATTGAATTGGGAGGGGGTGGTTTGGAGGAGAGGCGGAAAGAAGAGCTAATTTGTCTGTGACTAGGGGGCGCAATCTGGATGGTTCTGTCAGGGGCTCAAGATCACCTAGCTACAGCTCTGCTTCTGAATACCAGAAATTACAGGAAGAGAGAGTGGTCTTGTGATCAGGCCTGCTTGTGGGTTTCCAAGAGGCATGTTGGAATAAATGTAGTATAAACACCAACAATTGGGAAACACTTGCTTGCGAGCGCTCCAGGTGGGGAACAGCCTTTACCAAAGGTGCCATGGGTTTTGAAGATGCTCAAACTCAGGATGAAAGGGAGGAACGTGCTAAGAGGAAGGCACGCTTGGCAAACCCTCACCATGATCAACTCCCGCCCAGAAACCTATGTCCCCACTGTGGAAGGACGTGTGGATCCAGAATTGGCCTCCACAGTCACTTACAGACTCACTGTTAAAACTGTGTTTATAGAAGACAATCTTACTCGGCTTCGAGGGATTGCCGAAGAAGAAGAAGAAGAAGAAGAAGAAGAAGAAGTTGTTGACCAATGTGAGAACAGGAATACTGGACTACACGGACAATTGGCCTGATGCAGCAGTTTCTTCTTATGTCCTTAAATCTTGGCCATCCAGTATTTTACACAGATTTCCTAGGTGCTTTCTGGTCTGGTCTTAATAGTTGGCTTTTGCCTGGGGCTGTTTTGATTGCCATGGAATCATAGAATTGGTAGGGACCCAGGGGTTATCTAGTCCAACCCCTTGCGATGCAGGAATCTCAGCTAAAGCATCCATGACGGATGGCCACCCAACCTCTGCTTAAAAACCTCCAGGGAAGGAGAGTCCACCACCTCCCAAGGGAGGCCTTTCCACTGCCCTGTATGGACCTTTGTCTCACAGGGAGCATGACTTTGGGGGAAGGAGAGACTTTTCAGACTTGGCAGTTGATACAGGAGGTGGTGAGGATAATGGGAATTGCATTTGGGCCACCAGAAGCAACCCAAGCAGTTGCTTTGCAGACGTGCATTTTAGAGTCAATGTATCGACACGGACTAGTGCTGCAAGGAACATACACATAACGCAGATGTTTTCTTCTCGCTGGGTAGCAATGACTGTTTCGGTTAAATGGGTGGCACCATTTTATGTGCACTTTGTAATGGTTTTCCATTAATTAATGACTTGCACCAATGCTTTCCTGCAGAACGCGGGCAGCAAGTTTCAACAAGGGCTTGCCCTGATTTGGCCTCAGTTTCATTGTCATCTTATTGAAGCCTCTGGTGGGGATTGTCATCATGAGTCTGCGATGTCAACAGTTTGCCAATAACACTTAGCTTTGGGTGTGTTTGTTTTTTTGCCCTCTTTGTTATCTAGGAAAATTCAATCCATCTTTTAATAGACAGGCTGTCTTTGCTTACAGATATATGTGTGTGTGTGTGTGTGTAAAAATTTATGTGTATATGTATATGTGTGTGTATCTCTCTCTGTGTGTGTGTGTGTATATGTATGTGCGCTGCCCATCTGACTGGGTTGCCCCAGCCTGTCAGGGACACAACCACTCCGGACAGTTTCCAACAAATTAAAACTTTCAGCACAATAAAACATCAAACATAAAAAGCTTGAGCTCCTCATTCCCATTCCAATATGGTTTGCACAGAATGATCTCCCTGCGGAACATTCCCTTTCTAATAAATTAGATTACATTGAAGATTCTGCAACGGAAGGACTGAAGAAATGGTCTGCAGGAAGGGAAGGGGAAGATCTTTACTTGTTAGATTGTATGTGTGACATTGTAATAGCATGCATAACTTGCTGGTTAATCGTTAAACACAGCTTTCAGTTTTTCTCTTGCCTTTTTTTGCATTGCCCTTATACTGCATCGAAAGGGAGCAATTGTGTGAATATGTTAACAATAGAATAACGGAGTGTTTACATGCCAGTAAAGTGTAGCTCTAATCCTTTGTAAAGAAATTACTCTAGCTTCCTTTCTTTTCTTTTTTTTTCCTTTTTGAGGAAATAACTTCTTTTTGGTATTTATTTTTACAAGCTTTTTCAGGTCACTGAGTGTTAAGTAAACTTAGTCAAACAGGAGAAATGCATAGCAGGGGCTAAAGAATCCCTTCCGACCGTTTTCCCTTTTCTAGTTGCCACTTCTCCCTTTCTTGGGAAAACAGAGAGGGCATAATAAGACTGTACAAAGCTTAACTATTCCCAACACAAATATATCCAACTGTTCCTTGTGGGCATGAGGGCACCCTTTTCCCTGGAGGGTTAGCTTTTTATTAAAACTGATGAAGAAGGGCAGTCGTATATGACCGTTGGTGTGCATTGATATGTGATGTGGGTGCATGCACACATATACAGTGGTGCCCCGCAAGACGAATGCCTCGCAAGACGGAAAACCCGCTAGACGAAAGGGTTTTCCGTTTTGGAGGCGCTTCGCAAAACGAATTTCCCTATGGGCTTGCTTTGCAAGACGAAAATGTCTTGCGAGTTCCTGCGGGTTTTTTTCCTCCCCCCCTTTTTCTAAGCCGCTAAGCCGCTTATCAGCTGATCCGCTAAGCCGCTAAAAGCCGCTAAGCTGCTAATAGAGCTAATCCGCTAAGCCGTCAATGGACGAAAAAACCGCTAGACGAAGAGACTCGCAAAACGGATTAATTTCGTCTTGCGAGGCACCACTGTATTTGCCTGTCAAGGCCCCCAAGCCACCCCCACACAAGGACACAGAATTTTAGGTTAATGCTAAAGGGCAAAAGTTAGGCCACAACTTTAATAGTTACAGAATGTGAGCGGTATTGGCTTAGGCCAGGGGGTCCCCAATCTGCAGCCCATGGGCCAGAGAGGCCGTTTAACCAGCCCCTGAGCCGCCCCCGAACCGAGCTGCCCACTCGGCGAGTCCCCGCGCACTGCGCTAAACCAGTTGTTATTTAGATGAGGAAGAAGATAGAAAGAGCCGGAAACAAACATTGTGTTCTGTCCTTCCCTTACCAGAGCTCTGGCAAGTGCAGGAAAAGAGCTGAAAGACGACTTTCTGAAGGCATTGGCGGAGAGGGAGGAAGCCAACCGCAACGGCAAAATGTCTGTAAGTAAATTTGAAAGGAAAGTTCTCTAAAACAATGTGAGATTGCAGTGAAAAGCTGCCATCCGAATACTGCGACTATTACGGGTTCTCAACATGGAAATGTTAAATAGAATGAAGCTTATGGAGGAAATTGAGGAAAGGCTCAGAAATCAATTGATCAAAGCACAACTTGATTTTTTAATTATTTTTTTTTTACATAAAAACGAATGTCAGTAGGTTGTGTGAAGGCTTGGAGAGTAAAGAACGGAGTAGATCTATTTCCGTATAGACATATAAGATCTGTATGAAAACACAACTCTGCATTTCATATGTGTGCATATGTGCATGGGACGGAGTATTCTTGTTTTCCTAAATAATGTTACGGGAAACTTTCTCAAGTTTTGACAGGGTCCTTTTGTAAGTGCAGCTGAAATGCACGCACTTAAAATTTCATACTTTTAATGCAGATACTCATCAGTGGAGCCAAATGTTAAGATACAAAAAACTATGTGTAGTGGTGTATTTACATTTTTCTGATATTTACATTTTAGTACTGTACTACAATGACGAGCATTCTGAACTCTTTCTTATCCTTAGATACTTGGCTGCTTTTGAAGAACTTGGTAGCAGCCACTGAGTTGGCCCAC
This sequence comes from Podarcis cretensis, assembly GCF_951804945.1. Classification (NCBI taxonomy): domain Eukaryota; kingdom Metazoa; phylum Chordata; class Lepidosauria; order Squamata; family Lacertidae; genus Podarcis; species Podarcis cretensis. The sequence goes on from NC_137178.1 coordinate 13,006,500, forward strand.
ATGTGCCTTGAGTTCTCTTTGTTGGATCAGGCTAGAGGTTAGGTCTCCAACACAGTGCCCTCATACACCCCCTTTGCCAAGACCTGCCTTTCCCAGTTTTTAAAATAAGAGTTTTGTGGGTTCCTTTTTTGTTGCTATTTGGTTGTGGGGGTGCCTTTTTAAAAGTTCTGTTTTATTTGTTGTGTGTATGGGGGGGGTCAGTGTTTTGACTGTTGTTTGCCTGTTTGTTTCTGTGTGTGTATTTCTGACCATCACCAGAAATACACACACACACACACACACAAATAGATACTTGGCTGCTTTGATTGGTTTTGTATTATGCTGTTTTTCATTTTGCTTCTGACATCATTGTGGCAGAAACAGTATGAAGTGTCACAATCCTTGCCTCCTACCTAGGGGGCTAGAAGAAGCTGTGTATGGGCCCCATGCAAAACATGGTTCATGCTTCTGAGGGACTGCCAAGTTCTTATTGCTGAACAGCATCCTGATAGGCTGGGTCAGTGATGGCCTTCCTTGCAGGCCATGTGACACAAGGTGATATCAGGCTGTGTTTATCATGAAAATCTACTCGATAGTGATCCAGAGCAGAACTCCAATGTATAGTTAGCAGAAAAACAACTTAAACCTTAAACACGTTGCAGGATCCCCAAAAATAGATCAGAGGCAATTAATATTTCATCCAGCAGAGCTTGACTGCTACTGAAGGCAAATGAGCATAATGGTCACAAATCCAGTACATTCAGGATTGGCACTGTCCATAAGAAATCCAGTTGCAGCAGATTTAACTTAAACCTACAAGAACTTATAGTAAGTCTAAACCTCAACACTAAGCATACTGTCCACAGCAGGGGTCAGCATACTTTTTCAGTGGGTGGCCAGTCCACTGTCCCTCAGACCTTGTGTGGGGCCAGACTATATTTGGGGGAGGGGGGTGAACAAATTCCTATGCCCTACAAATAACCCAGAGATGCATTTTAAATAAAAGCACACGTTCTACTGATGTAAAAACACGCTGATTCCTGGGCTGGATTTAGAAGGTGATTGGGCCAGATCCAGCCCCCAGGCCTTAGTTTGCCAACCCATGGTGTACAGAACACCACACCAGAAAGGAAAAGAGACAGAAAGAGAATGTGAAACTCAGGCTCCTTCTGGTCTTATTATTATAGTCAGCATGACCTTGACAGAAAGAGGTAAGAGAACCAGTTTAAGGCAGCTGTACTCAGCTTCTCTGAAGGAATAACCCAAACATCACGAACCTTCTGCTTGTTTCTTTCATGCAGAGAAGCTGTCAGAACTAATTGAATTAACTCTTGAATTAATTAGAATAGGGAATATCTCTATACATCTGATCAATACTTTCTACACTAAGAAACTGACAGTGTTATGTACTATTTTACAACTGACAGTGTTATGTACTATTTCACATGTAGGCACTACTCACAAAATACGTGTGATTTGATCACCCTCTAAATGTATTTCAAGACCAGTGAAGGACACACGAATGCCTCTTCTACGCAAAACCTAGAAGTGGAGGGTGGCCAAGCCACCTGTGAAACTTCTGTATGCTATTCCAAATAATATGCAGTGATTTTCCTTTCAAAAAGCCCCCAACTCACCATTGGATACATATACTGCTTCCATGGCATTTCACTTTAACTGGAATTGTGGTGGTGGAGACTGAGTACATTAGAAAACTTGCTATCTATAGTCCATTGGGCTACAATAATCTAAACTCATTATAATGTTTACCATATGTTGCTATAAACCCATCCATCATGTAACTTGGGTACCGTCCCCCAAAATGAAGTTATCAGATGCCTTAGACGTATGGAAGTGCTTTTTTCCATAAGTCGAGATAAGGATTTTATAACTGGTCTTTTCAAATATCTAGAGTTTTGTTAACAAGGTTCCAGTGAATGGTTGGGTTGACATGATAAATAGCCTTTCATACTTTCGGTCTTCTAATTTGTACATTACTGAGATGTTGCAGCTCTTGGGAAGTTGGCTAAGGTTTCAATCAATTAGCAAGTTACAAATAATATAGCTTGAATGGTTAGGAAATAATCTAAGCAAAATGTGCCTAGACAACGAGTTCTGAGATCAGGTTGGTCTAAATTGTGGTTTAGCTGCTAAACTTTAGCATGGGGCATTGACATTATCACTGAATGTTGTCTGAGTCAGCAATTAACAAGCATGGACATCTTAAGCTAGTGTAAAAACAGCTTGTTTCCATTCAAAGGAACCACAAGTCCTGATTCAAGCGAAAAAAATGTGAATTGGATTGTTTTTAATACACCAATTTCCTGTGTTGAAAATGCCATGAAACACAAGATTGCATTGTATATCACCAGAAATATTGTGCTGACATGATCTTTTGCTGATTTTTTTTATTATTTTCCAACTTTTATTGGGGGAAAAAGTTTGTGGGGGAGAGGAATGCTGCTATGCTGCTGCTGAAATGAAACGTGCATTGTCAAAATATTCCTTTCTCTTCTGATGGAACCCATGTCTGTGCAATTAATATTTCCCTGCAGAGATGATATGAGTCATGCAGGTAATCATAATTTAATTTCAAACAAATCACTTTTGTGCTTGGAATATGAATTGCGTATCACATTCCAATTCTCTGCTAGCAGGGCACCATAACAAGACGTAAAACTGTGCATTTCCTGGAAATAGCTGCGATTTCTCTTCTAGCAGCACAAATATCAATAACTGCTTTCCCCTGCATGTTTAGAGTAAAAGAAATGTCAAGCAGTTTTAACGAGAAATGGCCTTTAGGCAGCTTAAATATCTGATCTTTGCCAGAAGGCTGATCATGGGTTTCAGTCATAAAATATATATTTTGCTTTCAAATTTTTCTAAAAAAATGGTTTACTTTTCCTTTGCTCTTTGTTTTTTTAAAAGTTTTTTTTTTGTGAAGTTTATATGCTCTATGCAGCAAAGGTAGCCCCAATAAAAGATATCTTCTCAGCTTGCAGAGGTGAACTCAAATGACCCTGAAGTTCCCTTCTAGACATTTGCTATGGTGGGAAAAACACCACTTAGTCAATCTTGGACATGTATAGTGAGATTTTGGGGGGGGGGACGCAAAGCTGTGCTCATCCAAGTGTTGAAACTGCAGTGGTTTCTGAACCTGGAGCTGGAAGGATGTCAAACAGGGATTCAGCTGGAGCATCAAACCAGAAGGTGGTTACAAATTTCTTAGACAGCACTAGGCCACACTAGTGAAAGCTTGCCGGTGAAATTGAGCTTTTATATGAATTCAAGGGAATGCTGATGCCCTTATTTTTCTCTTCCTTCACACACACACTCGCTTCGCCCAACTTTGACTCATTCCCAGACTCTGCCTCCTGTGTTGCCAGAAGTTGGGTGTAACAGCAAGCACCTGGGTGCAAAGCATGCTAGTTCTACTTTAGTTTGCACGGCAGAATTGGTGCCGCTCGCAGAGGGAAAGAATATGCAACAGCTGACATGTTGGGTATTATGCTTCCTGAACTAGAGTGCAGAGAAGCTCTGCTGAGGCTGTGCCCATGCATTGGGTAACAGGCACAATCTACCATCTACTGACTGTACAACTTGGAGTAGTTCATTGACATACAGTTTCCATTTTGAAGTTAGGCTCATGGACAGTGCTGGATTTACGTAGAAGCTAAACAAGCTATAGCTTAGGGCCCCACTCTCTTGCCCTGCCCCCCAATATACTTCTTCTTAATTGTATTTCACTATTAATATACTTCTTCTTAATTGTATTTCAGTTCAACAAATACTTTGATAAAATACGTATTTTGTTATGTGCAAATGGCTTTAGATCAGGAATAGGCAAACTCCGGCCCTCCAGATGTTTGGGACTACAATTCCCACCATCCCTAGCTAACAGGACGAGTGGTCAGGGATGATGGGAATTGTAGTCCCAAACATCTGGAGGGCCGGAGTTTGCCTATGCCTGCTTTAGATACCTATTAGGTCCATAAATTACCATATAGCATATATTCAACACACAAAACAGCGGCAATTTGTTGTTGACAAAGGACAGCTGGACATCTAAAGGGCCCCATTGTTGGGATTCTGCCTCGGTCAGAGGGATGTGCCAGTCTCCAGGCACCAGCTGAATTCCTTTTGACCTCCCTCCCGCGCCTCCCGGCAGGAAAACAGATGAGGTCCGTATCGGCGATTTTTCCCAGACTGTGAGAAAAACACACCACTGCTTCTCCTCCTCCCTGCATATCCCCAGGGAGGGGAATCAGACAGACAGAAGTGTATTTACATGTCTTTATTTCTGTCTTTAGCAGCCATACAGATAAAGATGTCTGCACTCTTTGAACAACAGAGAAACTCTCAAACTCCACCCATGTACATCCTGTACAGGTCATATGTCACACACTGAGCTCACATCCAGTGCTCAATACGGAGAATGGACTGCCCCTTTCTTGCCATGGCAACAGTCACAAACATCCTGTCTGGCTTTCCAGCCAGCAGCAGCTAGCTTAGCTGCTGCTTCTTTCTTCTGCATTGCTTCTTTATGGTAACACTCATTACCTTCAGTAGCTTAGGGCAGGCATAGGCAAACTCGGCCCTCCAGATGCTTTGGGACTACAACTCCCATCATTCCTAGCTAACAGGACCAGTGGTCAGGGATGATGGGAGTTGTAGTCCCAAAACATCTGGAGGGCCGAGTTTCCCTATGCATGGTTTAGGGCCTCATCTGGCCCTGCTCATGGAAGCCACGTAATAATGAGAATTTCTGGGTTTGTTTGTTTTTTGCTTTACGGGGAAGCAGTGTAGAGAGTCTGTGTGTGGCTCACTCAGCGGTGATGCTTCATGAAAACCTGAGAACCAGTTGATATGCTCAGCAGAATCCAGTGGTGAAACTTCTTGTGTACCACTTTAAGATGGAGATATGGGATTTCATCTTAGAACATTCTGCCATTAAAAAAGGAAAAAAGGAAATAACCTCTCTGCACATATAAAACTAGTGTGTTTTGCCTTCTCTTACACTCTGATATTTTTCTGTGTGCTGGGAGTCTTTTTCCTGCAGGAGTATTCAAATATCCAGCCTTCCTACCACCATCATCTTCAGCCAAGTTTGGCTACTTGATCCTGCTAAATGTGTCAAGCTTTACCTGTTAATCCTGCTAAATGCGTAATTTGGTCCTCAGCAATTTAGGAAATGATTTCAAAGTAACCTTTCTCATCTCATTAAGCAAATAGTTTACTGACTTCCAAGTCTCATATTCTGGACTCTGAATCTTTAAATTGCTACTACATTTTCCAAAGGTTACCTTGATTTATGACAGAATAACTTTATTTTGAGTAACGGACAGAGTCGGTTGGAGACTTGGAAGTTTTCTTGCCCAATTGTCAGTGTGGCAGGATTCCTTGAGCCCTTTCCAAAAGGTTCCCAACCTTTTGCATTCTTGAAAATTCATTGTGGTTATAATTTCACTATTTATTTTAATATAAATCTCTAAATACAGTGGATGTTTGCGTGGAAGATACATTCCTGCCAAAAATGAAAGCAGAATGTCAAGATAAAGCAGATTACAGGCGATTGTAACCACAGCATCCCAAAACTATGCAGTAGCCATTTAGTGGTGTATATTTGTAGAGAAGCTCCAGAACTTATTTAACATCAAGCATATGAAATGGGGGGGGGGGGATTCAACGCAGAGTCATGGATTTGGGGAAATAATATTCTTGGAACAAAGAAGTGCCTTTGAAGTGGCTAACACTAGAGTGCTATAAAAATCACATCTCTTCAGAAAGAAAATTACAAGTTAAAAACGAAAAAAAGATAACTCGTAATTTGAGGGCAAACTCTAGTAGCTGGAAGACCGCTCAGCTGCCACAATATGAGCTTGCAATATTTTCTAAAAAATACACCCTGAAACAATCACTTCCCTCATGGTGATGACAAACATGGCATTTCTGCAGCAGTGAGTCCAGTTTGAAGGCACTCGCATGGCATTCCGTACAGACATTTCTGCTTATAATTGATAATCATAGAATTGTAGAGTTGGAAGGGACCTGAAGGGTCATCTAGTTTAACCCCTGCAATGCAGTGTTGTTGTTTAGTCATGTCCGACTCTTTGTGACCCCATGGACCAGAGCACGCCAGGCACTCCTGTCTTCCACTGCCTCCTGCAGTTTGGTCAAACTCATGCTGGTAGCTTTGAGAACACTATCCAACCATCTCGTCCTCTGTCGTCCCCTTCTCCTTGTGCCCTCCATCTTTCCCAACATCAGGGTCTTTTCCAGGGAGTCTTCCCTTCTCATGTGGTGGCCAAAGTCTTGGAGCCTCAGCTTCAGGATCTGTCCTTCCAGTGAGCACTCAGAATGGATAGGTTTGATCTTCTTGCAGTCCATAGGACTCTCAAGAGTCTCCTCCAGCACCATAATGCAAAAGCATCAATTCTTTGGCGATCAGCCTTCTTTATGGTCCAGCTCTCACTTCCATACATCACTACTGGGAAAACCATAGCTTTAACTATACGGACCTTTGTTGGCAAGGTGATGTCTCTGCTTTTTAAGATACTGTCTAGGTTTGTCATTGCTTTTCACCCAAGAAGCAGGCGTCTTTTAATTTCGTGGCTGCTGTCACCATCTGCAGTGATCATGGAGCCTAAGAAAGTAAAATCTCTCACTGCCTCCATTTCTTCCCCTTCTATTTGACAGGAGGTGATGGGACCAGTGCAGTAATGTTACACAATATAGTCAAACAAACAGGCTATTGCCTAATTTAAGCTATGAGAATGCTTTAACAGTGTTGAAAACAACAACAATTTGATTGTGTGCATTAAGGTAACTTACTAGAAAGGTGACACCATACTGGGGAATTTGTATTAAAAAAAAATCCCTCACTTATTTTCATATTATGTGATATTTGCTTTGAGCTTTTTTGTTGAATCAAATATAATTGTAATATTATTAAGAAGTATAATATGCATGATGATGATGATAATGTAAAAAAAAACAACAACAGTGGAAAATTTGCATTAGATTTAGTGGGATGTGAAACCCATCTGAGTTGCTCTCCTAGTTAAAAGGTTTTGCAAATTAATTACAAATTAAGGGTGTGTCACCAACTGCTCTTGATATTTACCTGTGCCAATATGCTTCTGATGTTGTGTTTGAATGCACTGGCATGTTCTAGCAGTCATCCTTAGGCAAGTGCAAATAAACCTCTATCAGATCCCTTCAAAACACACTGTAAATCTTTATAGCACTGCAGCCAAATGCAAAACCGCATGACCACATGGTTTAATTCTCCTGAGATAGTACATGTAATTCCGTCAGGTTTTTCCATGCTCATTCATCAGTTTGGCGCTTTCATCTGCTTTTAAAGACGTGGATTTTCAAGCAGGGGTGAAATTGCTCCTGTCACTAATATATGTTCTTGTTACTCCATCATTCTGTCATTTTGCTAAAGAAACTATGAAAAGGGGCATGCTTCCACAAATACCAAGAAATGCAGGTTTTTCTGTTGGGCTAATTTGACAGTGTTAATCTCATCACAAATGCAAAAGGCTTTCATTTTTGTTTTACACCAGGTGTAACGGAAGCATATTGTGTTTGTGTGTGTGTGTATATATATCTATTTCTATATGTATCAATTTTACATTTCCAAATAAACATTTTACAAATATCCAGTTACTTCCCTTCTTCTCTTTCCATGGTTTATTTCACATATCATACATCCCTGCATATTTTACTATAATCATTCAAATTAGTTTTCCACTCTTACATCCATCAAAAATTTTCATCAGCTGTATACAGTTATTTTCCATATAGTCAATAAATGTTTTCTAGTCTTCTTTAAAAGCATGTTCTTCTTGCTCTCTTATTCTATATGTTAAGTCTGCAAGTTCTGCCAACTTAAGTTGCCAATTCTCTTTGGTTGGGACCTCACTTTCCATTTTTGGGCTAACAAGACATGGGCCGCAGTTGTTGCATACATAAATAACCTTTTCTGACACCTAGGAATTTAAGTCTGGGTTATCCCCAACAAAAAGGACTCTGGGTTTTTTTGGGGGGAAAGTAGTTTTAAATATTTTTTTTCAATTCATTAGAAATCAATTCCCAATACACTGGCAGCATATTGTTTTACCATTAGTTGTAAAACTAATATTTGCTCCCTTTGTATATGCTTAGACCCAGGAAGGGATCTGGAGGGGGAAAAAACATTTCAAAAATATTTGGTATCACAAAGTAAGCTTTCTGGGCCCAGGGACACATTTGAAAATTGAACAAATAGTCATGGGCACCAAATAATACTATTTTACAGAAGAAAACCAGATATTGCCAAGCACTAATGGGTTCCAAAGTTCAAGAAGCATTAGATCTGCTTGATCCATCCACGCCCCCCCCAAACTTGTACTCAGTCTCAGTTATAGAAACACATTATAATGGTTAAATTAAACCCAAAATTGGTTCTGCTTAACTTTGTGGTTAACCTATTCTGCTTGTGTTGTTCAACTTAACATCAGTGGATGTCTAGAACAGTTCAGCATAGTTATTTCTTTTATTTAGTTTTCTGCTGATATTGCTTCAAGGCCCACAGCAAAGATCACAGAAACAGGTGCACCTGAAGAGGTTTCTTAACAGTGGAAGCAAAGTTAATGTTTTACCCAATCCAGATTATGCCTGGGCTGACATAGAACTAGTAGGTCAAGGATCTGCCTTCAGAAATATTTGTGTGTGTGTTTTATATTCAAGCCTGGAGAAATTGATTTTCCCATGACTCCTGGTGGTAATTTGACCTAAGGAATAGATTGGTTAAGGTTAGGCAGTCAGGCATTTGTATTTTGCTTTTAGATGCCAGACTAACTTGTGATGGGTAAACATAAACCGTAAATTGTTAGTTCTGTTCTAGTGCCACATGAGTTTTTACAGAAGTGTTTGGTTTTAGTTTTCCTCCTGGAGAAAATGGAAAAGCTAAACTAAATGAAAGCTGGAGGTCATTGTAGATAATTGGATGATCTAGCCATGAAGTTCTGTCTTGGAAATACCAAACCAAGTGGTCTCTAATGTCCGCATCATTGCACAGAAACACTCAGCCAGACACGAGGAAACATTGCATATTCCAACACAAGAATGTTTTCCTTTTCAAGGTCAATGCACATTATCATTTCTGATGTAGAAGACTGCATTGGCACAGTCCCCCAGGTATTTGAGTAGACTTGTAAATAGGTATCTTGGTTTCTCTCAGAAATGAATTACTAGTTCCCATAAATTATAGTTCCCATAAAAGGGATGCGGGTGGCGCTGTGGGTAAAACCTCAGTGCCTAGGACTTGCTGACCGTAATGGTCGGCGGTTCGAATCCCCACGGCGGGGTGAGCTCCCATCGTTCGGTCCCAGCTCCTGCCCACCTAGCAGTTCGAAAGCACCCCTAAGTGCAAGTAGATAAATAGGTACCGCTTTATAGCGGGAAGGTAAACGGCGTTTCCGTGTGCGGCGCTGGTGCTGGCTTGCCAGCTGCAGCTTCATCACGCTGGCCACGTGACCCGGAAGTGTCTTCGGACGGCGCCGGCTCCCGGCCTCTTAAGTGAGATGAGCACACAACCCTAGAGTCGGATACGACTGGCCCGTACGGGCAGGGGTACCTTTACCTTTACCTATAAATCTCTCTGGTTTTTGTTTTGCAAAGAGAGTGTAGAGTTTTCCTGGTGTCCGTGTGTACATGCTTTAATCTCTCTCCTCTAGGTTTGGGTCTCCAATGCCACCTGGTTCTCCATCTTTGAAGCATTAGCATTACCTGCTGTTGTTGTTTACTAGCTAACAATACATTAGCTCTTGCATTGCTTTGCAACTCATGTTTTCCGCTTGGGCAAGCTCCAAATTGTTAAAAATAATAATTTGTCATTTATACTCCCCCCATCTGGCTGGGTTTCCCCAGCCACTCTGGGCGGCTTTCAACAGAATATTAAAGTACAACAGTCTATTAAACAATCTGGTAGTTGTTTTTCTCTTTGACATCTGGTGGGAGGGCGTTCCACAGGGCAGGTGCCACTACCGAGAAGGCCCTCTGCCTGGTTCCCTGTAACTTGGCTTCTCGCAGCGAGGGAACCGCCAGAAGGCCCTCGGCACTGGACCTCAGTGTCTGGGCTGAACGATGGGAGTGGAGACTCTCCTTCTGGTATACTGGACCGAGGCCGTTTAGGGCTTTAAAGGTCAGCACCAACACTTTGAATTGTGCTCGGAAACGTACTGGGAGCCAGTGTAGGTCTTTCAAGACCGGTGTTATGTGGTCTCGGTGGCTGTTTCCAGTCACCAGTCTAGCTGCTGCATTCTGGATTAGTTGTAGTTTCCGGGTCACCTTCAAAGGTAGCCCCACATAGAGCTCATTGCAGTAGTCCAAGCGAGAGATAACTAGACCATGCACCACTCTGGTGAGACGGTCCTATCCCATTTCTGATTTGACTCTGCAGTTTTCAACTATATTCTAAATTCTTTAAATTTTCCAGTGGTCATATTGCCATTAAGATACACAATCCATAATGCTGGAGCCTTGACAATTCACTGATTGGGTTATCCCATAAGGCTATGCCAAATCGCGGCTTAGGTAGATGCACAGGATCACAGAGAGGAGATGGTTGGTGCTTTGCTCTTCCTCTGGTCCTGCTGTAGTGGTGAGTTTAAGTCATGGTTTGGTTTAGCGTATCATTCAAACCTCGGCTTGTGGTTTGTCTTTGCTTCAAGCTCTAACCAAGGTTTGTTGCTGATTTACAGCTAATGCTTTGTCAAGAGAAAACAAAGAATGAGCCTAAGTTTCAATGACAGACAATTAATAATAATAATAATAATAAATTTTATTTATATCCTGCCTTCTCCAGCCGAAGCCGGGCTCAGGGCGGCTAACAACACTAAAACAGTGCAACATTATAAAAACATTATAAAAGTTAATTAAAATCAAAATTGATGGCAACCATAAACTAAAGTTTTGTAAAGATTGCCAAAGGAGGGAGTCAGGCTGTGCCCTGACCAAAGGCCTGGTGGAACAGCTCTGTCTTGCAGGCCCTGCAGAAAGATGTCAAGTCCTGCAGGGCCCTAGTCTCTTGTGACAGAGCGTTCCACCAGGTTGGAGCCGCAGCCGAAAAAGCCCTGGCTCTAGTTGAGGCCAGCCTAACCTCTCTGTGGCCTGGGACCTTCAAGATGTTTTTATTTGAAGACCGTAAGTTCCTCTGTGGGGCATACCAGGAGAGGCGGTCCCGTAGGTACGAGGGTCCTAGGCCGTATAGGGCTTTGAAGGTTAAAACTAGCACCTTAAACAAAGTCAAACCAGCCAGACTGGAAGAGGAGCAACGTGGCTGTTACAGCCTATCTGAATATCTGTTTGTGCTAATCTGAGGGTTTTTTTTTTTTCTGGCATGGTATTTCATAGACAAGGCAATAGCTCAGTTTAAGCGTGCATGCTTTACATATACAGTGGTACCTCGGGTTAAGAACTTAATTCGTTCTGTAGGTCCATTCTTAACCTGAATCTGTTCTTAATCCGAGGTACCACTTTAGCTAATGGGGCCTCCCGCTGCCACCATGCCACGGGAGCACGATTTCTGTTCTCATCCTGAAGCAAAGTGCTTAACCCGAGGTACTATTTCTGGGATAGCAGAGTCTGTAACCTGAAGCATCTGTAACCTGAAGCCTCTGTAACCCAAGGTACCACTGTACTGTTAAAAGGATCAGGTGACAGCTTATGGGAAAGAGCTCTACCTGAGACCCTGGAAAGTTACTGCCAGCCTGAGTAGGCATTAGTGGTCTAGGTAGACCAGTAGTCAGATCTGGTATAGATTAATGCCCTGTGTTCCTCCCAAATGTGTGATGAAGAAGTTCTCTATCAATCACATTACCTCTTCCACTTCTTTCAAAGTTTGCTATGTGGCTGCCAGGGTTTACATGCTGAACAATACAGTTAGACTAGAGTTATGAACTGGGAAGAACTGGCTTGCAGAGTTTGTGACCCACCAAGTTGAAAGCAACCTACAATTAGCAAATTTGCGGGCCTGGAGTGGAATAGTGATCATTAGAAAACTTGGTGCTGATCATTGGGCAAGTTGCTGGATTTACATACTTCTGAATATTTTGTAACTATAACACACGGCATGTTTGTACCATGCCTTTCACTATTTTTAAAAGAAATCTCTTTCGGGGATTCTCCAGCAGGTGGCAGATGCCTGTCTAAGGAGCTGTTCTGAATGCCAACGCTCCTTGGGGTTCTTCCCTCTCGTTGGACATGTGCTTCCTCTAAGTCTGCCAAGATTATTTTCCTTCCTAAAGGAAAGTGTTTGGTATACTGTCTTTCCTCCTTCCATCCCCCTGAAATGGCAGTTGAAGTGGAAGGAGTGGGGAAGGAGAAAAGTACCAGGCCATCTCTGTGAAGTCAAGAAAATACTTCACGCTCATTTGGTGTTCCGGAGGCTGTTTTGTCACATCAAATATTTTTGATGCTCAAATTAAAAAGGCAGGCAGCTTTTTAGAGCAGCAATTGCTCAGGAAGCTTTGGTTTGTAAATAACCAGCAGCATGGATCAAGGAGCTGGTGGGAAATTTCAGGAGAAATGGCTTTCTGTTCTAGGTTGGATGGGTACCTACTCAGTAACCTTAAACAAACTGCTCTCTCATACACACTGTGTCTTTTTCCGTCTTGGAATTTGTCTGTCTGTTTAGCCTGTATCTTAAGCGAAGCATTTGCAACCCCTTGTAAACATATGTATGCCTTGGACCATTCTGGCATATGGCAATCACTGTGAAGTACTGTATCTTGGGGATTATTTTTCCACTTCCTACAGAGGTATCTACACTGTTGGTTTAATGTTCTCATGAGTTACTGTTTTGTCTTTATAATCACATAAGTTTCTGAACTGTAGCAGTCTGAAATCGTGTGCTCAGATCCTGCTCCTGTCTTGGACCTCTTTGCTGGACTTGGGGGTCTAGTTTCCTGCTTACCATCTTGGAATCTCATCTAGACATACTTGAGTTTAAACTCTTTCGGTCCTTTGATGTAAGAACGGCACCTTAGTTACGCTAACTTGTTAATTGTCCATCTTCATTATGGTTCCTTACTTTGCAGATCTGAAGTTCTGTACATCCAGTATTTTTTTTCAGTTATCTAGTTATATCTGGAAGCTCACAGGCACAATGGGAGATGCACTCCCTATTCATAGAATCATAGAGTTGGAAGAGACCACAAGGGCCATCGAGTCCAACCCCCTGCCAAGCAGGAAACACCATCAGAGCACTCCTGACATATGGTTGTCAAGCCTCTGCTTAAAGACCTCCAAAGAAGGAGACTCCACCACACTCCTTGGCAGCAAATTCCACTGTCGAACAGCTCTTACTGCCAGGAAGTTCTTCCTAATGTTTAGGTGGAATCTTCTTTATTGTAGTTTGGATCCATTGCTCCGTGTCCGCTTCTCTGGAGCAGCAGAAAACAACCTTTCTCCCTCCTCTATGTGACATCCTTTTATATATTTGAACATGGCTATCATATCACCCCTTAACCTCCTCTTCTCCAGGCTAAACATGCCCAGCTCCCTTAGCCGTTCCTCATAAGGCATCGTTTCCAGGCCTTTGACCATTTTGGTTGCCCTCCTCTGGACACGTTCCAGTTTGTCAGTGTCCTTCTTGAACTGTGGTGCCCAGAACTGGACACAGTACTCCAGGTGAGGTCTGACCAGAGCAGAATACAGTGGCACTATTACTTCCCTTCTCTCTCTCTCTCTCTCTCTCTCTCTCTCTCTCTCTCTCCCCCCCCCCAGCATCTAATAATCAGAAGCATATTGCCTCTAAACATGAACGTTGTGTTTAGCAATCATGTTTAACAGCTGTTGACAAACAAATGGATTTTTAACATCCTTTCAGCACTGGGCCATATGCAGCCAAGGTATAGCCAAACTTGATTACCTGAAGGGTTATCAGTTAGTGTTGGCAGGAAGCTGCAATGGCTGTTGACCCAATATTCAATGTACCACTTGTAAAGGAGCTGTCCAAAGACTGAATCAATCACTAGCTAGGGTCAGTGCTTGATATAGTAGTCCAAATTGGAATGAGAGGCAGTAGAAAGTCAGAAAGCAGTCTAATGTGTTGAGCCAGAAAGGCAAGGCCTAAACTAGACAGTTGTCCTCGTCATAGAGTGTCAATATACTGTCTTGAGATGGGACCCTGTTAGTGCTTGATGGGGACATATCTGGGGAACCAGTAATGCATATCAGGAGATGGCTTTGGTTTAAATTTCAACAGGTCCTGACAACTCACATTTCTTCCCTGCCCTTTTTAAAGCTAGCGGCCATCCCCACCTCTTGTGACAGGGAATGATATAACAAAGATCTGCATTCATCTGTTACAGCACATTTTGGTTGCACCCATCCTAATTTGGCACGAGCAAAGTGAAGCCCCTTCTCACCACACAATTATTCAGTTTTGCACAATCCTGATTATGTCACGCAAGGTCATTTCACCAGATCTTGTTTGGGCAAATGGAATCTCCTTGGGGATCTTCATCTTTTCCCCTTATCTATTTTGCTTTGATATAATTTGTCTCCCCTCCCTTCTCATCAGTTAAGCTGTTCACATTCCCCCTCTTTTCTTCTATACATTTTTGAAGTTCCTTTGTTGTTCGTGTCTATCACCATCTGTTCTGTTCCTTTTGCCATGGAGGCCCACTGAATCAGCACGCCCTGGGGCATCCCCTCTCAGTCCACTGACTCACACAGGGTGCTTTTTCTGGCAACATCGCCCCAGTTCTCCTGGGGAGGAAGGAGTGTCAGATGCAGCTGTGGTAGCTTCAGGATGAAAAATAGCTCAAGCTCTGAATCACGCAGTAGGAAGGGAAATACCAGCACGCTTGGGATGTGTAATTTTTATAGACGAAGCAGCAAAGACACACCTTTCTTATGTGTGCATGGATTTACGCAGCTGCTCATTAAAGCTGTCTTGAAAAATATACTGTTCCTTGAGCATACAGCTTTTACTGGTTATCATAAAAAGCAGATTTGACGCAACATCTTTCCACAGGCACATGTCCACATGAACCAGAGACCAAGAGAGAACTGCTGGACTCCTCTTCCCTTCAGATTCTACATCAGGTTCTTCACTCAGAATACATTAGACAGCTTTCCATGTGCTTGGCTTCCCTGTGTAGCGATCGTTGCATTTGGCTTTTCGTAGCATCTTCTCTCTCTCTCTCTCTCTCTCTCTTTCTCTCTTCTCCTACACTTACTCACACACAATGTTGGCCAATGCGGAGAACCAGTGTGATGCGTTGATATAGCAATTGCTAATCAGGTTCAAATTCCAGCTCAGCCACAAAACTCTCTGGGTGGCCTCAGGCAGTCACTATCCTGTAGCCTAAGCCAGGATGAAACAAAATGAGATTAAGCTGTTTTATAACCCCCATTGAATCCTGAGGATAAAGTGGGGACAACATATAAGAAATAATCAAAGAGATAGTAGTTGATAAATCACTTTCCCCTAATTTAGGCAATGACTGTCAAATATCATTCAATTTTGTTTTTGCAAACAATTTTGGGGGAACTGGCCTTAGTCAGACCAGGAATTGTTTCCCAACACTCTGATCCTCATTACACACTGAATAGCCAAGCTGGGTTCTCTGAAATTCAGATGTTAGTCTGACTTAATTCCTGTTTTAATACATGGGAGGGAGTGTTGGGGGATACAGATCGGTAACAGGAAGTAGCCTATTTTGTCTCCCACTGATTTCAATGTGGAGCAGCCCCTCCTCCATAATTAACTGTTTTCGTTACAACCTTGTAAAAAATTAAAGCAAACCTGAGGATTTTAAAGTAAAATATGACATTAGGAGTTTAGAAAGAAGAAATCTGCTAACAGATTATTTCAATTTATGATGGGTGTAACCATACAAACCTAATTGTTAATATAATTATTATTTTCATTATGTTGAGAATGTTCTTTAAGTAGTTTTGAGAACTCACTTATTGCTAGAAGCAAAAAGAGGTATATTTATAGCACCCAGCCACATTTAAAAATGCACATCAAATCACATCATCAAAGAAGAACGTATGTATTAAAAATCCATTAAAATCATACAGTATATATAAAACTTTAAAAGTCAAATGTTACAAATTGTTGAAATGCAATGCAGTTCTAAGTACAATAACTGAATTATCACAATGCATAAAATACCATAAAACATGTAAAAGGATCAAACTAAGAAACAAAGACACACAACTTATAAAACTTTTTTTTATAGAAAAATCTGTGATGCCACTGAAAAACTAGAGATACAAAGTATGTGCTTTAGTACTGTGTTAAGATTTTTCCCAGCAGGCTTTGGCCTCAACACTGCTCTTTTTGCCATGTGACAGTTGCCCATAGTTAATTCTTCTTCTTCTTCTTCTTTGGCAATCACTTGTAGTCAAGTAAGATTGTCTTCCATGAACCCGGTCTTACCAGCGAGTCCGTGAATGACTGTGCAGGCCAATTCTGGATCCACACGTACTTCCACAGTGGGGAAATAGGTTTCCGGGTGGGAGTTGATCATGGCGAGGGTTTGCCAAATGTGCCTTCCTTTTTATCCTTTTTTCCCCGAGTTTCTGCTTCTTCAAAGTCCACAACACCTTTGGTAAAGGCTGTTCTTCAGTTGGAGCGCTCGCAGGCCAGTGTTTCCCAGTTGTCAGTGCTTATAATACATTTTTAAAGATTTGCCTTGAGAGTGTCTTTAAACCTCTTTTGTTGTCCACTGGTATTTTACTTTCCATTCTTAAGTTGGGAATACAGTAGTTGCTTTGGAAGATGATAATAAGGCATCGGAACAACATGACCAGTCTGACAAAGTTGACGTTGAAGAATCATTTCTTCGACACTGGTTATCTTTGCTTCTTCCAGTAAAGATACTAGGGACACAGGTGGCGCTGTGGTCTAAACCACTGAGCCTCTTGGGCTTGCTGATCTGAAGATTGGCAGTTCAAATCCCCGTGACAGGGTAAGCTCCCGTTGCTCTGTCCCAGCTCCTGCCAACCTAGCAGTTCGAAAGCATGCCAGTGTGAGTAGATAAATAGGTACCGCTGCGGTGGGGAGGTAAACGGTGTTTCCATGCGCTCTGGCACTTGTCACGGTCCTCCGTGCGCCAGTAGTGGTTTAGTCACGCTGGCCACATGACTCGGAAAGCTGTCTGTGGACAAACACCGGCTCCCTTGGCCTGAAAGTGAGATGAGTGCTGTAACCCCAAAGTTGCCTTTGATTGGACTTAACCGTCCAGGGGTCCTTTACCTTTTTTTTTACCTTTGCTTCCTCCAATACACTGACATTAGTTTGCGTGTCTTCACAAGTGATGTGTAAAAGTTTTTGGAGGCACCGTTGATGGAATCTTTTGAGGAGTTGAAGATGGTGTTTATAAGTGGTCCATGTTTCTCAAGCATACAGTAAAGTTGGTAGTACAGTTGTACCTCGGGTTACAGACGCTTCAGGTTACAGACGCTTACAGAAATAGTACCTTGGGTTAAGAACTTTGCTTCAGGATGAGAACAGAAATTGCGCGGCGGCAGTGGGAGGCCCCATTAGCTAAAGTGGTACCTCAGGTTAAGAACAGTTTCAGGTTAAGAACGGATCTCCAGAACGAATTAAGTTCTTAACCCAAGGTTCCACTGTACAATGTCTTTGGTCCCAGCACTGCTCTTTTTGCCACGTGACTATTGCCCTTAGTTAATAAATAATTGTCACTTAAGAAATGAAGACTGAAAAGCTTTGGAATTTGAGAGCGCAAGAGTCCACAATCTGCAGCCTGTCAATGTTGCAGCAAAGTTAGAGGGGTCATTTTGTCTCGGCTATACCTTCTAGCAACTTCATTGCATCAGGGCTTTGCCGTCACTGAGGTGGCAAACCTGTCGCTGTGCTGCTCCACTCCAGACTGAGTGTTCCTCCATAACAGAGGGGAGAATCTACCTGCCCTAAGAAAGCTAGCACTTTCTCAAGGAGAAGACTGGGCCATAACACTTGTTCTAATGCAAGATTTCCACACAGAGGTGTTTTTAAAAAAATTAAAAAATGCTTTCCTTCATGTAAGCCACCACTCTGAAGTGTTACAGCCCCAAAGTGACACCTCTGAAAACTTGAACCATGCACCATTACATATTTTGTGGAGCTTGTAAGAAAATTTGAAATCACTTGTTAACCAGAGACCCATTGCCCATTAATTTTTATTTCTCTACAAATACTGAAGTAAAAGAGAGAACCTGCCACAAGAGTATAATAACAGAGGCATCTTCTTTGAGGACATGTAAGTGTTTTTTTGAAGGACGCTTTTATAGCCCCATGCAGAATGATGGGCTATGTTCCAATGTTCAGTACATGATTAAAAAATATGTCCTCTGACTCTGAGGGAGCTAAGGCAGTGTTTCCCAACCGGTGTTCCGCGGCACACTAGTGTGCCGCGAGACGTTGCCTGGTGTGCCGTGGGAGGGAGGCGGGCGAGTCGGGCGGTGAGAGGCCTTAGGCGCCCTGCAGAAAGACGTCCTCTTTGTGGGTGGGTCCTCCCCCCTCCCTTAGCACATCGTATTTAGTTGGGGATTCTGGAGAGGGGAGCGGGGGCGCGCTGGCCCCGAGCGGAACAGACGCGCCGTCGTCCCCACCTCCCTCTCCTCAGTAGCTCCGAGCCGACTGACTGAGGGTGGGACGCGGCCAGCGGTGTCCTCTCTCTCTCTCTCTCCGCCTCCCAGCACCGCTTTTCCCAAGGCGGGCGCGCGCCTAAGGCTGAATGGGAGCAGCCTGGAGGCTTGGCGGCCTCTCAGCGGCTCATGAGGAGCGTCCCCGAGGCGGGAGGTGCTGAGCAGGGGCTCTGCGAGAGGGCGCGAGGGATGCGTGGTGGTGCCTGCGCGCGCGTGACTTAAGAGGGCGACCTGCTGCCTCTCCTCTCTCTCCCCTCCCTCCCCTCATGGGCACGGAGTCCCCGGCACAGCTTGGCGCTACTACAGCTACAGCTGCTGCTGCTCCTGCTTGGATGAAGGCGGCTGCTTCTTCCTAACGCCCAGCCTCTGAGGGACCGCAGTCTCCTGCCCTCTTTTTTCTTTTTTTTTTTTTTTGGCGGGATGCTGAGGTAAAGGATCCCCTCGCGCGCGGGCGGGCATCTCTTTGGGCAGGGCGCGTGTGGAGGCTTAAGGTGGGGAGTGTGGAGGGGTTGCCACTTGCGAGGGGAGGGTTCATATTGTATTGGGCTGCGGTGTGGGCGACACGGCTCTCCAATGGCCAGCCCGCGGAGGAACATTGAGCTGGAGCATTTCGAGGAGAGGGACAAAAGGCGCACTGAATAAAGTATTTTATAATTTTTCATATTTCTGTTTACTTACTATTTCATAATAAAGTAATTATAAAATACTTTCTTTGTGTTTATTTGATTCCTGTTAAAGAGAGTTACTTTATATATAGTCAATATAGGCACAGAGTTAATTTTTTAAACATTTTCTAATGGTGGTGTGCCTCGAGATTTTTTTCATGAAACAAGTGTGCCTTTGCCCAAAAAAGGTTGGGAAACACTGAGCTAAGGCTTTGTTTTCCTTCCCCCTCCCCTTTTACTCTCTGAGTCAGTCTTTCATTGTGGCATCATTAAACTTTCCTCCATGTGGACAAAGCTCCAGGCACAGAAGGAGGATAGTGTAAGATGCAGATAGAACCTTGAAGATTCCGTGTAAACTAAAACGAATTAACAAAAACACATTGGGCCATGGTCCATTTAGCAAGGCGCTGAAGCACATAAATGGGTGTATCTAATGTTTCCCTAGTCATCTCTGTGGAGAATCTGCAAGACTTTTTATTTGTAACCCCCTAAAAATAATAATAAAAATTATCTGGAGTGATGGTTTTGACTCAGATGTCTCAGGGCTTGAATTGAGACAGGACACACTGGAAAGAAAAGTTAATTGGGGCAGCCTTATTGAATTTTCTTCCCTGTGTGTGTGTGTGTGCGTTCATTAGCAAGTTGAAACCATGATGGCAGGGGCTAATGGACAAAATGTCCCCACACAGAAATGACCATTCTGACTAAGCTGTACTGTGTTTATTTCAAATATAAGATTTTGCACATTGAAACTACATGCCAGAGTTCTTGCAGTAATTGTTACCTATATTCTGACTCTTGCACTACACTTCCAGCAGATGTAGGTGTGAACTACACTTGCAGACAGGTGATGTGAGGACCCTAGCCTTTCATTCCTCCTGTCCCACATAGTCCATATTTCCTGCAAAACAAAACAAAAGCTACTTGTAGCATCCTCTCCTCTTTCCTCCCTTTCCTCCAGCCTTTCTTTCCACAAGAGTCTGATTATCCCTGAATTTTCTTTTCTCCCGTTGGCTAATTTTCCTATCTTGAGAATGAGGGCTCGGGAAAGAACAAATTAAGTAAGTCCCAGCCTCTTGGGTTTAATAGAAGAGGAGATATAATCAGGCATGCTGATCCCTTCCTTCCTGTTCTGTAATTAGGGGCGCTTAGTGCTTGTGGAATTACTGTGTGCAATTGCATAAAAACAAAGTCACTCAACGTGAGGTGCCGGATTGTACTAAGGAAAGAGCAGTGTTGATGGAGAACTAATATTTTCCTTTAGATAAGAGAACTACACCTGTAAACCCGGAAGGTGTAGATGGAACATGAACTGCAGTAATATAAAGGCAGATTAGAACCTACTTTTATGGCTAAACTCAGTTACAGTTTATTAGAGATGGGGGCTTTGTCATTGCTGTGCCCCATGACTGGTACATATGTCATGAATACGCTCAGGCCAAGGTGTTACTGCCAGTGGAAGAGTATGTTCTTTATACTTTTGCCAGCATTCCAAAAGGGATGTGTAGGAAAGAATTAATTCTTAGTTGCTTTCTTAGTTCAGTGCAGAAATCCCCCACCGCTGAAGAGACAAGCCACAGTGAAGTTCCAGATGAGGCTTGTCTCTATGACAATCAAGCTGCTGCATCACAGCACAGAGCCCTACTGTGTGTGCCTAATTACTACAATTCTCTCATCCGATGAGAATATAGATTACAAGCTCAGCACAATTAGTGAAGCATCAATTTTTTCTTTGCAAGTAACATGTTTGGGCAGCCTTATCACATATCAGTGGTGAACAGTGGTTGCTCTCCACATCAGGAATACTGTCACCACAAATTCAATTTTTCTTCTTAAGTTAAAAAGCAGATGATCCGATTCTAGCACTGCTTAACATATAGGCTCTATATTTTAGATGAATCAGTGGACTCCTGGGTGTTCTAGATCTTCTTTTATTCATCCCATGCTTTTCATTCATCCTAATACGTTTCCGAGCACAATTTAAAGTGTTGGTGCTGACCTTTAAAGCCCTAAACGGCCATGGTCCTGTATACCAGAAGGAGCGTCTCCACCCCCATTGTTCAGCCTGGACACTGAGGTCCAGCGCCAAGGGCCTTCTGGCGGTTCCCTCATTGTGAGAAGTGAGGTTACAGGGAACCAGACAGAGGGCCTTCTCGGTAGTGGTGCCTGCCCTGTGGAATGCCCTCCCTTCAGATGTGAAGGAAATAAGCAGCTATCCTATCTTTAAAAGACATCTGAAGGCAGCCCTGTTTAGGGAAGTTTTTAATATTTAATGCTGTATTGTTTTTAGCACTCGATTGGGAGCCGCCCAGAGTGGCTGGGGAAACTCAGCCAGATGGGCGGGGTATAAATAATAAGTTGTTGTTGTTGTTGTTATCTCCCAGACTCTGTGTATGTGTGCTGCTTTCAGAGCTTATCACATCAGTCTAATTCCAGGCTAACAAGAGATACTTTCCCGAGCTGGTTCATCTAGCTCCAAAGGTCCCGTCGTGCACCCATGGTCAGAAACGCCCCAGAGCTATTCCTGCTACAAAAAAAAAAAAAAATCATTGTAATGTCTTTCTATTAAATTCATAAGTGCCCAAAGCCACTCAGGAGGCCAGAGTTTTGCTGGCACAGGCACATAGTGGCTGCGACAGGTGCAGGGAGAGCAAGAAGAATGGACACAGGAGACTGGTATTGTGTTGAATTAGGACACAACTTTATTGATTCCAGGAAAGAGTAGGTTTGGCCAAGGCTTTGGGCATGTATCCTTCATCAGGCAGCCTGTCCGCCACCTGACAGGAACCTGGTGGGGTTGACCTTGTGTTCGGGAGTGACCCCCGACATGGTTTGGGTGCCACAACACCATACAGGCCACCATTGGGTGAGGTGTGTTGGCCCATCAGTCCCCCTATGGAATCCTGGACAGAGTTACCCCCTTCTGGACAGAGATACCCCTCCTGGACCCCTCTATTAGGGTAACTCCATGGCTAAGGCCCAATGCCTTATCTGCCCAAGTTGTGGTGGTTGTTATGAGGTAGCCAAAAACCTGCAAGCCAGCCAGTTTTCCTCCCTGACCCAAATACTGCAACCAAGTAAACCATAGCAAGGTCCATAGGCCACATGCCCGCTCCCCCACTGTAGGTGACACTAACACACCTGGGTAATCCAGTGATGAACATTCCTGCTACCCAAAAACCTTTTAATGTCTCTCTTACCAGTGCCCAAAGACATGCCAGGAGGCCATGTTTTTGTTAGAAAAATCACTGTTAGAAAGCTTACAGCTATGGTGAACATACATTTCGAATGGGATTTCAGAGATCCATTAATTGGCCATTAATGTCTAGTATCAAAAGCAGTACCAGAAATGAATTATGTGTTTTGCTGGAGCTCTAAATCCAGTAATGAATGTGGATAAAATGTTTTATCTAATACTGCAAGTATTTTATTGGTACTTTAAAATCTGTCCATTGCGTTATAGCAATTACGGGCCAAGCTGCAGAGGCCGAGAACTTCAGAATTGTGTGTGTGTATGATAAATCTCTCCCAGATATTTCCAACAATGATAAATCCATTTTAATCTGTTCAGTGTCTATATTTTATTCCGTTTTTCAGACAATTATTGTTGTGGGAGCGATATGTCCTGCTAGTAAACTTACAAACTAAAAAGATAAGGTGCACATTGGAGCAGGAGTAGTAGGGGGAAGTAGAGGAGGGCAATCAGAACCTATAAACATTTATAACCCACTCGGACCACTGATGTTCATGCTTGAAAAGCAATTAGTGGCTGATGGATAGGGCCAGAGTACCTTCCCATCTGCAGCCCCAGGGCAGCCCCAGGGCAACAGGGAAGGGGAGCAAAGTGTTCTTTCTAGCCCGGTGGTGGAGAAGCAGGAGAAGCAAGATCTTTGCAAGTGATGCTTTTCAAGTCAACGGAGCGAGCCCAGTGGGTCTACTTTGTGCCATGATGATCTTCCTAGGAAACAGGGGGTGGAGACTCCTGGTGGCCCTTGGTCTCTTGTCCAGTGGCAGAGATCAGATGTGCTGCCCTCCAGCTCTGCAGCCCTAGAGCAACTGTGCATCACTTTCCAGCCAGAAAAAAAAAGGCTCCCACAGTGACTTGTATATTGACGGTCCCTGTTCTCAGGTTTATAATCTAAAAGACATGACACAAATGGAAAGGGAATAAAGAAAGAGGAGGAAAAAAAGACTTGGGCACTAGTTACAGAGCTTTGTAAAAATACCATCCAGAATTTAAAGCGAGCTTTGTGTGACCTGTCCTTTAACTGAGCACTTGTAGACTTGGTTTTGTGACTGCTTATAGTGGTACCTCGGGTTACATCTGCTTCAGGTTACATACGCTTCAGGTTACAGACTCCACTAACCCAGAAATAGTACCTCAGGTTAAGAACTTTGCTTCAGGATGAGAACAGAAATCGTGCTCCGGTGGCACGGCAGCAGCAGGAGGCCCCATTAGCTAAAATGGTGCTTCAGGTTAAGAACAGTTTCAGGTTAAGAACGGACCTCCGGAACGAATTAAGTACTTAACCCGAGGTACCACTGTATTTCCTAACTATGCAAAATATAACATTTTAACCTTAACAAATAAAACCTCTTTGTTCTCTGCTGTATTTATATATGCCGTATTTTTCGCTCTATAACACGCACCCGACCATAACATGCACATAGTTTTTAGAGGAGGAAAACAAGAAAAAAAATATTCTAAACGAAACAGTGGATGTATGATTTTTGTGGTTCATGCTGTGGCCACAGACATGTGATCTGACGGTGAGTTTGGGGTAGCCCAATGCAAAAATCCTGAGGATCCATGTGGATCTATGCTTTGTAACCACGTTTTTGCACCACTGTGGCCCCAGGCTACAGTGAGTGCGTGTTTTTTTGGTGCAAGCTGTAACCATGGACATGCTATGTGATCTGATGGTGAATTTGGGGTGACCCAGTGCAAAAATCCTGAGGATCCATGTGGATCCATGCTTTGTAACCAGGCTCTCTGTCCCTCTCTTCTCCCCACTAAGCGGCTCTTCTCCCGCTTTGCTGTTTCAAAGTGAGCAATGTGAGTCACAGAGGAGGGAAGGAAGGGGAACCATGGATCCTCTGCTCACGACTGCAGCAGATCCCCCCGCCATCCATAGGCATTTGCTCCATAACATGCACAGACATTTCCCCTTACTTTCTAGGAGGAAAAAAATGAGTGTTATGGAACAAAAAATATGGTATATTTCAATACTAATAGTTTTTTGGAAAAGGGATATTTTTATTTCAGGGATGTAAGCCTAAGTAGATATAATTGAAATGAGTGCATGCTCTTCCCTTTTCCCTGTTCTTCCAATTCCTTCTCCTTCCTCTGTGCTTTCCCTTGTTGTTGAATTTTAGATTGTAACCTCCTTGGGGCAGGGACCTGCTGCCTTGTATTCTATAAAGCACCGTGCATTCTGAATTGAATGGATCCATATGCATAATAATAAATGTATAGCTCGATTTTGTGCAGAAATAAATCCCATCAAATTCAGTTGTACTGATTCCCACTACTTTTCGTTCCCTGACTGTAAAAGAGAGAGAGAGAGATCATTGTCAGCAGCTGGTAATGGATACAACATAATGTACACTAAACGGTGGGATTGATAGACAAGCATGTCCTCTCCAGCAGAACTCCCAGGCTTTGGAAGCAATGGTTGTCAATGCCTGTGTATTTTCTTGACAGGAGATACCATGCCGTACAATGGCTGTGTTTGTTTTTGGCCTATGGGCCTGGGACTCCCTGTGTCGACGGGACCTTGTTCAGCAGAGGGAATAATAAGGTGGTCAGTCATGCAACCAAAAGATCAGATTCAACGTTGAAACCAAGGATGAATTCCCAGCACTATTCTCTTTCAGCTTCGTGTAAAAAAAGGGGGGGAAATATCATTTCACTTTGCCCAAACGTATGCCCTTGACGTGGGCCTTGAGAGGTTGGAAAGTTTGCCTGAAAAGGCAGACTTGGAAAAGGGGAAGCAAACTCATGCTGCCCAATCTCTCAACTTAATTAATTAGACAATGAGTGCAAAACAGTCGTGTCAGGAATGGGGCTTCCGTTATTTCAGTGAAATTGCATTTTGAAGATAATTCACATCTGGGTCTCTCTTTTTGGTAGTGTGTGATGGCCTGGGATTCGGACTCGGAGGCTGAACCTGAAGAATCCCAGCCTGCACAGGAGTCCCCGCCTCCAGAACCAGCTGAGCCGGGGCAGGGGCCTGAGCCTGAAGGGTCCTCACCTGTGCTGGATCCTCAGATGCAGGCACCAGCTGAGTCTGCTCCGACCCCTGAGGTGATGGAGGACCCATTGCCTGCAGGTGCTCCACTCTCAGCCCCGTCAGGGGAAGCTGAGGTTGCCTCTGGGTCTGGTAACCCTCCAGCCTCTCCTGAGCTGCAGAGGCTCAGGGCAGAGAGGCAGAGGGAACTAAGTTCCCGCAGGAGGAGTGCTCGCCTCCAGGCCAGGAGAGGCGAGTCACCTGTGGACTGGGGCCGCCCTATGCCTCGGGGCAAATAAAAACCAGCCAGCCCCAGTCCCAGGTTGCGGGAGCAACATTGTTGGTAGCCTGTTCCTGCCTGCACCCTGTCCTGCTCTTCTGCCAGAGTTCCTGATCCCACCCAACTCCCTGCCTTGGATCCAGCTACAGCTTTGATGGACAGCCTCCATACCACACCATCAACCTCGGACTGGACTTGGACCTCGCCTCTCGGTTAGCCCCTGGGACCAGCACACTCATGCTGCCAACCTCTCAGTTTAATTAATTAGACAATGAGTGCAAAACAGTCGTGTCAGGAATGGGGCTTCCGTCATTTCAGTGAAATTACATTTTGAAGATAATTCGCATCTGGGTCTCTCTTTTAGGTAGTGGCATGGTGAATTTGTATCTCCTCTCTCGATCCGCTAATCAGACTTCATCCTGGCAGGTGTGGCATTGCTGTTTTCCCAGTGTTCACATGAGACCACTAATTAAATTTTCTGGTTTCTAGTGATTCTGAAACTTTCAGGCAACTCCCTGTTTTGCTGTGGAGGCAGATGCGTCGAGAGTATCTACCGGATGGTGCCTTTGGTGGCATTTCTGATAAGTGTCTCGTTCGTCCCTCCCCGGCCACAGCATTTTGCATGACTGCACTCCCAATAATTGTTCTCCTGTTTTGTTGTTGCTGTTGGCACCCGTCTGTCTTGGGAGACAACGGAGGAGTGCGCCTTCGGGGGTAAAGTCAAACCATTGGAGAGTTACAGCACCTGCTATGGTTGTAGAGACCGATCCAGAAGAGACATGTTCTGTTGCAGCTAGGGCAGATGAAGGCATCCAGTTATGCTGCTATAGATGCACCATGGCGTTTCATCTCTCTCTTCTCTTCCCAGCGGTCACTTGTCCTCTGGTCACTGCTGTCACAACGTTACTGACGTGTATTGTGACTACAATACAGTGGTACCTCGGTTTTTGAACAGCTTAGTTCACGAACAGCTTGGAACCCGAATGCTGCAAAACCGGAAGCAGGTGTTCAGGTTTTCGAACTTTATTTTGGAAGCCGAACATGCTCTGTTTTGAGTCCCCCTCTTTCCTGTTGCGCTGCTAATTTGCATCCCCTGTGTTTCCTGTTGCGCTGCTAATTTGAGCCCTCCCATTGTAATTCAAGCCTTCCATTTCCGATTGCAGTTTTCTAAGGTGATATTTGGAGCTTATATCTGGTGCTCTTGTTTTTGCTATTTATTTTGCATTTTTGTTTTGAGGCTTTTTCAGTTAATTTGTTTTTGTGACTGTGTGGATCCCAGTTCAGCTACTGATTGATTGATTGATTGATTGATTGTGTAACTGGAGACATGGATAAAAAACCCCATCCAAACAATGACTATCATCCGTGCAGTGAAGAAGAAAAATTAATTTTTATTTTTATCATGTACAATACTGTCTTATTTATTTTTTACTACAGTACATTGATTATTGCTTTTATTTTATGGATCAATGGTCTTGTTAGATAGTAAAATTCATGTTAAATATTTGTTTTAGGGGTTGTTTTTAAAAGTCTGGAACGGATTAATCTGTTTGGCATTACTTTCTATGAGAAACCGCGCCTTGATTTTAGAACACTTTGGTTTTGGAATAGACTTTGGTACAGATTAAGTTTGAGAACCAAGGTACCACTGAAATAGCAAATAGTTTCCCAGTGATGTATTCAATCTATGTCAAAGGTGATCAAACTGGATTTCTGAAAGGAAGTTTCTTAAATGATAATATAAGAAGAGCAGTAATTTAATTTATATAAACTTATGAAAAAACGCAACCACCTATTTTTACATTTTTAGACTCTGAGAAGACATATTTTTGGTTGGAAAGAACATTTCTGTTTAACGTTAAACTAATTCTGTATGAGTGAGGACTTTCAGGATTGGGTAATGATAAGTTGTCAAAATGGCAGGAATAATGGCAAAGAGATTAAAAAAGGTATTACAAGAAATCATTCATGAGGACCAAGTGGGTTTCCTTCCTGGCAGACAGATGAAAGATAATGTGAGGAACATAATAAATATTTTGGAATATCTGACAGCCAGGAATGAGAAATGAGCAATGTTAATGTTTGTAGATGCTGAAAAGGCATTCGATAATGTGTCATGGGACTTTATCTTGAAAAACTTAGAATATATGGAAATGGGGAATGATTTCTTTAATGGAATTAAGGCAATATATACAGAACAAAAGGCGAAGTTGATAGTAAATAATGTGATAACAGAAGAAATCAAAATATCAAAAGGTACCAGACAGGGCTGTCCGCTCTCACCTTTACTGTTTATATTGGTCCTGGAGGTCCTTCTGAATTCAATTAGGAAAAATGAAAAGATAAAGGGGGTGTCATTAGGCCAAAACGAATATAAAGTTAAAGCCTTTGCCGATGATTTGGTTATAATGACGGAAGATCCGATGGATAGTGCAACTGAAGTGTTGGAAGAAATTGAAAAATTTGGCGAGGTGGCAGGTTTTATATTAAACAGGAAAAAAGCGAAAATTATAACTAAAAATATGGAACAAACAATGATGGAAATGCTGCAACAACAGATGGGTATTGAAATTGTTAAAAAAGTTAAATATTTGGGAATATGGTTAACTCCAAAAAATATTGACCTATTTCAGAACAATTATGTTCCGGTGTGGAATGGAATTAAGAAAGATCTGGAGGTATGGGGAAGGTTAAAACTATCCTTTTGGGGTAGAATTTCAATGATCAAGATGGCGATGCTACCAAAGATGTTATTTTTATTTCAGATGATCCCAATTCTAAAAGGAGTAGCGATTTTTAAGGAATGGCAAAGAGTGATTTCAAAATATATCTGGCAGGGCAAAAAGCCGAGAATTAAATATAAACTACTAACAGATGCAAAAGAAAGAGGAGGCTTTGCCCTGCCAGACTTGAAGTTATACTATGAGGCATCATGTCTTTGCTGGATAAAAGAATGGATAAAACTTAAGAATACAAAACTCCTGGACTTAGAAGGATTTGATAACAGATTTGGGTGGCATGCACATTTATGGCAAGAGAGCCCGGCTTCGGCTGGGGAGGGCGGGATATAAATAAAATTTATTATTATTATTATTATTAAAAAGGGTTACAAATATTTTGAAAACCATATCTTCCGGAAATCGCTAATTGAAGTATGGGACAGATATAAAAACTTATTAGAAATGGGAGTCCCACATTGGTTATCCCCACTTGAGGTTATAGGAGTTAAGAAAATTAATATGAGGAGTGAATGGATTACTTATGGAGATCTAGTGGTGAAAGAAGGAGAAAAATGGAGATTAAAACCATATGAGCAAGTAAAAGAATATGTATATGATTGGCTGCACTACCATCAGATAAATGATATGTTTAAAAAGGATGTGAAAGAAAAAGGGTATAAAGAAAAAGATTCGAAATTTCAAATAGAAATTATTAACAATGATTGTAAGATAATCTCGAAAATGTATAAAATCGTATTGGAATGGCACACGATAGATGAGGAAGTAAAAGTGGTTATGATTCAATGGGCCAGAGATTTAGGATACAATATAAATATGGAAGATTGGCAAAAAATATGGAATGAAAATATGAAATTCACAGCGTGTACTACGTTAAAAGAAAATGTTATGAAAATGGTATACAGATGGTATATGACACCAGTTAAATTGGCAAAAATGTACAAAACTTGTAACAAATGTTGGAAATGTAAAGAGAAAGAGGGTACATTTATTCATATGTGGTGGGAGTGTAAGAAAGTGAAGGGGTTTTGGGAAATGATCTATAATGAGTTAAAGAAAATGCTGAAATACAGCTTTGTAAAGAAACCAGAAACCTTCCTACTGGGAATAACTAGAAAAGATATAAATAAGAGGGACTGTAAACTTTTTCAGTATGCAGTAACAGCAGCGAGAATATTGATGGCTCAAAAATGGAAACAAGAAGAAGTACCGACTTTGGAAGAATGGAGAACAAAATTAACAGACTATGCGGAACTGGATAAATTAACTGGAAAAATTAGATTTCAAAGGGACCATAAGTTTTTAGAGGACTGGGGAAAATTTAGAGAATATTTGAAAACTATATGTGAAGAGCAGACAACGCTAGTGTGTTTTAAAGAAGCTTTGTGAA
Source organism: Podarcis cretensis (assembly GCF_951804945.1). NCBI lineage: Eukaryota > Metazoa > Chordata > Lepidosauria > Squamata > Lacertidae > Podarcis > Podarcis cretensis. Next base: position 13,036,442 of record NC_137178.1, read on the forward strand.
AAAATAAGAAATATTGTAAGAATGTAAATGAGGGAGGAAATTTTTTTATTTAAAGGCGATATTAGAATTAAGGAATGTGAAGTTAAGAATTCAACTATGGATGATTGTTAGAGGAGTTGAGGGAGGTCTAAAAAGTTAAAATATGTGATGTGTAATTTGTACGATTGGAGATTTTATGGAAAAACTTAATAAAAAATTTATATATATAAAAAAAAGATAAGTTGTCAAAATGCAAGTGCTAAAATATTAATCAGTGGGAAATAAATAGGTATATTTAGGAAGAAGAACCAGGCAAGGGTGTTCCATGCCATCTGTTCCCTTTGTTATCTTTATTTAAAGCCTGGATTAATGATTAGGAAATATCTTGATACAAAAGGAATAAAATTGGCAAATGAAAAAAATAATGTTTTGCTATAAGCAGATGACGTCACATCAAGCATTTCTGATGCAAAGTATCCATTGAGCAAATGATAAGTGTAATGCAAGATCAGTTTCTTGGGAACACAATAAATGAATTCTAAGACAGAATCTATGGGGTTTTATTTGAAGGATGGTGGAAATGTATAGCATGTTAGGAATAATTGGAAACAAATTACAACACAATATTTGAGAGTTAAATTAACAGCTAAAATGGAACAGTTAATAGCAGCCAACCCACAGAAGAAATCCAACTTGAATTTTGAAAAGTTGGAGGGGTTGAAACATTTCTAGGTTTTGAAAGTTAGACTTGATAAAGATAAGTATTGTACTTAAGGTACTTAATTTCAAAGTTTAGCTTTTGAAATATCTGAAAAAATATTAAAATCTTAGCAAAAAAGGACAGAGATTTTGTTCTAATGGGAAAAGCAAGCGAATAAAGATGAACGTTCAGAAGAAGCAAAAGCAGAAATGAGGTTTGGGGAAGTGAGTTTTGGGGATGGGATTTCAGAGGCTTCCTCAGTTGCAGGCCAAGTCCACAAATGGAATCACTGTGCCCAGAGGTTCCATACTGGTGACCCAGGGTTAAGTGGAACAACACTTTTCATTCTAGATTGCTGCTGTTGCATGTGGTTCCTTCCATCTTTCCATTTGGGTGTGCTATTCTCTGTTACGTTACAGTGGATTTTAATTAATTTTTATTTGAAAACTTGGTATTAATCTTATCTAGAAAATTCTCTCCTTGGGACTTCCGGGTCGGCGCCATCGCCGAATGGCGGACTCCCTCTGAGCTCCGGAGGGAGTCGGCTGGGTAGGGGTCGGGTCCTGCCGTGCCGGCGACGCGGGGACCCTCAAAAACCATGGGCGGAGATGCCCATGGACTTGGTGACTCGGCGGGCAGCGTTTACGCCCCCGACCCGCGAAGGAGCCTTTTTAAAGGCTGCGGAGCGGGTGACGGGGGGGGTGTGTGGTGCTGTGAGTCCAATGCTTCCCCTGCCCAGCGAAGCCGCATGCCATTCGGCGGAGAGCAACGACTTCTTCTTTGAAAATTTCGGATTTGGACTAAAAGGAACAACCCGTGAGTAAATTGATTGGACTTAAAAGGGAAATTTGATCTTTGAATTTGGAGCGAGCGGGGGGAGTGCAAAAAGGAAGTCCGCCTTCCCTGTTGTAGATGGCTCAACGCAGGGATTTGACAACTAAGATCGAGAGATGAACTTGTTTACCTGAAAAAAAAAATTAACTTCACGAAGGGAAATTACAATAATTGTGCTGGAGGAGAAGACTGATTTGTGGGAACTAAAATGCAACCCCCCCCCCGGGAACCGGGAACGATCCGCTATGAGAGACTGGTGAAGAGACACAGAAACTTTGACAGCTGTCAAAGTAGCTGTCAAAGCAGGAAAATAAAAAAGAACTTTGTTACGATGGCTTTGCTGGTTAGATTTGTTACAATTTGGACATAAATTATTGGAAATAAAGGCAACAAGTTATTTGACTTTTGGGTCTGATTTTGAAAGAAATTAAGTTACCATATTCCCTCTAGAGGGAGGCTGGGACATTGCAACAGTAGCAGCAAGTGGAAAAATACTATGAATTTGAGCAGGATCTGTTACCTCTTGGGAAAGCTGCAAAAACGAAGCATTATTTTGTCTACAGAGGTTTCTATACTAAAGGAGACAATGGATTTATCTATTGAAGAAAGGAAGGGACTTGACGCAAGTTATGTTCCTGAATAACAAAAGCCTCTGTGGAGAACAAGAAGTTTCTGAATTAGAAGGTTTCTGCAGCAGAACAGGAAAAAGCAACCTGAGGAATAAGAGCTGGACCAAATTTGAAGCCGGAGTATTTGGAACATCCAGACTTTAAAAGGACCAAGAAATAGAATTTAAGTTAGACTCTTAAACATAGAGGTCTGGATGGAAGAACAATGACTTTTTCTGAGAGTTTTTTCGAGATTGGACTTTCTGAAATTAAAAGCTATCAAAAGACGGCAAAGTGGAGTTGAGATATAGACGTGGATACACCAGGCTGGCAGTAGACAATGGATGAACTTTGGGGATTGGAACCGGGGAATGGGGGGGGGGAGATTTGGAATCCAAAGGCTGTAAAACTATATATTATTTCTTTCTTTTCTTTTTTCATGTTTGTTGTTTGAAAATAGGGGAATTCGTGGAAGGGAAATGGGGTCGATCTTAGGGAATTATATAAAATATAAGGAGAAATGGTTCATTAAGATAAATAAGATAAATTAATTTGGAATAAATGGGTTATTTAAAATTACAAATAAGGTTTTAAAATTTGGGGTAAGAATCTGTGGAATCAATTTAAGGGAAATGGAATACAAGAGGGGGAGGGGGGGAAGTCCGGGAAAGATGCCACTGAAACCAAGTGTAAATCATATTTGTTTTTTCTTTCTTTCTTGCTATCTTTCCTTTTTATTCTGGAAAATTTTTAATAAATATTATTAAAAAAAAAAAAATAGAAAATTCTCTCCTTGGAGGTTTTTTAAGCAGAGGTTGGGTGGCCTGTCATTGATGCTTTACCTGAGATTCCTGCATTGCAGGGAGTTGAACTAGATCAGGGGTCAGCAAACCTTTTCAGCCGTGGGCCGGTCCACTGTTGCTCAGACCTTGTGGGGGGCCGGACTATATTTTGAAGAAAAAAATGAATGAATTCCCATGCCCCACAAATAACCCAGAGATGCATTTTAAATAAAAGGGCACATTCTACTCATGTAAAAACACGCTGATTCCTGGACTTTCCACAGGCCGGATTTAGAAGGCAATTGGGCCAGATCCGGCGCCTGGGCCTTAGGTTGCCTAATCATGGTCTAGATCAGTGTTTCCCAACCTTGTGCCTCCAGCTGTTTTTGAACTACAACTCCCATCATCCCTGACTAGCAAGACAAGTGGCAAGGGATGACCCTTGTGGTCCTTTGCAACCCTACAATTCTATGATTCACTTTTAATAAGAGAAGAAGTTGCAGCAGTTGACTATGGAAGGCTCTGTCACAGTGCAAACAATCAAACTCTGGTCCTCCGCTGTTTCGGATTTTAGAACTTCCAGTCTGGTGGGCAGGTCCTACCTAAGCCATACTCTTAGAGATGGGATTATGCTGTTAAATCTTAAATGCAGCTGCTTTCTATCCTAGATGTTTTGCTTGCTCTTTTTATGGACGTGGGAGTGGTGGAACACCAGGATTATCTTTGTCAGAGGAGACTGTGTTGGAATGTCTTGTGGGAAGGAATGCACTTCCTTTCTCATGTCGCACTGCTTTAACTGCTGAAACATCATCCCTCCAAAAGTATCCAAGAGGCCTGAAGTCAACACTGAGCATTCTGTATTCTGCCACCAACCGGAAGAAACCAGGGTCAGATAAAATGAATGCAAGTTTGCATATGTGACGAGTACGTGGTACCTTGCAGGCAGCCGTGAGAAATTATTTTATACCTGTAAGCATTTGCATGGTAGCCTGGAGGTTTGGTTACGAGGCGTGTCATGCTATGCTGAGCCTCTCTTTTGAGCAGACTTGGCTTAGCCTGGTAAATGGCCGGTAGTGAATTGCTCCAAACTTCTTGTTTAGTCGTTTAGTCATGTCCGACTCTTCGTGACCCCATGGACCAGAGCATGCCAGGCACTCCTGTCTTCCACTGCCTCCCGCAGTTTGGTCAAACTCATGCTGGTAGCTTCGAGAACACTGTCCAACCATCTTGCCCTCTGTCGTCCCCTTCTCCTTGTGCCCTCCATATTTCCCAACATCAGGGTCTTTTCCAGGGAGTCTTCTCTTCTCATGAGGTGGCCAAAGTATTGGAGCCTCAGCTTCAGGATCTGTCCTTCCAGTGAGCACTCAGGGCTGATTTCCTTCAGAATAGATAGGCTTGATCTTCTTGCAGTCCATGGGACTCTCAAGAGTCTCATCCAGCACCATAATTCAAAAGCATCGATTCTTTGGTGATCAGCCTTCTTTATGGTCCAGCTCTCATTTCCATACATCACTACTGGGAAAACCATAGCTTTAACTATATGGACCTTTGTGCTCCAAACTACTGGAATGCAAATCTTGCCCAACTCCAGGGATGGATGTTTGCTTTGCATGTGATGGAAAAGAAAGTGCAGATGAGTCACACTTTATCTTCTCTTATTTTGAGGTCAAATCTAAAGGGAGAATGTGCATATGATTCCCACGGGAAGTCGGGTGATTTGCCCCTGTATCAGGAGGATGAACATCTCTCTCTCTCTAGCCAAAATGGGTATATTTCCACCTTTGGATGAGTCCCAGGAAAGGAAGTGCGAATCATTTGCACTTGTTTTCTTACTTTTCTCCTTCTGAGCTTTCAAAACATTTCTGAATTAGTCAGAATTCTAAGTGTTATTGTACTGTGGGCTTGGAGACGGTGTGGAGGACATGCAAGCAGTGGGCACAAGAGGGATTTGTGCTGGCATTTAAGCAATGCCAAGTACTGGTAAACGCATCTTCAAACCAGTGGGGGGTTTTTCAGCTGGAACTCAGTTCTGCCACCTCTCAGGTGGACGCCATTATAAGAGAACAAGGGAGGCGGTTCATGTTGAGTCCCGGCACCTCTTTTTCTAGAACAATAGGTAAGGTAAAGGGACCCTTGACCATTTGGTCCAGTCGTGGCCGACTCTGGGGTTGCGGTCCTCATCTTGCTTTATTGGCCGAGGGAGCCAGCGTACAGCTTCTGGGCCATGTGGCCAGCATGACTAAGCCGCTTCTGACGAACCAGAGTAGCACACGGAAACACTGTTTACCTTCCCACTGGAGTGGTACCTATTTATCCACTTGCACTTTGACATGCTTTCGAACTGCTAGATGGGCAGGAGCAGGGACCGAGCAATGGGCGCTCACCCCATTGCGGGGATTCGAACCGCCGACCTTCTGATCAGCAACTCCTAGGCTCTGTGGTTTAACCCACAGCACCACCCGCGTCCTTCTAGAACAATAGCACTGCTTAAAACTCATACTGCCTTTTTATAGTGTGCCACTTCCCTCCTCCCCAGTTCAGCTGAACTGGCGCTGTTCTCCTTACTTGAAAAATCTTTAGATCCTTCATACTAAATTAAGCCCATTTTTTGTGTGGTGGAGACTTCAGGTCGCACATTCATTAGAATGGGAGATTCGATAGGCCATACCACAACAGTGATTTTCAAAGTCTTGAAAAAGGGAGCTGATACAAATTCATGTGTTCTGCATGTGTACGGGAGGGCTCAGCCCCAACATTCCTTCAACCCATGCAATATTTGTAAAATAATAGAAGAATAAAGAGTTGGCTATGCTTCATACTGATGTGATATTTAGTCAGCTTGGAAATCTTTTGACCGTGGTTTTAGTTTGCAGTACCCATTCCTGCACCCACCTGTCTTTAATTTAAATTGATGGCTTGTTGTGACTTGCCACAATCTCATATCATTTTTTAATTATAGGTCTACTGTGCAGGGACAGAACGTGTGGCAGGCTTAGAATAGAATGCACAGCCAATCTAAATCAAGTTAACTGGGAGTAAATTTGTTTAAATTTGCTTATATCCTGGTCTTCTAAATTGTGATACTATATGGAAAGTGCGGCAATCTCCCTTCCCCCGAATACAATCCATTCATGCCCTCTCTGTTTGCAAAAACCCTGATTGCAATAGATGTGTTGATCTTCAAAGCTGTTCTTTTAAAAGTCTAACTATCAGTTATATGCAATGGGAAGTTCCAGACATCCCCTTCACCCCATAAAGCAGAATTCAGGGTAGGGATGTGGATGTCAAATAGTAGGGTTCAGTTTTCGACAGCCTTTATTATGCTCACCGAGACATAGTAAATAGGCTGCCATCTAGAAAACATTTGTGTAGGATTCTGCTCCATAACAGGGACGCGCATGGCACTGTGGGTTAAACCACAGAGCCTAGGACTTGCCGATCAGAAGGTCGGCAGTTCAAATCCCCGTGACGGGGTGAGCTCCCGTTGCTCAGTCCCTGCTCCTGCCAACCTAGCAGTGTGAAAACATGTCTAAATGCAAGTAGATAAATAGGTACCGCTCTGGCAGGAAGGTAAACGGTGTTTCCGTCCGCTGCTCTGGTTCGCCAGAAGCGGCTTAGTCATGCTGGCCACATGACCTGGAAGCTGTACGCCGGCTCCCTTGGCCAATAAAGCGAGATGAACGCTGCAACCCCAGAGTCGGCCATGACTGGATCGAATGGTCAGGGGTCCCTTTACCTTTTACCTGCCCCATAATATCAACTAGACAGCATGGGAAACAGCAGAACAAAACACTAATGAGGCCAATGAATTTCACTCCAATGTGGTTTTTTTGTGGGTTTTTTTTAAGAATCTAAGTAGAAATCTTACAACGGGGATAATCTTGTTGCTATAATAATCTAATAATGTTACAGCTGGTAGTTACCCTTGCGCTGGTTGTCAGCTCACTTTTGGATAGGGAACAGTTGCTGCAGATAAGCTGTGGGGATGGTGGCAGTTCTAGTGTCAATTACACCGTGATAACAACGGCAAAGCTGTACTGCAGATGCTGCCATATAAATTTGCCATGGAAGCTGGATAGTCTGGAGAACGGCTTTGAGGATTGTTGGTCCTTAGCAGCTAAGCTATGTGAAAGAAACAAGAAACCCTAACTAATTACTCTAAAATCTACTTGGAAAATATTTAGACACTGGGGGAAAAACCAGCCAAAGGCCAAGAGTTTCCTACTCGGTGCATCTGCGCTACAGTGTGGAGGAGTGAGAAGGAGAGGAGAACAGGAAGGAGCAAGCCCTTTAACCAGTCAGAAAACCCAAACTGGAACTGTATACATACATGCATACATGCAGCAGCAGCCTACATTTCTCAGACTTTGAAAAGGACAGAAAGGGTTGCTTTTTAGGCTCAGTTAGTAGAGCGTGAGGCTTTTAATCTCAGGGTTGCGGGTTCACATTGGGTGAAATATTGCTGCATTCCAGGCGCCTTGTGGTCCCTTCCAACTTTACAATTCTGTGATTCTAAGTTGCAAACTCCGCCTTGATTTCTTTCCCTTCTCCCCAAGGAATGGCGATGGTGGAGTTTAGGTACAGGCCATAGGTTGGCTGTTATCGTGTCCAAAGCTGTTAGACTTGGATTTGGGAGACCTGAAAAAACCCTGCTCTGCTATTGGTCACAAAGCTGTTGTAAGATTGAAAGGGGATGGGTCTATGTATGTTGCCCTGAACGTCTTGGATGCAGAGGTAACAAACTGAGAAAGAAGATCATTCCCCTGGACTGAACTAAACGTAGGCAGGAGCAGATCTTCTCATTCTATTTCATAACTAGTTCAGAAGTTTTAGCATCCCAGTTTTAGCAGAGAGAGGTTCATTCTGGACTGTTCACCAGCAGTCTGCCTACCGAAAGTTGATGGTCAGGCAGCAGCATAACAGTAAAGCTGGGAGTGGGGGTAGATGCAAATGCATGCACAGAAATATGTATAATCAGGAGGAATTCTGGAAAATATCATTGGAGAAGCTGCCTCAATTGGTTCTGTACTGGATGCAGGCCAAGGCAGTTCGACATAACAGAATCTGGAGCGAAAATGAATAGAGGAGAAATTTAGGAGCGTTCCTACCCAGAGCGACTTGCCAACTTTTGTGTTTGTTGAAAAGCACCTCCCAATTTCATTGGGTTTTTTTTGATACTCGTGAAATGTTTATGATGTTTTCATGCTGTTTTGTGCCCTTTTATTCCCCTGGACGCAGCTGCTCTTTGTCCCATGTTTCCATATTCTTCTTTGCTATCGCTGTCCTCTGGCTCCCATGCCCTCACTGCCATTTAATCCAATTGGTTGTGCCTAAGGGATGGGATAAGGAGATTTGGTTCAGTTAACATTTAAAGGTGAACTTACCTAATTTTCACTTCCTGATATGATCTGCGAACCGAACAACGGCCACCTTTCAAAATTCACACTTCTCTGAATTTTGCAATGCAGATCTCCAGCCAAGCAATGTGCATATAAATACACAAAGTGGGACAAAGTGTGCATAAAAACTCATGTATTCAAGGATGTGTCATACAAAATGCATTAAATTTGGGGAAATTCTTTTGCAAAATGTGTATAGTAGGCAAAATGACATACCAGCATGTGTCTATTAGGAGAAATTTGCTTCATGAAGATTTTTTTTTTTTTAAGATGCTAAGTGATGTGGATTTAGGATTGGAAAATTGAGAAACCAAAATCAACAGATTTGCCCATCAATAGTTGTGGCTATCTGCATGATCTTGTCTCAGTGGCACACTGATAAAAGGTCTTATGCAACAACATGGTGGACATCCAAAGTGAAGGTCATCAGAGTAACTCCAATCAAATGGCAGTAAGTGAGGCTAAGTAAAAGTAAAAAAGAAGAAGAATGGTGCTACGAAGCAAAAGGTTGCTAAACAGCATCCAACAATGTGAATGCTCATTGGGATGAGTATTTTTCGAGCTATGGCTTGGATGCATTGAATACTTTTCAAAGTAAATATCGAAATTAGAAAATAGTCAGCACAGTCCCCATAAATTACCCGTTTTCTCCCAGTTACATTTCATAGAATCATAGAATAGTAGAGTTGGAAGGGACTCTGAGGGTCATCTAGTCCAACCCGCTTCAATGCAGGAATCACGACTAAACCATCCATGGCAAATAACCACCCAATCTCTGCTTTAAAAGCTCCAAGGAAGAAGAGTCCACCACTGTCAACGGAGTCTTTTACACTGTCAAACAGCTCTTGCTGTCAGAAAGTTCTTCCTGATGTTTAGTCGGAATCTCCTTTCTTGTAACTTGAATCCATTGGCTCGAGCCCTGCCCTCTGGAGAAGGAGAAAACAAGCTTGCTCCTTCTTCCATGTGACAGCCCTTGAGATATTTGAAGATGGCTATCATATCTCCTCTCAGTCTCCTCTTTTCTAGGTTAGCATACCCAAGTCCCTCTGCCATTCCTTACAAGGCTTGGTTTCTAGACTCTTGATCATCTTGGTTGCCTTCCTCTGCACATGTTCCAGCTTATAAATATCCTTCTTAAAATTGTGGAGCCCAGAACTGGACACAGTATTCCAGGTGTGGTCTGACCGAGGCAGAATAGAGTGGCACTATTACTTCCCTTGATATGGTCACTATTTTTCTGTTGATGCAACCTAGATAACACATTGCAAATATTATCACCTAACATTAGGCAGTCCATTTCAATACCTAATCAGTGTGATTAAAGAGGGGTCCCAACTGCAACATTTAGGGTCCCCACCCTATCCTGACAAGAAGCAGAAGGAAGGGGAGAAGTGGTGTGTGACCTATTAGCATCAAGTCGATGGATCAACAGTACAGGAAAAGAGGACATAAAGAATCAGTTACGCTAGGTAAGAAAATTTCAGCCATGGGCCATCAAACCTTATTTCAGAAACCACCTCTTAGCCAGTCTTCAGCTTCTGGTTTCTCCATATACTGGTCTCCACAAGTATAAATGGTGGTGCCCAGAACTGAACATGGTATTCCAAGTGTGGTCTGACCAAGGCAGAACAGCAGTGAGTGACTAAATTCATCACCCAACTCAAATTGGTTTTAGGGTTGCTTCCTATAACATTTCCTACACACATACACACATGGGTGACAAGGCTCCTGGCATAGCACTGCTCGTGCCCCAACCCAAACCACAATGACGTCAGCTAGTGCTATATCACCGACACTGCCAGGGAACTCCTTCGTTGGCATACGATCACAGAGGTCCAACCCCCTGCGATGCAGGAATATGCAGCTGTCCCATACAGGGATTGAACCTGCAACCTTGGTGCTATCAGCACCATGCTCAAACTGACTGAGTTATCTGGGCTCTTTCTATATCGACACCAGAGGGCCCTGCTCAGCTGCATGGCCCCAGCAGCTGCCCAAATATTCCAGGTTCTGATGCTGAACCTGATGGTCACCACACTGCACAGGTTAAGGTATAAAATGAAATTAAAGTACCATAGATTCCGGTGTGGGACGCGGGTGGCACTGTGGGTTAAACCACAGAGCCTAGGACTTGCCAATCAGAAGATCGGCAGTTCGAGTCCCCGCGACGGGGTGAGCTCCCACTGCTCGGTCCCTGCTCCTGCCAACCTAGCAGTTCAAAAGCATCTCAAAGTGCAAGTAGATAAATAGGTACCCCCAACTTTTGCTGTTCAATTCTAGAGTTTTAGAGTTATAGCGTTTGAGCACCGCCAGGGCAGAGCATGCACCCCTCCGCTGCATCTGCCGTCGCAGCAGCAGCAGCCTGAGGTGAGGCGTTTGGCGGGCACGCTCGGAAGGACTTTCCGCATCCCCTTCTGTGGGGAGGCAGGAGGAGCAACGGCAGAAGGGGCGCCTCTGCTCACCGTCTCCCTCTCCTCCTTCCCAACGCATATACCCGGCGTATAAGATGACCCCCCCCCCACTTTGGGGCGATTTTCCAGGGATAAAAAGTCATCTTGTATGCCGGAACATACGGTAACTGCTGAACATAGTTTAAGAAGGTGCCCTGAGTTTGCTCTTTCTCCATCTTGGACCATTGGCACAATATTTTCTGCAGTTTCTCATTTGCTACTGCAGGACCTCGTTGAAGGTGAGCTAGAGGCCATCCAAATAATTTGGTGGGGGGGGGGAGTTACAATTGGATTTGGGGGGGGTGGGGAGTGCTAAGTTGACACAATGGAACTGCCTAGCCATGCATTCTTGGGCAATTTTTGCTGAAACATTGACTTACTAAAGTAAATATTTTGGGATCATTACAGGAAATAAATTTCATGGTGTTTTTAACTTGTATCTATAAAAAGCTAGAAAGGATACTGAGCAGACAGCAGTGGTCTGGTGAGTAGACCCTGCAGCTGTGTTGGCTTCATAAATGTTTTGCATGTGCCTTTCTTCAAGAGCAGATAAGCAACAACAACAACCCCCTCCTCATATACACACAAAAAAACCCTTCCCAAACGTCGTTGTCTTCCAAGATCATGAGAATTTTTAATGTAATAATTTTATCAAAATAGGCCATGCATTTTTCCCATTAAATGTTTGAAATAATTAGCAGAGATTTCAGCACCAAGCAGCACCTGTTGAGAAAATCAGGCATAACAAAATCTCCAAAATATTTGAAAGAAGTGAAATTGCAATTATGTAAATCCAGGCTACTGGAATTGTAAACATGGAAACCCAGGAGAGAGCCGTCAGCTGCATCTTAAAGAAAAATCTTCATTTTTTTATTTTTATTTTTTGCAAGTCCCTTGCTAGCAACAGATCATCCCCCTGATCTCTCAGCCACTGGCTTCTTTCTTCTCTTTTTTTCCCCAGCCTGGAAGTGAAGTGGCTGGAAGCTGATTCCTTGAACGATTTTGTCCTCTTGTTCACCGCAGTGTGAACAGCTGTGCAGAATTCTCCAACACCATTTTCTGTATGTACCGGCCAATGGTCAGCTGAGATGAAAAGGGAAAACATTCATCTTCCAAGATGTCTTAGGGTTTGCCCTTGAAAGAAATGTGGCGGCGGGATGTGTGTGTGTGGGGGGAGTATTACAGTGCTGAAGCAGATGCAGAACAGATTCCTATTACAGTTTTGACACCATCTGAACCTAAATCTAAACCCCAGTGCAAGGAAGTTTTTAGAACCCTGTTTCAAACAGCTGTCGGGTAGACAGGGGACCAGGTCTATAGTCATCCCCGCAAAGTTGACATGGATCAGCATCAGATCAGTCATAGACAACGAGGGTTATGGTATATATATCCGTATGCGAGCTTTTGAAAACCAGGGAAACTTGCCTACTTCCTTGACAATAATTAGCCCAGCCCCTGCACCTATTCCTTGGCCCCTGACGAAACAAAAGGCAATTAAAAATGGCACCTGTATTTTAATATCTGTAGCAACATCAACATTGTTTCAAGTGATGCAATTAAAGTGCAGTGGTACCTTGGGTTAAGAACTTAATTCGTTCTGGAGTTCCGTTCTTAACATGAAACTGTTCTTAACCTGAAGCACCACTTTAGCTAATGGGGCCTCCCACTGCCGCCGCGCCGCCGGAGCACGATTTCTGTTCTCATCCTGAAGCAAAGTTCTTAACTATTTCTGGGTTAGCGGAGTCTGTAACCTGAAGCGCCTGTAACCCAAGGTACCACTGTAATGTGTTAGGCCCAAAGGCATTGTTCTCCCCCCTTTCTAGGGAGCTGATTTTACAGAAGTACCTATCCATTTTCTTGTAGAAGAGCTAAGGTCTTGCAAGAAGCTCTCATCTGATTATATGGCATGGTTTCCTTAATTTTAATGAGCTTGCAGAGTTGCTGTCTGGCAAAATATTTGCTGTGTTCTAGGAAGTCAGCTGACTGTGATCAATTAATGATAAGTACCACTGCAATCGGACCAGCCAAACACTCTGTGAGGTGAGTGGGGCTGAGAGACTTCAGAGAAGTGTGACTAGCCCAAGGTCACCCAGCAGCTGCACGTGGAGGAGCGGGGAATCGAACCCGGTGCATCAGATTACGAGTCCACCGCTCTTAACCACTACACCACACTGGCTCTCCAAGGGATGCTAAGGGACGCTGTGGGTTAAAGCCTCAGCGCCTAGGACTTGCCGATCGAAAGGTCGGCAGTTCGAATCCCTGCGGCGGGGTGCGCTCCCGCTGCTCGGTCCCAGCGCCTGCCAACCTAGCAGTTCGAAAGCACCTCTGGGTGCAAGTAGATAAATAGGGACCGCTTACCAGCGGGAAGGTAAACGGCGTTTCCGTGTGCGGCTCTGGCTCGCCAGAGCAGCGATGTCACGCTGGCCACGTGACCCGGAAGTGTCTCAGGACAGCGCTGGCCCCTGGCCTCTTAAGTGAGATGGGCGCACAACCCCAGAGTCTGTCAAGACTGGCCCGTACGGGCAGGGGTACCTTTACCTTTACCTTTAGGAAGTCAGCTATTGACAAGCTTGTTTTAACAGTCACTAACATTGATGGAAAAACTTCAGGGAAAGAAAATAAACCTAACTAGTGTTTTATAGTCGGTGAACATTGACTGTCGGCAGCAGAAAGAAGTTCTAAGATAGAGAAACCTTTCCTGCTTCTACCAAAGGCAACTGGTTCTTAGCAGCAGAGAAAGCTGCAAAGCCTTTGATTTTCTTTTGTGGTGCTTGCCATTGGAAGACCTGATACTAACCAATGATGACAAGAATGGAAACAATAAAACCAAATAAAAGTTGCATTGCTTAACCATAAAAAATGAAGCCTTCACAGAAAAAGATAAAACAGAAAGCATATTAAGAACAAGGGACGACACATGATATTATGTGGATTAAATCAAAATTGAAACCAGATATTAAAAATCTATTTCCAACAGGTTAATAATCGCTGCATGAATCCAAAAGCACTGCTAAGGAGAGACATATACAAATTGACTGGAAGATCGTTGCCATTTACTGCATTATATTCAACAACAACAATAACTTTATTATTTATACCCTGCCCATCTGGCTGGGTTTCCCCAGCCACTCTGGGCAGCTTCCAACATATATAAGAACATAATAAAACATCAAACATTAAAACTTCCCAATGCAGAACACATTCCAGCAAATCAGGGCTGCTTGCAGGTGTAGCTTGGGAGGATGTGTGGCTTGGGGAGAATCTTGGGGGCCAGACTGAAAGGCCTAGAGGGCCACATTCAGCCCCAGGTCTGATGTTCCCCGTCTCTGATGTTCACCATCTCTGCCCTAGGGAGTTCATGGCAGAGATGGGATTTACATTGGCCTTTCCATCTCATAGTTGTTCGCTTGGCTGCACCAGCTCTTGTTTTCCTCTTCTTATTCCTCTTTGCCTTATTCCTCAAGTGTAATAGGACTTCCCTATTCATCCAGCCTCTCCCCTTCTTTTGAGGGGCGATTTATGAATTCATGGCAATATCCAGTGACAGGTAATTGTGATTACCCCACGGAAACACATAGGCTTTTAGCACATCCCTGCGTGTAACAATGACAACAGCAATAATTTTATTATCTATATACCACCCATATAAATTGCCCCAGCTGCTCTGGATGGCTCCCAACAAAATATTAAAAACACAATATAGTGGTACCTTGGTTTACGAACTTAATCCATTCTGGAAGTCCGTTCTTAAACCAAAACCGTTCTTAAACCGAGGTGCGCTTTCCCTAATGAGGCCTCCTGTCACCAGTGCCCTTCCACCATTTGGATTCTGTTCTTAGACTGAGGTAAAGTTTGCAAACCGGGATACTACTTCCGGTTTTGCGGAGTTCATAAACCGAATCGTTCATAAACAGGACTCTTCTTAAACTGAGATACCACTCCGACATTAAAAACTTCCCTGTGCAGGGCTGCCTTTAGATGTCTTCTAAAAGTAGCATTCTTTGAATGGCACACATGGTACCAGCCTCTCCTTAAAAAGTAAGATTCCATACCTCTGTTGCACTGCTTCCAGGCACTCACCTGGACAGTAATTCTGCATCCTTTCCCACATTTTTAAGCAGTGGGTTTCTCTTTCATTTGGAAAAGGCCTTTTCCTGGCCTCCCCCCCCCCCAAAAAAAAATTCAGCTGCAGTCTTTGTTGCTTGCCACCCACATGGAATAGGGAGACAAGGCTGAGCACATCAAAGCAAAAGAGCTGTTTAAAGGGGCATGCCTTCCCTGTGAGTCAGTGTCAGGTGCAAATGTTCTCCACCTCAACTCTTTTCACCTTAAACAGACACTGTGGTCATACCGCTTTGTTTCCTTTCATTTGGAGTTGGAAGGATTCCTCCCCACTTCCAGCTCACACACTTTTTTCCACTGTGATCTCCTTTGTCTAATGGAGGCATGTGTGTGATACTCTCTTCTGTATTAAAATCAACCCCCCCTAAACCCCATATACTCAAAAATCCATTTTGTGTAGAAGGCAAACTAGAACACTTCTCACTTTGTTAAATTTGTAAATTTTCTGTGGGGATGAAATCAGCATTCAGGAGAATTCACTTCTGTGATCATCCACTTGGAATCTCAAGTAACAGAACCCAGACACGGTTTTTCCACCTCAACAGCTAAAGGTAGCCCCCATACTTCCTTGCTCAATTTTATCATCTCTGCCACTAGGCATGAGTTAAGGCATCGTTCCTTTAAGTTTGGAGCCTCAAGGTTACGCAGGTTGTTGTTTTTTGCCACCAAAATTATGGCAGCTGCCAACATATTCCATAACAGGTCTTGACTTTCTTTTCTTTCAGTATACACATCCAGATGTTCAACAGAAGTGACCGTAGGTTCACTAATTTGGGCTCTCCTGATCGTTTGGACGATGTCCATGTAAAGCTATTTTTAATACAGCTTTAACTGCTCTTTCTCCATGGCCAGAGGCAGCAAGAGGAGGATATTCTTGTGCTCAGATCCTGCTTGCAAGTTTCCCACATGCAAGATCTGGTTGACCACTGTGCATACAGGATTCTGGACTAGGTGGACCATGTTAGCATGCAGAGGGCTGGGAGGCCAACTGGCTAGCCCTGGCTGGGCCATCTCCTTCCAGTGGCCCAGTGCAAAGACCATCACATCTGCTCTGATGTAAATCAGTGACCCGGGCTTACGCAGCCAGGGCACACTATCAGCGGATTGAACTGTGCACACAGAATAGGCCTGAGGCTTGTGGAAGCATACTACAACTACAGATTTATTAATCATAAATCAGGACAAAGTAACATGTCGCCTCTCTCTCTCATGTCGTCTCAGAGAGAACAGCTAAAACAAAAGCTATACACACAACAGAAGTTCCCAGCATACTGTGCTGGAATGTAAACAGACATGTGACATGCAACAATTCCACACGTCTGCTCCTTAAGGTGTAATGACCGCTCCCCGCCTAAAACGGGGGGCGCCCTTTGCATGGTCGCGTGCAGCCCCTAGATCTGGAGCGACTCCAACAGCATAGGCTTGGCTTTGCCTTCCCTCAGGTGGGATACCTGGGGAGGGAGAACGCCCAATGCCTGAGCCAAGATCTACCCACATTTGAAATTTAATAAAGTTGTGGCCAATTTAATCCCATAGCACGTTGTCCTGAGTCGTTATTCCACATGACGGGGGGGACCGCGTGGGATCTGGGGACTCCACCTGTCCACGCAATGGAAATGTCAACAGACCATTGGCCTGATTCAGGAGGCTGTTCTTATGTTAATACAGTTTACAATGGCTCTAAACTGCTGTCTCTCTCAGCCTCAGTTTAAGAACATAAGAGCAAAAGAAGAGCCTGTTGGATCAGACCAATGGCCCACCTAGTTCAGCATCCTCACAGTGGTCAACAAAATGCCTGTGGGAAACCAGCAAGCAGCACTTGAGCACAACAGCACTCACCCTTTCCATCTGCAGTATGGGGATAATAAGACCGACTTCTTTTTATTACTGAGATAATAAACAGTGCTTTGGACACTGCTATCACTGCAGATGCCATTTGAATCCCCCACAACACCTGCTGAAAATCAGACAGGCTTGTGTATGTATACTCAGCCACGTGGATGGGTTTCCTTGCTCCTGAGTTTCTGTCGATTGCCTCCAATTGGTTGTCGATGAATTGGAAGTTCAGTTCCAGCTTTCCAAGGAATTGGGCACCACTGGTCCACACTGAGCACCGTAGAAAAACAGAAACAGCCCGATGGGGAATGTGACCCAGTGCGGAGGAACTGAACGCCTGCCAGTTGCCCTGCATCGCTCCATTCATTATGTCATACCACACACATCTGATAAGGGAAGGCCTAATGCCTCTGGATAAGTTCTTGTATACAAGAGCTCAGCAGGTCAAGCAGAGAGAGCAAGAGAGCTGTTTCTTATTTAATAACTAGAGGTATGCAGGTGCTAATTTAAACCACATGGGGAAAGTAGAAAACCAAGGAGTATCGCTGCAGAGCACAAAAACTGTGGTGTTTGAGGGCAGTTGAGGCCCTTTCCTACTCAGTTAACTTTTTTATTTGTGAAAATATGAATTTGTCAGTTATTAAATTAACATTTTTGTTCTTTTACTTTTGGTTCCCATTACTACTTGTCTTTTAGTTCCCAACCATACTGTGGTTCTAAGGGTTGACGATGGATGTGTATTTCTTTCCCATTCTCCTCTCCTTGCACTGTCCTCCCATACTGATGAATGGTGCTACTCTGACTCCTTGTCTGCTTTTCCTTCTTCACCCCACCAAAGGGAGGAGAGGAGTGGGGATAATCAGTGGGTGGGGGCAGTTTCCAGACTGGGGTTCATAAACCCATCACTTGAGAAAAGTACCTCTTTGTCTTAATAGCTGTGAATGTTTGCAGACCCCACCCCCAAAATGAAAAGGAGAAGAAGCAATACCGATAAGCTGAAACTGGATATACGTATTTTTCGCTCTATAAGACGCACCAGACCACAAGACGCACCTAGTTTTTGGAGGAGGAAAACTAGAAAAAAAATATTCTGAATCTCAGAAGCCAGAACATCAAGAGGGATCGCTACGCAGTGAAAGCAGCAATCCCTCTTGCTGTTCTGGCTTCTGTGATAGCTGCACAGCCTGCATTCGCTCCATAAGACGCACACACATTTCCCCTTACTTTTTAGGAGGGAAAAAGTGAGTCTTATAGAGCAAAAAATACGGTAAATGCCATGTTTTCTTCAGCTTTCCTTCACTTACTCTATTACACCTGGTGTCAAAACCGAATAGGAAGATGACTTACTTTGATCCAGCTAGTCCAGGAGTCACAAATCTGACTGCTGGTGGCTCTCCAAGGTGTAAGGCGGAGATGATCTTTCCAAGCCCTGGTATTTGAGATCCTTATAGCGGAATATATCAGACACTGAACTTGGGACCGTCTTCGTGCAAGGTATAGTAAGGGTAGATTGCTGCTGTTGGCTGTTTTAGGGACATTGTTAGAGTACATAGAGGTTGTTGTTGTTGTTGTTTAGTCATTTAGTCGTGTCCGACTCTTCGTGACCCCATGGACCAGAGCACGCCAGGCACTCCTGTCTTCCATTGCCTTCCGCAGTTTGGTCAAACTCATGCTGGCAATATTTCCTTAAGAATGGAGGGCTGATTTCCTTAAGAATGGAGAGGTTTGATCTTCTTGCAGTCCATGGGACTCTCAAGAGTCTCCTCCAGCACCATAATTCAAAAGCATCAATTCTTTGGCGATTAGCCTTCTTTATGGTCCAGCTCTCACTTCCATATATCACTATTGGGAAAACCATAGCTTTAACTATACGAGCCTTTGTTGGCAAGGTGATGTCTCTGCTTTTTGGTCTCCCACAAAGATTTTGCTCTTCACTTCAACAGGGAAGGTGGAGTTCTGCATGAAGAAAGGAATGTATGCATGGACTTGTACCCATGTTAAAATGAACCAGAAAGTCCATGTACTGTGCATCACTGAATGATCATTGGAGCATGTATATACTGTGTACTCAGGGACATCGTTTGGGTCGGGGACTCGACTCGACCCTGTTCCGTGACCCTGTTCCATTTGTTAGGGGAAACAAGTTGTCAATGGTCTTGCTGACTGTAGCCTATGTCGTTCCATAGAATTCCGGGTTGGAGGGAGAGAATTACATTATTCATCACTGCAGTGGAACAATATTTTATGCTGTCTTGTAGGAATCACCCTGCTGGAAAGGAAACCAGAACAGCAAAGTTGGTTTATGGGGATTTTCTTTGGTATCTGAACCAAAGGGTGGGATTTGAAAATTCTGTTGCTATCAGACGCATTCAGCGTGATCATTATGGGAATGGAAAAGCTGAATGATGAGGTGAACTGCTGAGATACAAGTGCTTTTAATTTACTGTAATTGGTAGCTTATTCATGGGTCAACAAACCTAATGAAGATGTAATACGTGGTCAGTTTGACATTGCTCGCATTCACTCAAACCATCAATGGGAAGGTGTTTGATTTTCCTTGTGATTTACCTCTGCTCATATAGCCAGATGGAGATGCAATAGACTTCCACATGGACTAACAATGGACTAAGGTGATGATATCCAGACTTTGACAACGACCAGCTGTGCAGCGTATTCCGAGTCAACACGTTTCCTCACACATATACTTAAGACTTTTTTAAAAAAAGTTCCAATACCTGTTTTCCAGGTCAGGTGGACCCCTGCTGAACAACTTTATGAAAAAGGTCTTCATTTTACCATAGCAAATACCAAGGTAGCCTTTGAACAGGATGGTTCTGCTTTTAGAAAATCAGGCATGTGTTGTGGGCTCCCTGCTTTCATTTAGTCTTGCTGATTTGAAGCAGGTTCTTCTTCATGTGTTGTGTTTGTTCAGGTAAAACAAGTACTGCCCCCAATAATGTGTGAAGAATGCAGTGGGGTTGCTAGAGAGCAGCCAGGGTGCTGCAAGGAATAAATCTGCTCAATAGCTAAATGTTCTGGCCTATGGGCTCAAAAGTGTATCCCTCCAGAGAAGAGAAAGGAAAGCTCCCAGGTGAGAGCTGGGAGGGTCTACCACAGGGGTCAGCAAACTTTTTCAGCTGGGGGCCGGTCCACTGTCCCTCAGACCTTGTGGGGGGCCTGACTACATTTTGGAGAGAAAAAAATGAATGAATTCCTATGCCCCACAAATAACCCAGATGTGCATTTTAAATATTTACATTCTACTCTTGTAAAAACATGCTGATTCCCGGACCGTCCACAGGCCGGATTTAGAAGGCGATTGGGCTGGATCCAGCTCTGTGGTTGATAAGGGTTAAAGTGCTACCTTTGAGAGAGGACTCTGTGTGTTCTCTCTCTCTCTTTGTTTGTTCATTTATTTATATTATATTGTACAGTGGTGCCCTGCAAGACGAATGCCTCACAAGACGAAAAACCCGCTAGACGAAAGGGTTTTCCGTTTTGGAGGTGCTTCACAAAACAAATTTCCTATGGGCTTGCTTCGCAAGACGAAAATGTCTTGCGAGTTCCTGCGGTTTTCCCCCCCTCCCCCCCTTTTTCTAAGCCGCTAAGCCGCTTATCCGCTTATCCGCTAAGCTGATAAGCCGCTAAAAGCCGCTAAACCGCTAATAGCACTTGTCAGGGACTCAGTGGGAGCGCAGGGAGGAGAAGAGATGGAGAGCGAGGGGGAGCAATCTGAGGGCAGCGTAGGAGAATATGACAGCAGCCCGAGAGATTCCATGAGCCTCTCCAGCGAATCGGAAGATTCACAGAAGGGGGCGCCGATGGGCAGGGCAAGGGGCGAGCCAAGGGGGACACCCCAGAAGCAAGGGGCCAGCGGGGACTCCCAGAGCAGCAGTTGGAAATCAGGACCAGCTTCCCCACCAGAGCGCAGTGGGGGGGAGGAGTTCCAGGTGTCAGAGCCCACATATGCACCACCAGCGAGAGAAGATGAGTCAGGGTTGACCACGCCTCCATCGGAGAGCGAGTTAACGGTCAAGAGGAAAGTTGCAGGCTGGGCGCGCGCGCCAAGTTCAAAGGTACAGGCAAGCGGCACAGAAGGTAGCCCGGATAGGGAACCAGGTCCTAAAGCCCGCCGGAAGGAGGGGCAAGAATCGTCAGGGTCAGCGTCAGAGGAGTCCAGGAAGGATGAGACCCTAGCGGGCAGGAGGGCCCAGAGGAGAAAGGAACTTAGAAAGAGGTGGAGCAAAGCGAGAGTCTTAAACTGGTGTGGAAGGGGAGGAGACTCAGACGGGACTTCGCCGGTCTAAGGTCGAGACGTAGAGCTGCACGCTGCGGCTTTAAAATGGAAACTGAACCTCAATAAAGACTTTTGTACATAACTACAGCCTAGCGTTGGTCCTCTGTGAGCTGGGACCTGGAGGCAGCTCTGACAGCACTAATCCGCTAAGCCCTCAATGAGCTTGCTTTGCAAGACGAAAAAACCGCTAGACGAAGAGACTCGCGGAACGGATTCTTTTCGTCTTGCGAGGCACCACTGTATTATAAAAAGCTTTAAAATAATAATAATAATAATAATAATAATAATAATAATAATAATAAAAATAAATAATTGTTTATACCCCGCCCATCTGGCTGGGTTTCCCCGGCCACTCTGGGCTGCTCCCAACAGAATAATAAAAACACGATACAACATCAAACATTAAAAACCTCCCAAAACAGGGCTGCCTTCAGATGTTTTCTTAAAGTCAGATAGTTGCTTATTTCCTTGACATCTAATGGGAGGGCATTCCACAGGGCAGGCGCCACCACCAAGAAGGCCCTCTGCCTGGTTCCATGCAACCTCACATCTCACAGGGAGAGAACCTCCAGAAGGCCCTTGGAGATGGACCTCAATGTCCGGGCAGAATGATGGGGGTGGAGACGCTCCTTCAGGTATACTGGGCCGAGGCCGTTTAGGGCTTTAAATTTCAGCACCAAAACTTTGAATTGTGCTTGGAAATGCACTGGGAGCCAATGTAGGTCTTTCAGGACCAATGTTACATGGTCTTGGCGGCCGTTCCCAGTCACCAGTCTGGGTGCCGCATTCTGGATTAACTGTAGTTTCTGGGTACCTTCAAAGGGGGACAGGAGCATGATGCTATAGAGCAGGTATGGGCAAACTTGGTCCTCTGGCTGTTTTGGGACTACTATTCCCATCATCCCTGACCACTGGTCCTGCTAGCTAGGGACGATGGGATTTGTAGTCCCAAAACATCTGGAGGGCCGAGTTTGCCCATGCCTGCTATAGAGCTAGATGCACCTTTAGTTTGATCCAGCAAGAATAAACTTAAGTTCTAATGTTCAATTAGTTCCAAAACTAAAAAGAGGAAAAATTGATGGGATGTCCTTTCTTGGTTCTAAGATAGGGGAAGAATTTAGAGCAGCTTCAGGTTCAGCACTGGCCCAGCTCTCTATGTAGGATGGGCAGCTATGTAGAGAACTCGAGGTGCTGGGCTACTCTTGAAAGCTTTAGTAGGATGGAGCACTGTTCCTACCACACTGACCCTCCCCTGAGGCAACAGGGTACCCCCACCCACTGACTTTCCCAACTACAGCCTCTTCATCGCACTCCAGCATGCAGCAATGTTAATATTCACCTACAGCAGCCGTATAGCTTGAGCTAACCTTGTTCCCCTGGTGCTGTCCCCTGCTGCAGATCACGAGCCCATGCTCGGTAGCATCCTGTGGCTCATTTTCCTTTCCCATCATATTTCCATCATTTCCCAGCTGCTTGGCCAGTTGCACATGGCTGTGTTAGTTTCTGTTTGCCACTGAGCAGTGCTCTTGGAGTCACAGGACTCTGTTTACATTCCTGGGATTCCATACTGTTGGAAGTCTCACGGAGGCAGGAGACGGATGTGATGTTTACTGGTTTCTTGTTCCTTTGTTTCAGTTGCTCACTGCTTTCACAGAGAGAGGATGTATCTTTCTGTCTGCATAGCTTAGTAATAAAGCATAGCATGTAGCCATAAATCTCATCACTTCCCTGTGCTGGAAACTCTGCTGAACGGGAATGTGCCTGAGGCCTCATCAAAGGCTCAGGTCGTTAATTATCGTCGGAGGTGATTCCAAAGGACTCAGCCGGAGGAAAATGAGCTTTATCAGCTTGGCCGAGCGGAGATCCTGACAGACTGGATGCGAAAAAGTTAAAATAAATTGATGAGTCTGGTATATCCAATGGGCCTGCGCTAAGAGCTAGACTTTGTAGGGTGGTTTGCATGTATGTGGAATGAAGCACTATTTCTGTTTGTATCTCAGCATCCTAGAACATCCGCCATTCACCCTTCCTGTAGATTAAATGAGCATAAAGACTAAGCACTTTCTTCCACTCAGTTTTCAGGTCCTGTTTGTGTGAAGGGGCTCTGGCTCACTCATAAGCATGTATTGCACACATAAAGTCTCCATTTCAGTTTCTGGCTAGTACAGTTAATAGAACTGGGAAAGAATTCTGCCTGAGACCTCAGAGAACCATTGCCAGTCAGACAGCACTGCACTAGATGGGAGAATGGTTGGATTAATTATAAGGCAGTTCGTCCTCTCAGAACCGAAGAGCATTGACTGAGTGGGACTTAAGCATCAGTTTCCAATGCATAAGAGTGCAATTCCAGTGCGATTTTCAGCATGGCTATGCACACAGAGTCCGGTGAGAGAAACACAAATGCGGAGAAAAGAAAATACACCTGGAGTTGCAAAAATGTCCAGGGCAAATACAGAGCAGTACAAAGAAAGAAAAGCAGATGTTGCCCAGAGAGCATTAGTCACGTCTCATATCAAAACGTGGGTGCGTTCTGTTTGGCTTTCAGCAGAAGCTGTCAAGGCAAATTCTGCTCTATAGGAACCACAAGTCCATCCTAGTAAAAGCACATGTATGAACATGGGTGCAATTTGAAGCCAAATCACCAAACTTTAGTTTTGATATTAGCTCTCTTCCATCCTTATGTGTGTGTGTGTGGGGGGGAATCAAGTTGTGCAGCACTCTTTTGGTTTTGAAGGTGTGGTATAAATAATATAGGCAGATGTGCATTCTTTATGCTGGTACAAAGTTACACCGCTACACATTTCATAGAATTGTAGAGTTGGAAGGCATCCCAAGATTCATCTAATCCAACCCCCTGCTATGCAGGAATTTCAGCTAAAGCATCCATGACAGACGGCCATCCGAATTCATATTATTATTAGCTGGGGCATTTATTTTGTCATTTTGACAACAACTCAACACAATAATAAACACACTTCTTCTTCTTTTTAGTTAGAGCAATTGCAATTGAATGATTTTTTCCCCGAAGGCAAAAATGTGGCTATGGCGTAGCCAAAAAGCAGTGCAAAACATCACCAGCTACGCAATCAACTGCTTTTTTTAAACAACAACAACAACAACAACACTCTTTTGCATTAGTGTACCAATAGCACCGTGGCAATCTGCACCGGATATGCCAGCCTTGTAATTGCATTCAGTGGGGTGTATCCAATATACCACCTGCTTAGTTCTGCTATGGCGACGGGGCTTCCATTTCCTCTCCTCCCTAAGCATGTCCCTAAAACCTGCTCTCCAACCCTCTGAAGCTGATTTCAGGGATGCATGGTAGACTGGAGGGTTGTGGACAGGAGAGCTGTGTAGCACTGCAGCATTGGACCACCCCAATTACAGTTACATTTTGCATCTGAAAGATGAGCACAAACTACCGTATTTTTCACTCTATAAGACGCACCTAGTTTTTGGAGGAGGTAAACAAGAAAAAAAATATTCTGAATACCAGAACCCAGAACAGCAAGAGGGATCACTGCGCAGTGAAAGCAACGATCCCTCTTGCTGTTCTGGCTTCTGGGATAGCTGCGCAGCCTGCATTCGCTCCATAAGACGCACACACATTTCCCCTTACTTTTTAGGAGGGAAAAGGTGTATCTTATAGAGCGAAAAATACTGTAGGTTTCTACACAGGTAGAAGAATATGAAAATCACAGCACGTGGCAGGGTGGCCTGTGATGTTTTCTAGATGCTGACACAGTTGTGAAGGGAAAGCTCACCCCTGCACGTACACAAACCCAAAAAACACGGCAGACAACTGTTGCTAGGTAAACAAAACAGGGAGAGTGAAAGCAACGATTTAAAGTAAGGCTAAAACAACCAGCGTAGCAGCAAAAAAATAAGATAAAATAAGAATAAAAATGTCGGGCTCCCTCAAAGTCCTGAGCAAAACAGATTTGCTTAGTCTTTATAAATGAGGTGCTGAAACCTTGATTCAAGTGAAAGTGTGGATATTTATCAAGTCCAGAAAGTTGTGGGTGTATCAGACCCATATGTAACCAATTGACAATTCTGCAGGTAGAAGAATGACGCCTGCACGTTCCAAAAGTAACACCTGAATCTGCTCACACATTTATAAAAAGCTGTGTGAGTGTCACGCCCTGGAAGGGCCCCTGGTGTCTCTCTTGCAGGATCAGGGCCTCTAGGGAATCAGGCAAGGGGGCAGACACTACTGCCAGGACATAGGGTGGGGTGGGTGTCTTCCCAGGAAAGCGAGCCAGGCCAAGGTGCTTAGTGCAAGGAATTAAAACGCAACTGTGGCTGAGAAGCTGAGCCCAAGTCGGCTACGGAAAAGGAGGCTGGGGAGAAAGTAGATAGAAGAGGGAGCTGGTGGGGCTGAGGATCTAGCAGGGCAATGTAAGGAGGCAGGAACAAGGTGAGGCACTGGACTTGTGAGGAGCTTTGCTGCACAAGAATTGTCAGCTGTAGAGTCGGAAGGGATTCCAAGGATCAACCTCCTGCAATGCAGGAATCAGATAGGTCTGCAGGGGAGCAAGGAAAGACAGTGACTACACACAGAGAGCAAGGCAGATGCTGCTTAGGGCCTAGGAAGCTACAGTTTTGAATAGGAGCTCAGAGGGAAACATTCAAGGCCAGCTCAGAGAAGTCAAATACCATCAGTGTATCTGACACGGCTATAGGCGACAACTCTTAGGGACCCAAGTCCCTTCACACACACCCCACATGAAATATTTGAGGCACACCTTTCCCCCCCCAACAAAAATAAGTTGATGGGCATTGACACCTGCCTTCCTTTTCCACGTTTGGACTTTGTTTCCCAGCAAGCCCTTGCAAAAGGGTTGCAAGAGAGCTGGGGTTAGGCAAAGAGAATGAATCCACAGGGCGGCTTCACAGAGCTATGCTAGGCTGAGAGAGGGAGAGACTCCTGGTTGTTTATCATTAAAAAACAATGAAACTAGGACTCCTCTCAGTTAAATCCTTCCCAGATTTGCAATTTCAACCACATAAGGCGTGCTGTAAGAGCCAGGGGATGAGGTGAGGGGAGAGGGATATTGTCCAGAGCAGGCACCCCCAAACTTGGCCCTCCAGCTGTTTTGGGACTACAACTCCCATCATCCCTAGCGAACAGGACCAGTGGTCAGGGATTATGGGAACTGTATTATGGAAGTGAGAGCTGGAGCATAAAGAAGGCTGATTGCCGAAGAATTGATGCTTTTGAGTTATGGTGCTGGAGGAGACTCTTGAGAGTGCCATGGACTGCAAGAAGATCAAACCTCTCCATTCTGAAGGAAATCAGCCCTGAGTGCTCACTGGAAGGACAGATCGTGAAGCTGAGGCTCCAATACTTTGGCCACCTCATGAGAAGAGAAGACTCCCTGGAAAAGACCCTGATGTTGAGAAAGATGGAGGGCACAAGGAGAAGGGGACGACAGAGGACGAGATGGTTGGAGAGTGTTCTCAAAGCTATCAGCATGAGTTTGACCAAACTACAGGAGGCTGTGGAAGACAGGAGTGCCTGGCGTGCTCTGGTCCATGGGGTCACGAAGAGTTGGACACAACTAAACAACAACAACAACAAAAGTCCCCAAACAGCTGGAGGGCCGAGTCTGGGGATGCCTGGTCTAGAGCCATTTACTTTCAAGTCGCCCCCCCCCCGCCATCCCTTCTTCCTCCACGTCCCACAACCTCTCTCCCACATCACTGTCCTTGTAAGCCCCCCCCCCCCCAATATTTTCTTCAAGTTGGTCTCCTGGTCAGGGCAGAAGTACATATGATGGCAGCAGGCCTTCTGTCGTGTGTAAAAGAAAAGGGCAGGTGGCCGGTGCTGAAACTCATATATTTCCCCAACTGAGGCGAACCTGGATGGGAGAAAATGGCAGAAGGACTTCTGGAGGAGACGTTCCCAGGCCTAGTGGAGGGTTCAATAAGTTGGAGTTCTTATTATTAAATATACCAAGAAAAAAGCACACCAAGAACTCAGGTCAATGTAAGTTTCAATAGTGGGGGGTGATCCCTACTCACGAGTAGGGACCACTCCCACTATTGAAACTTACATTGGTCTGAGTTCTTGGTGTGCTTTTTCCTAGTGGAGGGTTCAGCACCCCAGTGCCCATAGCCTCTTGGCAAATTTAACCATCTCCACTTGGGACATGCTTGGGGTCTAGCCATGGTTGAAAGTCATAGGCCGGCTGCCCCCTGCATCTGGTTTGGGCCTGCAGCATTTGGGATTACCACCTTGCAGGAGGAAGGGATTATAGCTCCCTGTCCTAGTCAGCCTTGCCTGCCACGTCTTTCTCTTTTGCTAGCTATTAAGTTTCCACGTTGGAAACGCTGCCCAAAGGTTAAGTGAAGCTAAAACGTTTCCATTTAATTAGGCACATGCGGCCATTAAGATCCTATGTGGCCAAGGCAGGCCATAGTTTATAACTTGCGCATGAAGAAATAGAGCAATCAGCTCGTAAAGTGAGGAGAAGGGGACATGGATCGTCATTTTAATAGCATTCCCTATCATTTATTTTCACATGAAAAGACAAGGAGAGCTAAAATAGGTTGTTTGGGGAGGCAACCCTAACCCTCTTCCCCTACCCCCCCTCGTCCCCCCATGCTATTCCCCCTCTTCCAATTAGACTCTGTAGCACCATTAAACTTCCCCATTTCCAAAAGCTGCTCCGGCTGGAGGCTCCAGGGCCCCAAACGACAATAATTTTGCTCCTGGCTGTCACTTGATATTGGATATACAGTGTGCTTACAGTGGAGCCCTGGAAATCCCACATGGAGTGCATTCTTTGGAATCGTCTTTGTTTTATCATTGCAGAGCAGCCCACAATGATTTGTATTATTGCACCTGAATAAACAGAGCTCTGCCTTTCACCCATTGAGGTCAACGTGTGCATCTTGCGGAGGGGGGTGGCATTCCTCACATCTTCTCCTACTGTTTCCACCGAAGAGCAACAGCTTCATCAGTCGTGCCACCTGACCGAATGTCTTATCTTGAAAGGCCAGCTGCTGACCACCA
The DNA here is from genome assembly GCF_951804945.1 of Podarcis cretensis. NCBI lineage: Eukaryota > Metazoa > Chordata > Lepidosauria > Squamata > Lacertidae > Podarcis > Podarcis cretensis. The sequence continues at coordinate 13,064,473 of NC_137178.1, forward strand.
GTAGTTTTATATACAGGGCTATTTTTCCTCTCGTGGGCAGAAGCCGTGCACTTCGGCATAGCTCTCTGTTATAACTACCAGCATAGTTTCAAAAGGGTAGGCCTGCCAAATTCTCCAAATATTTTAATTTCATTGTCATGCACAATAGCAGGTGGACAGTGTTGCTGCCAGTTTCTTTGTGCTGGCGGGAGAGCAAATTATTCCTGGCCAAGAGAGAATGGTATTTAATTGATATTTTAGGATGGAAACCAATAACAGCCAAATACACAAGCTTCAGCAGAGATTTCCTGCTTATTATCTTTTGAGTGGAGGTTAACCACTCCTTTGTGTGCTCGATGGGGAACAGGGAGAACTACATCTGACTTTGTTCACAAGTGGGGTTAAAGACATCATGGTGCAACATTTGGTATTCAGATTGTACTTTCGGTTGACGTGGGTGATGTGGAGGTGATGTGTTTTTCCTCCTCGGGGTTTAGCAATGCCCCCTCTATTGCAATATAGTTATTCTGTGACTCCAGCTATTAATGTGGGCCTGAGATCGAGGAGTTCCAACCCCTGAACACACCCCACACTTAAATGAAAAGTTAACACATTTGCTGTTTAACAAATGTCAGGGTTTTAACTGACAAGAGTGTGATGACAAAGTTGGTTGTTGTTGTTGTTGTTGTTGTTGTTGTTGTTGTTGTAGTACCTCAGAGCTGTACCAGCTCCTTAACATTTTCTGCTGGAAGGGGATGTGAGACCAGAATTTTTCCTTGCTAACCTCCCCTTGTTTTTGGTTCCTGAAGCCTAACTGTAACTCACTCTACATGGGGCTGCCCTTGATACTGACCCAGAAACTCCAGCAGGTGCAGAATGCCACGGCGAGACTCCTTATGGGGTCCTCGCCGCAGGATCACATTCGCCCAGTGCTATAGCCGCACTGGCTCCCGGTGGAGTACAGGATCAGGTTTAAGAGAGCCAGTGTGGTGTAGTGGTTAAGAGTGGTAGTCTCGTAATCTGGGGAACCGGGTTCGCTTCCCCGCTCCTCCACATGCAGCTGCTGGGTGACCTTGGGCTAGTGACACTTCTCTGAAGTCTCTCAGCCCCACTCAACTCAGAGAGTGTTTGTTATGGGGGAGGAAGGGAAAGGAGAATGTTAGCCACTTTGAGACTCCTGAAGGGGAGTGAAAGGCAGGATATCAAATCCAAACTCCTCCTCCTCCTTCTCCTTATGTATACTATGCTATTTTTACTTGTTATCTGTTCTGAGCCCAGCTTTGGCCAGGGAGGGCAGGATATAAATAAATTATTATTATTATTATTATTATTATTATTATTATTATTATTATTATTAACATTGAACCATCAGGCAATGAAAGGAGACCCCCCTCTAGATTTAATCGAGTGTTAATGCCATATCTGCACCAATCTGATTTTATTGTCTTCATTTTACCCCTGTTTCGTATTTCATTATGAAGCCTTGGGAGCTCTCTGGTCGAAGGACAGTGTGCAAATACATGCAAATATAATAAAAAGCGGCAACATGCTGTGTTGGACAAGTCTTTGTATAAGCTTGTTTGCATCAGGAAGCACCATTGAACCCTGTGGGAATTATATATGAATATGTTAAGTTTACAAAATGGATGTGTGTGTGTGTGTGTGTGTGTGTGTGTGTGTGTTTTAAAACTATCTTGCTAAGTTGTAATGTATTGCCTGCTCCCTCCCACCCTCAGACCATGTGACACTAATATATGTTCTCTTTGCATAAGCAATAACAGATGATGGGGTTATGCATAGAGATTCCAAGGCCAGGTTTTTCTGGTGAACTTAGCATACCAATGGATCATTGCATGCCCATTTATCATGTGCAATTATTGTGACTGCTTTCGGTAATCGGTATGAATCCTCTTGGATGCATACTTGGTCGTTCTCAAGTCACTTCCCACGTGATAACTGCATGTCCAATTTAGGACGTTTTGAGCATCTGCCTGGTAGAAACAGAGGTTCCAAGACAAAACTACCAAAACTATTTTAAAAGTAAGTTCAGCAGTCCAAGACCCATCTCAGTTTACAGCCACTAAAGTTCTAGGCCCAAATATCCTTCTGCAGCTATTGTTAAGGTCTCTCAATGTTTAGCCTGGAGCTTTGCCATTCCATAGCTTTTCTGAATGCTCCCGTTGCTGAGATCATGAGCTTCCCAGGCAGACTTTACCTGTCAGAAGAACATACCTAGCTGCTCTGGTTGTGGAGTATGGCTCTAGTACAGCAGCGCTAAGCAAAATGCAAACCAAAGAAAAGTCCCCAAATTGTTTTTCGAATTCTCATTGTTATAAAAGACAGTTTTATTATTTTAGTGGCCTGATTTATAGCAGTTACATAGTTGGTGTTGACAACTCCTTTTCTGCTGTGTGCGAAGGCTTGAGTTTAAGATTCATTTCACCCCCCAGAAGACATGACTAAATCATATTGCAGAGTGATAGGAATTTCACATTATTTCCCTGATCAAGAAAATGGTTTATATAGCCTTCAGCAGTTTGTGCACCACAGGGAGAGGCCAGAAGTCCATTTTAGAAATTCTTTATGCTCGAATTCATAGGCTGAGTCTTAAACGCAGAGTTTCAGAAGGCAAGAACGATTAGTTGGCCAGTGGGCTGGGACTAAAATGTGCAACTCTTGAGAGGGTAAAAAAGTACTGTGAACGCATAGTAACCTTTGTCTCTGTGATACAGCATCCCTATCGTGGAAAGTGATCCATGATTCTGTTTGTCGCTTTTCAAACAAGCTGGGAATTTAGAATACCTCCTGTCAGGGGTTCAGGAGCAGAGGCACAGGGGAGAGAGAGAGCGGAGAGCGAAGGGGAACAATCTGAGGGCAGCGTAGGGGAGTATGACAGTGGGCTGAGAGATTCCATGAGCTTCTCCAGCGATTCGGAAGATTCCCAGAAGGGGGCACCGATGGCCAGGGCAAGGGGGGTCCCGGGAAGGACGCACCAGAAGCAAGGGGCCAGCGGCGACTCCCAAAGCAGCAGCTGGAGATCGGGACCAGCTTCCCCACCAGGGCGTAGCGGGGGGGAAGAGTCCCATGCGTCAGGGCCGGCTTCCCCTCCAGTGGGGAGAGAAGATGAGGCAGGGCTGACCACGCCCCTATCGCTGAGTGAGGGAACGGAGGGGAAGTCAGACCCAGCCAACCCCCCCGAAGGGGGAAGCAGTGACAGGAGCAGTGTAACGGTCAGGAGGAAGGTTGCCGGCTGGGCGCGCGCGCCAAGTTCAAATGTACAGGAGCGCGGGACAGCAGGGAGGTCGGATTGGGAGCCAGGTCCTAAAGCACGCCGGAAACAGGGGGAAGAATCCGGGGAATCAGCATCAGAAGAGTCCAGAAAGGGCGACACCCCAGTGGGCAGGAGGACCCAGAGGAGAAAGGAGCAAAGGAGGAGGTGGAGCAAGGCTAGGGTCTTGAACTGGTGTCGAGGGGGAGGAGATTCAGATGGAGCTTCAGCGGTCTAGGGTTGAGACGTAGAGCTGCACGCCGCGGCTTTGAAATGGAAACTGAACCTTAATAAAGACTTTTGTATATAGCAAGAACTGGCGTTGGTCCTTTGTGAGCTGGGACCTTGGGCAGCTCTGACACCTCCATATCCCCATAGCACATGAGATGGGTGGCTAATGTAAACAGCTTTTTATATGCTTGTGGAATTCACACACAAGCCCAGCAGCCTCTGAACATCCTTTGTTTGTCAAGGGGCTATGGAGCTACAGTGGGACCCAGGCAATATGTCCAATACACTGTTTGTAACACAGTGTCATGGATTGTTTGGATGCAGAGGAATGATGGGAGGAACCAGCTCCCTAGGGGAAGAAAGCTCAGAGCCCAGGAAGTGGTGGTGGTGGTGAGACGACGATGGGTGGTCAGAGGGAGAGGAGGGAGAAGACTGGGAAGAGGCCTAACAGGGTTTAGTGAGCAGGGAGAGTCTGTGGCAGAGAAAAGTCCAGAATCGGAGGCAAAAAACTGAAGCAGGCGAGGGGGTAGAGGGACGCCAAGAGGAAGAGATGAATGAGGCTGGTGAAGAGTCGAGGGTGTCTCCCCATCCCGCTGCGACCAGCTCCCCTCCCCCCCATCTCCCAGAACAGAAGAGGGCTGAAATGGGCGGAGCAGCAATAGGCTGCACGCAGGCACAGTCTCTGATTGCTTGGGGAAAGCCCCGGAGAGGAGGGGACTTAGATAGCTGTGGGGAGGTGGGGCTTTTCAGTCTCAGCAACTGTTTTTATGGGGTAAGACCTACCGGGGATGAGCTGCTGCGTTCATTACGCCTAACAATCAGCCGAGGCTGTGATGGCGTTTACATCAGATGTCAAAGAGATAAACAACTGCCTAACATTTAGAAAAAGGGACGCGGGTGGCGTTGTGGGTTAAACCACAGAGCCTAGGACTTGCCGATCAGAAGGTTAGCGGTTCGAATCCCCGCGACGGGGTGAGCTCCCGTTGCTCGGTCCCTGCTCCTGCCAACCAAGCAGTTCGAAAGCACGTCAAAGTGCAAGTAGATAAATAGGTACCGCTCCAGCGGGAAGGTAAACGGCGTTTCCATGCGCTGCTCTGGTTTGCCAGAAGCAGCTTACTCATGCTGGCTACATGACTCAGAAGCTGTACGCCAGCTCCCTCGGCCAATAAAGCAAGATAAGCGCCGCAATGCCAGAGTCGGCCACGACTGGACCTAATGGTCAGGGGTCCCTTTACCTTTAACATTTAGAAGACATCCGAAGGCAGTCCTGTTCAGGGAAGTTTTTAATGTGTGACATTTAATATATTTTTCATCTTTGTTGGAAGCTGCCCAGAGTGGCTGGGGAAACCCAGCTAGATGGGTGGGGTACACATAATAAATTATTATTATATTATTATTATTACTCCAACTTGAACAGTGTGGTTTACGGGCTGTGCGCTCTGTGACACACAAACACTGCTCTTCCATATCTGCAGCCTCCACCATTTAAAGTTCTTTTGTGCCCTGAAAAGACACTGCCCTTTCTTTCTTGCTAGCCTATGCGCTTGGAACTTTCTCCCAGTTCAAAGCCTAAGCTTAACCCCCACCTTTTCCATGAAGCCCCCGGCACTTCCAGCTAGTTCCCATGTCTTACTACAGGGATGGGGAGCCTGTACCGTACCCTTCCAGATGTTGTTGGACTCCATCATCCCTGGGGCTGATGGGAGTTGGAGTCCAGCAGCATCTCGAGGGGCCCCTTGCATTGCAGAGCCCAAGTTTGTTCAACTGCTATGAACAAAAAGAACTTCTCTGTTACGCCACCTCCCCTTCCTCTATGTGTCAAATTTTAGATTGTAAGCTAAGCCCCTTGGGATAAGCTCCTGGCCTCTTGTACACTTTAAAGTGCCTTGCACCCTGTTGGTGTGACATAAGTAGCAATAATAAGAATAACAGAAGGCAGCTTACATGACCTTAGCTGGATGCGTGCAAATGGCTGGTGTCTGTGCAATTCCCCTACCTAGTCCTCCAGCCGTGCATGACCCCAGTTAGAGACTCCGTGTCTTCTGGCTTTTCAGGGCAGGAAGTGGAGGTGGATTAAATAATCATGGCTATCCCTTCAGCACCAAACAGCTGATTGGTGTTCTTCAGGGTCTCTAATGGGGACCATGCACACACATGCATTATAACTGGGGCCAAAGAGTTCTTTTACGGCTGCTCAGCATGCTCTAGCAATAATATATCCACCTGTCACAGCACCTTGTGGAATTACTTTAAGAACCCTACCTATAATAAAATATATATATACATTCTAGCAGTTTAAATACAAGCACAGCTCTGGTGCACACTGCTAATAAGCATCTGTTTATATAAAACTGGGCATTGCATGATGTCATCCAGTTCAGTATGATTGCCTGGAATCATCCATGCGATTAAGCAGGGAAGAAAAAAGATGCAGTAATTCTAACAGGAGGAAATGGTGCTGAATCAGCAGAGAGGGGAAACTGTGTCAGTAATTTTTTATTTTGTTTTCATTTTTATAGCAAGCTTAACAAAAACAAAAAAAGGGAAAAACATCAGCTCAGGTTAATAACATAGCAGTCAACATAAGCCCTCCAAATGTTCTGATAGATATCCCAACCAAATTTATGTTTATAAGCTATACATTCAAATGTAGCAAGGCGGTGAGGTTGTATAATAGATGTTGAGCATTTGACATTGCAGGTTCGAAGTATAAGCCTCTTGGTGACCGTAAGGGATTGCAAACTCCACTTTCGTTCAAAAATTATTTTTTATTAATTTTCCACATTTCTAACAAAAATGACATATGAAAACACAAAACAAAGCGCCTTACAATACTAAAAGAAAGAAAAAAAGAATAGAAACACTTATTACTTCTAGAATCCAAGTTAACTTTCATTGTAATCTGACTTCCTCAATTCCCCCCTAACTGAATTTCATTGTAACAGCTTTGTAACAGTTTTCCAAAATCATCTTTCTAATACAATTAACTCCTTCAATTTACCTTCCTCTCTTTTCTTTTTAGCGTAAATCCATATTACTATACCACATTCTTATTCTAATCCTAGGCCTATCAGATACTTTCAAGTATCTTCTAATTATCTTATATTACAATATTTAGCTAAATAGTCTTTAAATTTCTTCCAGTGTTCTTGGTGTTCTTCTTCTTTCTGATCGTGGATTCTCCCAGTCAGTTCAGCCAGCTCCATAAACTCTAACATCTTCATCTGCCATTCTTCTACCGTTGGTATTTCTTGGGATTTCCAGTTTATTGCTAATAGCAGTCTTGTCGCTGTAGTGGCATACAAAAATAATCTAGCATCCTTTTTTGGCAATTCCAATCCTATTATACCAAGTAAAAAGGCTTCTGGTTTCTTAACAAATGTATTTTTCAACATTTTTTTCAATTCATTATTGCAAACTCCACTTTCGTTGTCCTGTCGTTTGTCCCCATGCCACAGGAATATAATTTAAAAGTGTATGAACACCTGCAAATATCAAGGATTTCTCCACTTTCAAAATTAATGCAGACAATAACATCAGAACAAAAAGAAAATATCACTGGACAGGAATGAAAGCTGTATTTTAAGTCTGGAAATCAAAATGGGCAAACATTCTTATCTGCCATCTTTTTTTTTTGCTAACCAGCTCTATGTGACCTTGTTCTTGTTTCCTGTCTAGCTGAAACATTATCCTTTTTCCATTTTTTTCATTGAATGCCAGAAGAAAAATAAGCACCAGCAAAGTACAAGACGGTACCGTCTACAAAAATTTGTCCAAACTCAAATACATCATTAGTGCCCAAAGTATCGTTAGAATTTCTATTTCTGATCAATTTTATGAGGTTCAACAGGGGGGAAGAAACACCATTTTTGTTAATGTAACAATTTGGAGACGTTTATTTCAAAATAAAGAAACTGTCATGGTGAGTTTTCAGCAGATTGCACAGTCTGTTTTCCCCTTCCTGATGAAATTACATTATGAGATCTCTGACTGATGACTGTTTTGCAGCTCACCACACAAGGCTAAAATTTCCCTTGTGTTCTTCCCCTTAACACATTTTTCTCTCTTGGGCTAGAAACTAAACAAATGAAAATCATTACACCATTTTGGAAAATGGTGTAAAAAGGCTGAAAATCAATGTCAGTTTTGGAATTACTGCTTAGGTAATCATCCTCCTCACCATAACCATGATACATTAAGAGTGGAGATGGAAAGAAAATAAATTCAAATGAGCACCTTATGAAACATTTACCAGTAAACTGGGAGCATTCGTTTTAGGGTCAGTGCATTCTAACAAGAATGTTTAATCCTTTAAAAAACAGCACCAACCACATTCAGGGATTAGTATTCTGCTTTGATGTTTGATTAATGAAACAAAGGCCCCTGAAGTTAATGTTTCATTAACAGTTTTAATATTTACTTTAGATAAAGTTTAATGTTCAGTTGAAATTTTTAAGTCTGTTTTTAATATTCTCACATAATAATAATAATAATAATAATAATAATAATAATAATAATAATTATACCCTGCCCATCTAGTTGGGTTTCTCCAGTCACTCTGAGTGGCTTCCAACAAAATATTAAAATACAATAGTCCTTCAGATATTAAAAGTTTCCCTAAACAGTGCTGCCTTCAGTTGTCTCCTAAAAGTCTGGTAGTTGTTTTTTCCTTTGACATCTGGTGGGAGGGTTTTCCACTACCGAGAAGGCCCTCTGCCTGGTTCCCTGTAACTTTGCTTCTCGCAGTGAGGGAACCACCAGAAGGCCCTCGGTGCTGGACCTCAGTGTCTGGACAGAATGAAGGGGGTGGAGACGCTCCTTTAGATATACTGGGCTGAGGCTGTTTAGGGCTTTAAAGGTCAGACCAACACTTTGAAATGTGCTTGGAAACATACTGGGAGCCAATGTAGGTCTTTCAAGACCGGTGTTATGTGGTCTCGGCGGCCACTCCCAGTCACCAGTCTAGCTGCCGCATTCTGGATTAGTTGTAGTTTCTGGGTCACCTTCAAAGGTAGCCCCACATAGAGCACATTGCAGTAGTCCAAGTGGGAGATAACTAGAGCATGCACCACTCTGGTGAGACAGTCCGCAGGCAGATAGTGTCTCAGCCTGCGTACCAGATGGAGCTGGTAGACAGCTGCCCTGGACACAGAATTGACCTGTGCCTCCATGGACAGCTGCGAGTGAAAAATGACTCCCAGGCTGCGCACCTGGTCCTTCAGGGGCACAGTTACCCCATTCAGGATCAGGGAGTCCTCGACACCTGCCCGCCTCTTGTCCTGCCAAAACAGTACTTCTGTCTTGTCAGGATTCAAGCTCAATCTGTTAGCCACCATCCATCCTCCAACTGCCTCCAGACACTCACACACGACCTTCACTGTCTTCACTGCTTCTGATTTAAAAGAGAGGAAGAGGTGGGTGTCATCTGCATACTGATGAACACCCAGCCCAAACCCCCTGATGATCTCCCCCAGCGGCTTCATGTAGATGTTGAAAAGCATCGGGGAGAGGACGGAACCCTGAGACACCCCACAAGTGAGAGCCCAGAGGTCTGAGCACTCATCCTGCACAACCACTTTCTGAACACGGCCCAGGAGGAAGGAGCAAAACCACTGTATAACAGTGCCCCCAGCTCCCAGCCCCTCTAGACAGTCCAGAAGGATGTTATGGTCGATGGTATCAAAAGCCGCTGAGAGATCCAGCAGAACTAGGAAACAGCTCTCACCTTTGTCCTTAGCCCACGGGAGATCATCAACCAGGGCAACCAGGGCAGTTTTAGTCCCATGATGAGGCCTGGAAGGGATCCAAATGGTCCGCATCTTCCAGGCGTGCCTGGAGTTGTTCAGCAACCACCCGCTCAATCACCAAAGCGCCAAAGAAAGCTGATGGGTTTTGTTGTTGAACTTCTGCTCCTTGTCCTGGCCCTTTTGTTCTTGCATCCTCAAGCTCAGCCTCTGAACTAATTGACTGGCCCTATTTTGATCAGTAGTGGGTTCTGTGTTGGCACATGGAGAGCAGCCTTTGGCTTAACTGCTCTGGTACCAGGGATGTCTGGGGAGCTGTGCTAGCAGGGAGACAGTCAATAAAAAATATCTATGAGCAACTTGAAAGACTGTGTGCAGACCATGCATGGTCCTTCTAATGCAGATCACTTGAACAGTTCTGGAACTTAAGTCAGGTTCAGCCATCGACTACAGATTAGGTTTGCTGCTTATGACACATAATACCTTGAACACAGCAGTTCTCCATCACAAAACCTTTCCTGCTTGCTGATCTAATGACCTGGCCTTGAGTACTAGGTGGAATGGACAGTGGAGTGTGTGCGTTTGTGTGTGTTTTGAATAAAACCAAAGGCATTTGGCTCACATTTTTGTCTGCAGGACTTTGGTTTTGAAGTTTTATTGGGAGAATTCTTAAGAGCAGATGTATCTACAGGAGCTTGCCATCACAGACAATTTCCTGCTTTGTATTCTCTATTTTCTTTTCCCTCAAGCACTGTATAAATTCTCTCTTTGAGCAAAACAGGTGCAATCAGATTTAGGGATGTTTAATGCAGCAATGGCAGAATTTACACAATGTTCGAAGAGGACCATATAGGGAGGGGGAGGAAAGCCCATCTCATAAATGTAAACTCTAAATTATGTTTACATGCTGGATAGAGGACACCAGAATGTGCAAGCAAGCAGAGCTGTGCAAAGACAGATATCTTGTTCTGTAGTCTCCAGCGAAGTTAACAGTGTTTAGCCATTGAACTTCAGTCCACCCAGAGAAGTTTATGACTAAAACCTTTGGTTGTTTGAACACCTGGCTACTGTGCATATCTTGATTAAGACAAGTAATATTAGGGTAGCAGATTCCATGCAGGATTTACATAGTCTTTAAACCCCAAGGATACAACAGCTCATCAAGGAAGCTGATGACCTTATTTTGTCTCTTGGCTACTCGGAGGAAGAAGTTATCTGTCAGCCTGTAGGTTCATCCAGGTTTCCTTCACTCTCGGTAGAATATACACTCATCTTTTGAGGGTTCTCCAGGTGTGCCTGGAGTTTCATCCTTGGGAAATTCTTGGTTGTCAGATAGGAGCTGTTCTCAGTTGGCAGCTAGCTTTGCCTCACTTCCAGATGTTGTCCAGGCTGCCCAGTTTCCAGGACATATAAGCTTCCTCTGACCTTGCCCCAACCCTGGTGGTGCCAGATGTCTCTCTTACATGTAGGCTTTTCAGGATTTTTGGCATATTTGCAGCCAGTTCCCTTAGCATTGGCACTCTAAAAAAAACAGCTCTGGGCTTAGCTGAGCAGGTCACATATGTTCATCATTCCTCCATGGGTGCCCCAGGCATCACAAGATGTTGTCAGGAATCGCATGGAGGTGTCATGGTGGAGATGGTCAAGCCCCTAAGGAGGAATGGGAGGAACCTGAGGAACTCGATCTGGAGGACCCTGGGGAGGGTTGCAGTAGGGGAGGGTTGCAGATTCTGAACCATAAGAGATGTCTCATCCTTAGGAGAGTCCTAACGGATTAGGAGTTGGAGATCTGCTCTCCAAAGGAGGCTCTGGCAAACTTTCAGAAGTGCCTCCTGTTACCTACCTGCTAGGTGTGATGGCCTGGGATTCGGGCTCGGGCTTGGAGCCAGAGGAGTCTCAGTCCGCACCAGATCCTCTGCCTCAGGCAGCATCTGAACCTAGTCTGGGGCCTGATTCTGAAGAGCCCCAGTCTGCACAGGTTCCCCTGCAAGAAGCACCAGCTGTGCCGAGTCAGGGGCCTGAGCCTGCCCTGGCTCCAGATGCGGGGATGACCTTGTTGCCTTCAGCTGGGCAATCACTTACAGCTGCTCCACTACCAGTTGGGTCAGGGGAGGCTGAGGCGGCCCCTGGGTCTAGTAACCCACCGATGTCTCCTGAGCTGCAGAGACTGAGGTCTGAGAGAAGGAGAGACCTGAGTACTCACAGGAGGAGTGCTCACCTTCGGGCGAGACAGGGAGGTGAATCACTGGGATATCAGGACCAGCTGTTACCCTGACAGAGATAAAAGGCTGCTGGACCCCACCCCAGGTTGCAGGAGCAACATTGCTGCTTGCTGGAACCTGCCTGTTACCCTGTGCCTGACCTAACCTGGTTTCCTGCCTTGGCCCTGTTGGACTGACTCCTCGAAGAACCCTTGGATTTGGGACTGGACCTGGACTGTGTTACTTGGGTTACCCCTGGGCCCAGCGCACTAGGCATGCCTCCCTCATCTTCTCCAGCACCTTTTTTTACATAGAAGCCTCTCCTTTCAGGGAAGGCCGTTGGGAGTAAATCTCATGAGCCAGTTTCCATCTTGTCTCCATTTCCTCAGGCATGGAGATGCCAGTGCCAGAGCACACAAACCTCACCTAGCCAGCCCCCTAAGAAGGAGTGCCTGCTTGCTTGCTCAAGCTCAGGACTCCAGCTGCCTTTCACTCTAAATGCTATGCCTTCCCTGTCCTTCGCTTCTTGGTTCAGTGTCCTAGCTCGCGCTTGCCCAAGCCTTAGATCTCTCATCTAACTGCTGATATTTGCAGCCTGTGACTGCTTTATGTACGGTTTGAATCTGGAAAAAAATAAAAGTAAAAACCTTTTGCAGAACTGGGGTTGTGAGTTCTAGTTCCTGAATAGGACTAGGACAGATGTCTGAATTGAAATCTTGCCAGAATGAAAAGTCTTCCCTTCTTGGGAGCTCCCTGCCAGCTTACAGTCAGTCACTTGCGCTGCCAAACTGGCCTGCCTAACCTTTCCAATATGTCCCCCAAATGCCATCCCTACATTGCTGTTGGTCTTCTTTGCCAGTGTTCAAAAATCCAGGGGATGTAGACTGTGCAGAACATTTTACTGCGTGTTCTGTGAATGATTTTAGAGGTGGGGAAAGATAGTGTTGGCAGAAAGGAGGGGAAGCTCTGTGTCTGGCTCCTTTTGCATGGGTCTAATCTGTGTTATGAATTCCAGCGGAAGGAAGAAGCCTGGATCAGTGAGCAGGAGAATATGGTTCTCTGTGGGGACCCTGTGCTTTCTTAGCTGCTTCCGTTTCCAGACACCGATGCGATTGCATTCCTGCTACAACAGTTTTGTTGCATGTACATTTCCCTGCATGGCTAAAGGGTATTTCATAAGGGGTTTGCCGGGTCACTTTAGGACACTCCCGCAAGGTTAAGTTAAGCTACACGAGCTCATTATGTTGTCTGGAGAACTTAATTTGCCGCTGGAGTTAATAAGTGAGCAGAGCATCCAGCTAAATCCGTCTGCTCGTTTTGGGATGTTTTCTTCAGTCTCCTTAAGCAGGTTGTGTCTGCGGCTGCTGCCAAGGGTTGATTTGAATGCATGTCTCGAGCAGGCCATTGCCAGAGCGCGCACACACACACGTTCCAGTACCCAGCAGCAGGGCACTGAAACAAGCAGAGACAGCTGGGTCAGGATTTTAGGTAAGGTTTGAGAGCCCATGGGTGGGGTATGGAGAGGCGTCTATGATCAACTTTCCAGAAACCAGAGAAACTCATTGTGGAAAGCAGTTTCTTCTCCCATGATGGGGGTTGTTGCAACCACTTCACTCAACGAAAGCCTTGCTTTGGAAACACTTGTGTGCTTTGGTCTTTAGATGCATGGAGCCTCCCAAATCTGTGTGGAAAGTCTGGAGAAAATTGGGAAAATCTCTTTGAAGAGACAGTTTGTATAATGTAATTGCAGTCATTTGAAATGGTGGTTTTTGCCCATTGCTGGGAGCTGAAAGATGGCTTATGGTGCTATCTCCAAAGCAATTAAATCATAGGGTAGCAGATACCTGCAGACATTCATGGTGACTGCTAACATGTTGTTTTCGGTTGTCTTTGCTTCTTTTCCCACTCACTTTATCCCTCTGTTAATCTGAACTCTAAAATCAGCTGGACAGATACTCCTGTTCTCCAGTGGTGGTGCACAATTATCTGATTGGACTCATCTCAGTGGTGATTACACCAGTCCTGCCACAATTCTGTCTTTTCATCTCCCATCCCCTGTTTGGGAAGAGCCATAGTTCAGCAGCAGAGCCTATGTTTTGCATGTAGGTTTAGGAAATTAGAAATTAGGAAGTTCCTAGGTTCATCACCAATATCCTAGCTCCTAAATCTACACTTCTCTCCTGCCAGGCTGCTTGTTTCCTTATAAGATACAATCTAAATATTCAATTGAGAATAATTTAATTAATAAAAGACTGCTTTATCTCAATGAACAGTTAACCTATTAGCAATCAGATCTGATGGAGGTTCCATTGCAACATCTGGAGGACTTAGAAATATTCTAGTGGGCCACTAGTGGTGCAGTGAGTCAGTGGGTCTGGCTGTTAACCATAAGGTGGGTGGTTTGGGCCCACCCAAGGATGGCTGTGAGCAGGATTCCTGCATTTCACCAGGTTGAAGGCCCTAGGGGTCCTATCCAACACTACAGCTCTGCCATTCTATTATTCTGATTTGTTGCTAACAGCAACAAATATTTTTTTAGCAGTGTATTGGGAAAGAAATTTGTTATCCAAAATGGTAGGGTATGTTCTGGCAAGCTGTGCTGATGATTTGAGTCAACCTTTTTACAAGCATTTGTATCCCTGAATCATGGCATTCATTGTCTGGTGATGATGATGGTAGGCCTGGTGAGAATGTGCATTGTCAGCCGTGCAGTATTTTTCTTCATGAGGTTTCCTCTGCATATCTGATAATCTCTTGTCGTTTTTGTAATATTTTACAAAATATGTTCCAAAGTAAAACTATTTCAACCCCCCCCCCAAAAAAAAAAAAATCAAAGTGTGTAACAGGTCACCTGGACTTCAGTTCATGAACTGAAATCAATCAGGACAACAGGTGAATTGAGAACACTAGTGTCAAGAGTCCTAGGAACTTGTGAATTGTTTTCATAGTTCAATTAAATTGTGGGCACTACTTGTGGTAGTGACTTCTCCCCATGTTGTCTGGCACCAGAATAACAGCCTGTCTCTTGCGCAGCTGGAAAGAGAAGGAGATGCAATAGAGCTTCCCAGGGTCATCGCAGCTCAAACCTTCAGATTGCTTCCGCCAACAATTTCATGTCGATGCTAAAAAGAATGGGAGACAATCTAGGCCTATAAATCAAAGGCCTCGGGGCAGAATTCTAGTCCCCCAGCACTGTCATCTCGTTCTCAAAGGACCAGAAACACGGTAAAGCAGTACAGCTCCAAATCCAACCCTGAGCACTGAGCACTGAATCTTACTTACATAGTCTTGTGAAAAATATTGGCTGATGAAGACTATCACAAAACAGTAATTTCATTCTGGTAACGCTGTCCTTGAGACTTTTGGGACGTCTTCCGTTGAAACTTTTGAAAAACTATTGAGAAAACTTTACTTTTTAGACTTTTGAGACGTCTTCTATTGAAAGCTTTGAATAACCATTGTGAGACTGACCTTTTGACGCCTATCTTGAACACATGGCTTGACGTTCTGCGCCACTAGTCTCTTACATTGTATATATGAACTCTAATAGATTTATTTCTACTTTTTGAATGATATCATTATTCTATTACATATGCTTTAACTGTTATTAGCCTATGTGTTGTGTCAATATTTCTGTGATTGGTACTCGTTGCAACACAGGCGTTTGCTTTTGCCAAATGCAACCCAGACAGACGATCCAAAGAGAGACCATGGTTGATGATACTGAAAGCTGCTGAGAGCTCCAGGAGAACTAGCAAGGCAGTGCTCTCCAGGTCACCAGTGTATTTCATCCACCAGGGCAACCTCAGCCATTTCTGTTCCATAATTGGGCCTGGAGCCAGACTGAAATGGATCCAGATCATCAGCACAAATAAGCTTTAACAAGCTGAACCATGGGTCTGGATGGTGTTGGAGACTTTGTGGACTGAAGGCTCCTGCCAATTTTCTAATTTTATGCTTTATCTATAGTTACCATGCATGAGCATTTCCTGTCGTTTCTTCTCCAATGTAGGATATACCGTAACCAGTTCCCAAAGCAATGGAGTGTTTTGGTGTTAGCTGCTATGCCTTGTTAATGTTCTATGGTTAATTTGTCAACTAAGTGGTTGCTGTCACTACCCAAAGGAAGCTCTAATTATTTTGAAGTGCAACTATTTCACAGTCTGAATTCTTACAGCGAAAGAGAATATGAAACAGCTTTGCTAAAGGAGAGGAACTTTGGCGTCGTTGGTCTGTGACAAATTTTAAGCTGCTAGCTTAAAATCAACACCGAATTAAGCCAAGAAATACTGGGATTAGCTGGTATAGATTGCCTTTGCCTGCAAAAACCGAATACGCTAAATGGACTGAATAATTGTTAGCAGAAGGCTTTGGCCTGTAGCTGTGTTGGTGGGCCTGAATAATATCTGTGTACTTATATTACATCCTTTCCTGCTCCCACCTTTCCTTTCCTTTTTCTTTCTGGCTGCAGCAATGTTTTCGGTGGGAAGTCTATACCAGGTCATGCTGAGCATCCCGCACACGCAGTCTGCTGCATCAGTTTTTGCAGGCATTGTGAAAGGGGAGGGAAATGGCAAGCTGTACAACACAGCCCGACCAACCCTTACGGAAAGGATCAGGGAGGAAAGCAGGCCAGGTGGAAAAGCGTCTTGAAGAGTGTCACAGCTGGCTGAACTGTAGAAGGCATTATGGTGCCTTAGGACAAGGGTGACTACCCTATGGCTCTCAATGTGTTCTTAGGCTTAACTCCCACCATCCCTGTACCTTTGGCTATATAGGCAGGGGCTGGTGGGAGTTGCAGTCCAACAATGTCCAGAGGGCCACACTGCCAGGGCTGGTGACAAAAACCAGTCACCCCCTGGCTCCATGCCTGAAAACAGTACATCAGGGCATGGGCAAAAATAGCAGAGTCGCGTGAAGGCCCATGGAGTGTTCCAAAGTAAGAAAACACACAGAGAGAGGGGGGGGCAGCAAAAGTTATTCTTTAATATTCTCCTGAGGTTCTTAGAGCATAAAATGGTCACAAAGTCCAGTATTCTTCCTGGATCCCCAGGCAAGGCACAAAACTTCACTCAAAAGAGCATGTCCACTTACAGAGGCAAAAACACAGATAGACTATACAGAAGACGAAAGATAGAAGGAATACAGAACCGCTCAGTGGCGGGATCTTTATCTCCTACTCTGAGCATTTTTATCTTAAGTCTCACATAACTCTGATAAACACAGCCCAGCTGTTTCTGAGCATGTACAGAAAAGCTTTGAGAAAATTCAGGAACATTCTGCATCCACAATCCCCAACACACATTCTCCCCACCTATCTTTCAGGGACTGGTTCACTTTGAATCTAAAGCGCCAATAGCTGTCCACATTGGTGTCTGGTCCAAAGAGGGAGGAAAATAGTGAACACAGCATCCAGGTTCTAGTTTCAGCAGAGCCTGCGGCATCTTCCAAAATACGAGAGGGTAGGCCTCTGCTATGAGGGGGTTGCTGTCTAAAATTTGACATGGGGTAAACAACAGAGGGATGGGGAGTTAAGTGGAGGTGCCCACTTATTTCACCTGCATGTTCTTGTACATACTTAAAATGGCAATGCTTATTAAAAAAGTCAATAGGATATAGTTGCTAGAGTGGACCACAGGGGCCATGTCCCTCCTCAAACATGAATCTTTATGGGTAGCCTTATTTCAGTCAGTGTCTCTCCACAATCCTCTGCCTCAGAGGATTTTTATAAGGTAAAATGTGGCCATTCTTATCAAGCAAGCAAATTTTTATTACAGCCATAGACCAGCATAAGTAGGGTGGGGTACAGTCATTTAGAATCTGTAAAACCTTTTGGAAAGCTAAAAAGTATTAAAACAATAGGTATATCTAAAGGACTGTAAGTCTAAAAGAAACTGAAAGAATCTAAAAGAAGGGTTAGGAGCATTAAATGGATGTGGAAGAACATAAAAGACTAATATATAAAAGGCTACGGCAATCAATTTAGAGAACACTCTGATGTGAGTGTTCATTAAATATAGTTTGTGGCACAGGTCATCACCTGACAAATTTTGAACGCTGCTGTGCAGAATCTGGCAACATTGTATGTTGTAGCAGGGTTGGTATCTGAATAATAATAATAATAATAATAATAATAATAATAATAATAATAATATATTTTTATACCCCGCCCATCTGGCTGGGTTTCCCCAGCCACCCTGGGTGGCTTCCAGCAAAATATTAAAATACAATAATTCATCAAATATTAAAAGCTTCCCTAAACAGGGCAACAGGGAGGTATAGAATTGTCCTGTGTGCCCTGGGTACTTATGGAGTGGTGGGGTAAAGGTAAAGGTAAAGGTACCCCTGACCGTTAGGTCCAGTCGCAGACGACTCTGGGGTTGTAGTGCTCATCTCACTCTATAGGCCGAGGGAGCCGGCGTTTGCCCGCAGACAGCTTCTGGGTCATATGGTCAGCATGACAAAGCCGCTTCTGGCGAACCAGAGCAGCGCACGGAAACACCGTTTACCTTCCCGCCGGAGTGGTACCTATTTATCTACCTGCACTTTGACGTGCTTTTGACCTGTTAGGCGGCCAGGAGCAGGGACTGAACAACAGGAGCTCACCCCGTCACGGGGATTCGAACTGCTGACCTTCTGATCGGCAAGCCCTAGGCTCTGTGGTTTAGACCACAGCGCCACCCGTGTCCCGGAGTAGTTGGGAGATGAGACTAATATGGATGCCTCTATAATATAGGCACTGGAGAAGCACATGCTCCATTGTTTCTGTTTGTCCAGAGTAACAGGGGCATTGCTGGTCATTCTTAAATACGCTACCCTTTGGAGGAAGGCCAGGGTAAAAACAAATGTAATTAATAAATTATAAAATACTATTATTTCTTGCATTTTGTGTCCCACCCTTCCTCCAAGGCAGCGTTTTAGTCTCACACCAACCCTGAAAGGTAGGTCGTACTGAGAAAGGGTGGCTTGCTTAATGCTGACCCGTGACCTGCCAAGGAGTGTGGTGGAGTCTCCTTCTTTGGAGGTCTGTAAGCAGAGGCTTGACAACCATATGTCAGGAGTGCTCTGATGGTGTTTCCTGCTTGGCAGGGGGTTGGACTTGATGGCCCTTGTGGTCTCTTCCATGATTCTATGATTCTATGACCTTCACAGCTGAGCATGGAATTTAGATGTCGACTTTCCTCATCCAAACTCAGCCCTGCGGGGGTGCATATTTGTGCACAGATATTTTGTCATATATGGTGACCGTCTGGGTGAATGTTTCTCCGTACGCCTCGGTTGTGTGACCAAATTGGAGAGAGGGAACAATATCCTGATCTGTCACTGGAATTCTGCAGGTGCAAAGAGAAAAAAGAAAAAGAAAGAAAGAAAATACCACCTGCAAGAAAATCTCTTCCCCCTCCCTATACAGCTGGCCTCCATTCTTTATGATGATGAGTGCCTAGGGACAAATGTGGTCCTTCGAATTTCAGTTTAGGCAGGAACCTCGTAGTTCTTTTCTTTTACAGAATGATTGTGGAACGAGATAATTTTTCTGTCTGAACACAGTTGTCCTTGGGCAGCTTTTCTTATCATAGCTGCCAAAAGAGTGTGTCATTCCAGCTGATGGTTTACTTTTGATGGCGGTGGGGGGGGGATGTACAGCCCGGCCTTTGTGAGCCCTGACATTTGTCTGCTTCCCTCCCATTTCATCCAGTTCAACGAATGACTCGCATCATTAAAAAAAATGTCGGTGACCCAACTAAAATAATTGTTTCAAAAGCCCATCGTTTGTGGGAGAATCGTACACAGATTATTTAGTCTCTGTGTGCTTTTCTGTCCCTTTTCTTTTTGTAAAGGTGTTTACATTGAGATGTGTTGCTCCGCAGCTGTAGGAATGATTTTTCTTCTTTAATCCCACCTGAAGACCCATTTCTTCAGCAAGGCATTTCCTGAACTGTTCCAACTTCACTTTGCCCAAGCCACCCCTAGCTAGTGAGGAACGAGCCCCTAACCAGGAAATAGCTAGCAGATTTTAGTCATACTACGCCCAGTTCCCCCATAAATCTCCAAACTCTGTCTGCACTCACCTCTCACCCCCTCACCTGCAAGCCTCCAGCCTTTATTCCCTTTCTCTCTCACCCACCTATTTACCTTGCCGTTACAAGAGGAAGGAGCGGTTTCTCTCCCTCCTCCACTTTTTGGCATCTGGGTAGGGAGTATAGGTATAGCAGCAAATCAGGCATCAGGAAGAGAGGGGCAGAAGAGAGAAATTGCCCTCTTTTTCTCCCTCCTCTGATTAGTGACGTAACAGCAACAAGGTGGGAGGACAGGAGTTCTTCTCTGGCTTGGATTAAAAGTCTTGAGTCTGAGCTGAAGAACTACTTGGGGAGTTGTATTTGTGGCGTTATAAAACAATTAAGGTCTTATATATATAATAAATGTTTATAAATGGACCAGCCAAGCATGTACATAGATATGCTGACCGCATATCTGGAGCAGCACAGGAAGTCCTGAAACCATTTTGACTCCCAAACTGACCAAATGTTTTCTCTGCAAGGAGGGAGGGGGTGAGGGAACCTTCCCATTGTCTCAGGAATTGGGTAATCACCATCTCAAAGGAATGGGCAGACTACCAGGAAAGGCAATCAGATAAGGCATTATCCGATAACCTGGCAGACAGGAAAAACAACAGCATTCAAATTTCTGTTGTAGACCGCCTCTTCTGTGATGTAGGTATGATGTTTGTGGGGGGTGGTCTTGGGTTACACCCCTTCTGTGATGTGTGTATGATGTATGGAGGGGTGGTCTTGAGCTCCAGGGCAGGGAATTTAAAATGTCTATATAAGGGCAGGCACTCCTTAGTTCAGGGTCCTCCTCCGTCCTCCTGCGTGTCAGGGGAGCACCCTGTTGCAGCAGATCAATAAAGATCAGGCTTACTAGCTGCTTTGCTTCTCACTATTCTCTGGTTGGCCTCTGTTATTTTCTCCTACCAATAGGAACTCACTTAAGGACTCCGTACGGGCTCTTGGATACCCCATAAGGGAAAAAGGGCAGATTTTGTTTACAGCAGTGGTGAACATTATGAGTTGCTGAGGTTAGCATTCCTAGCTTCTGGGGCCATCTGCACCCCTAAACTAACCTTGCTTGAGCCATCCTACTCCCACTTTGCCTTCATTTCCACTGCAAGCCCTCTCAGTGGGGACTGTAGCAGTTGTGATTTGATTTGATTTGATTGGTTTATTACGGCCATTGGCCCATATCTAAAAACAATACATCAAAATTTATCCATAAACAATACAATTTAAACAGTTCCAAGTTAAAAACACCCCTATAAAACCAATTTTACTTCAATTAAGTAAACTATACACAATAAGCTCCCTCTATGTCAACCGCAATTCAAATCCCTCAGATTTTGGGGGATATGCGTCTTAGTTCTGGCACTTATTGATGGTTCTTAAGTTTGGCTAAGCTGTCAGAGTCATACAGTGATCCATTTCTCCTCTTATGAAGTAAGACATTAATCAGGTATCTAGCGACTGCAAGGGATCTACTTGAGTCTTCGTCGTTTAATAAGTATATTATTTGGGCTTCCTGAGGTCTGTCAGCTATTCTCGATAAATATGGGGCCAGAAACTTGGACCGTGAAGCCGAATGTATAGGACAACAGAAGATTATATGATATAACGATTCTATAGATCCACTTTTACAGTCACAGAGGAGTGAGATCTGTCCGTTGGAGAGTCTGTTACCCAACACATTTGATGGGAAAACATTGAATCTAGCCTTTATAAAGGCATACCTGTGCATCACCACAGATAAGGTAGTTAAATAAGATGGAAGCTTCGTTGGTGGTGTTAAGCCAAGGTTTATTGGCGAACAGGTGCCACCACCTGTCGCAATATTAAATTGTAAATCCATCTGCTCTAATTTGTGAGTTATAATTCTCTTGGCAGAAATTAAATCCAATTTTAGTAGTTCAGATGGAGATAGTCCTAAGGACACAAGTTTCCCATGTATTATTTTTGCCCAAGGGCTAGGGAAGTCGTCTCTCCAGAGACACTGTATCAAGTGGAGATTTGGAAGTTTATGCCATAATGCCAACCAGTAACAGAGGATGCATTTCCATAATGTGGTTTCTAGAGCTGTAACATTTAGTTCGAGACGTATAGCAGTATTGCTTACACACCTGGGTAATTTTAGCAACCTTCTTAGCAGCTGGTTTTGGATTACCTCCAATTGGGTTAGATTAACAAAGGACCCCCATATTGGGATTGCATATGCTATTGTTGCAATCACCTTTGCCTTGAAAACTTTTAACACTGATGGAATATGGAAAGCCCCATCTGAAAAGAAAAAACGCAGTAGCGCAAAGGAAAGGGCTTTAGCTCTATTTAATACATATGCCAGATGGACCTTCCAGCCCATGTTGTGTTGGAGAAGGACTCCCAAGTATTGAAATTTAAAGACTTGGTCAATGGCTTTTCCGTCTATTCTCCAATTATAGGTTTTTTGACTCTTGGTGAAAATTAGAACTTTGGACTTGGCATGATTAATTGTAAGAAAATTTGATTTGCAGTAAGCATCAAAAATTTTCAGTGCCCTCCTAAGGCCTACTCTTGAGAAAGATAGGATCACTGCGTCGTCTGCGTAGAGTAGAAGGGGGCAACGATATTGGGCAAGGCGGGGGGCATGGATCGTTTCTTGAGAATCTATCAGAGGCGCCCTCATATCACTTATAAATAGATTAAAAAGGGTCGGAGCAAGGATACATCCTTGACGGACACCTCTATTGATGGTTACTGAATTTGAGAGGTCGCCGGCCGGAGTGATTCTCACCCTTACGGCTGATCCGTCATGCAATTTAGTTATTAGCAGTTGTGTTGAAGCAAGCACTGGTGAGGAGGCTG
Organism: Podarcis cretensis; assembly: GCF_951804945.1. Classification (NCBI taxonomy): domain Eukaryota; kingdom Metazoa; phylum Chordata; class Lepidosauria; order Squamata; family Lacertidae; genus Podarcis; species Podarcis cretensis. Next base: position 13,086,785 of record NC_137178.1, read on the forward strand.
GCTATATAGTCAGTAGGATCAGCAATAAATTGGGGGATTAATCTCCCCATCTGTAGCCTGAAGTGATATCCTCCAAGAGAGACAATTCCACTGATTGTATAAAATGGCCCAGGTTTAAAAAGTACTGACCAAATCTCCTAGTATAATCATAAGATAGATCCATTTGCCAGACTGCCGGTGATCTTCAAGCGCCATAGCTTCTGAGAACTGTTTGCCTATGTACTTTAGAACATAAGGAGATCCCTGCTGGATCATACTGAGGCTGCATCTAGTCTGGTATTGTATTTCTCACAGTGCCCAGCTAGATGCCTCTGGGAAGGCCACCAGCCAGGCATGAAGGCTTCTTCTTCTTTTGCGATCACTCATAGCTGAGTAAGATTGTCTTCCATAAACACGGTTTTAACAATGAGTCTGTGAGTGACTGTGGAGGCCAATTCTGGATCCACACGTCCTTCCACAGTGGGGACATTGGTTTCCTTCCGGGCAGGAGCTGATCACGGTGTGGATTTGCCAAACGTGCCTTCCTCCTAGCACGTTTCTCCCTTGCGTCCTGAGTTCGAGTGTCTTCAAAGCCCATGACACCTTTGGTAAAGGCTGTTCTCTGACTGGAGCGCTCGCAGGCCAGTGTTTCCCAGTTGTCAGTGTTTATAGACCTTTCCAGAAGAATGTGTAGCCTTAGCCTGCTTTTTCTTCCTTCAGTTGTCCCTCGTCTGCTCTTCGAGTCTCTTGAAGCGCTGCAATATCAATGTTAAAACGTCACAGCTCTCTTGCAATGATGGCAGTTCTGCGTTCAGGGCGCTCACTGTCTGTGTTATCTGACAAAGTCTGTATATTCCATTTTCCAAAGTTCATTTGTCTTTTATGACCGCTAGGTGGTGACCCCACTGGGTGCGGTAATCTAGTCAGGGGAAAAGGGAGGCAGACTATGTTTAGGGCACCTTTTCTAGCCCCTCCCCCTGTCTCTCCCGCTGTCCCTCCTTCGCAACGGATACCAAGAGGTATATTGCCACTGATAGACTCCCCTGCCCACTGCCTGATTTTGAGTAATCCTCTTTTAAGCTAATGACCATTTCTATATCTTCTGCAAGCAAACCTTCCTTTGATCTGCCTTGAATCTTTTGTCAATAATATGCAGTGCAGCATATTATTAAAAAAAACAAAAACCTTTGTGACTTTTGTTCTGAACCAGGGATTCTCAAACTTTCCATCCCCAGGGCCCATGAGGTGACAGAAAGCTACCAAGGCCCACAAGTCACAAAATTCTGCTCCCCACAAGGTTTCTGTCCCACCTTGAACTCACCTTAGGACAGAGTTAGCCACAAAATATGATGCTTAGGGGCAGAGTTTGGCCTAAGCAGCTGGCAGTTACTGACATCACTTTCTACTGATTCCTAATCCATCTTTAGACACTGATAAATTCTTTGCTGCAGCATTTTTCTTGTGGCAAGCAGTTCCAAAGCTCAACTTCCCTCAAGCTGAGTACGGACATTTGCTCTGGAGATACTGTGGCTCAGCCTCTGCATTTTAGGCAGAATTTGCTGAACCAGAGGCTCTTAAGTAGGGAAGGCTTTTCTTCTATATTTCCCCCTTTCCACTTTTCACATGCCTCTCAAAGTATTTTTACCCATTAAATACCTGCAATTTCTTCCTCCTTTCATACTCAACCTGTGTACCTTACCCCCCCCCCAAAAAAAATGTCAGTTTATTTAATTTCTCCTCCTGGTCCTTTCACATTCATTTCTTTCTCTTATAACTGCTTTCCTATCTTATCCCCTTTATTTCTATCATCATCATCATCATCATCTAAGCAAAATAAATATTAACCTTTCATCTCCCTTTATCTTATATTATCGCCATTTGACATTTAGTGGCTTCTAAAGACGCCTATGTATTACGGAGGCACTGAAATCCAGACTGATGCAGCCCCAATGAACTGTGTTGCATAACTCTCAACATTTTGGGTTGGCCAAGGATCACAGGTTTCTGAAATTAGAAGAGTGACATGCCTCTTCCCAAAACTTTTAATTATCTGCAAGAAAAAGGAGAGTAATTGTTGCTGGTAGAAAATGTGCCAAGTTTCTATTAGCATTTACAAAAGTGGCCAAATGTATAGGGAGCTTTCCTTTCCTTTGGAAATTTAGCCCAGCTTTGGAGAAACCATTGAGGACAGTGTCTGTGGAACAATCTCACTGTCAACAACTGACCGAGTTTGCCACTTTACTGATCGTAAGTCTCTCTTTGATTTCAATATATTTGACTGTTCTTCATTAGGAATCCAAATAGTGCGTCTGATTAGACTTGTAAATATAAGCATGTCTGTGCTGTAAGCTTTCTGCTTTGCTAGGGGCTACAGTCCTCAACTCCTCCGTTTTAAATATGCTTAGTTGGTTTACTAAGTAATTGTCTCTCCAATGCCAAAAATAAGCTGTAACAGAATAGCCTTCTCAAAGTATGTGTTCCATTTTTCATAGGCTCAGTCAAGGAACTGAGCAACCTGTCCGGTACTGAAGGCTATAGTGGAAATGTATCATGAGTTAAGCTTAGGAGGCATTTTCAGATGTAGTAGTAACAGTAATTGAAAATATTTGCATTACTATGCAGAGGCATTCTCTTGTCTCAATCCTCACAACAGCCTTGTAGGCTGAGTGTTATCCTCATATTGCTAATGGAAACTCTGAGGCTGAGAGAGGGAGCATTCTGTGGAAGAAAGGAAGTAACTTAGTGAGTTTAGGGCAGAGATGGGGTTCAGATTGGGGGCTTCAGCTCAGTTCCTTAACCATTATATGCTACATGTGTGTTGCCAGCAGTTAACCATTAATGATATTTGCATTTCATTTTAATGACTCCACTATGTAACACAAAAGGTTCAAAAGTTAAACTAATTGGGCATGCTGTGTTTATTTGACAGTTACCTTAGAAATTCATTCACTAGAATTGGGGAGAAGTGGGGAGAAAACTTAAGTAGGAGGATGTATCTCCAGCCCTATCTGATCCACTTTTAACTCAAACATGCATTTTGCAGACCCATTTCTTAATCTTTCACCATTTATTTGCATGGTGGGAGCGCTCCTGTTGCAATTCACCTTGGGTCAGGCCAAGACCCACCTTAGATCAGGTTGAAGAACAGTGTTTTGCAGCACATGAAACACCCTCAGTAAATGTAATTTGGTGCCTTCTCTGTTACATAAAGCACATGGCCCATGAAAAAATATCTTGAAAAGTGGAAATAGACATTGTGGGACTTAAGAAGCAAACTTATTGATTCCGGTACTTTTGCATTATTTTTGCAATGCTTTCAGACTTATCTCTGCAGCTCTGAGAACTAGCAATCATTCTTTGTGAAAGCTTCTATTATTGTGTTTAAGAGTTGTTTTATTTTGTAACAGGGAGTCAATTTTTAAGTGGTAGAATCCTGGACTGTAACACTTCAGAGTACAGATTGGGGTGGGGGGTGTCAAACCTTTAAATGCATGTTCCACACAGTAAGGAGATGCAATACTTGCACACACACACACACACACACGCATATAGTAAACTAGCATCAGGGATAAATGCTTAATGCAGGAATTGCTGCTGACTGACAGGCTTTTGTCTCTTGTTATCTCACCTGGCTAATTTTCCCAGCAATTGAGAAGCAGGAGAAATTAGCAGAGCAAGATAAGCAGAGAAGGAGCCTATTAGCAGTTCCTTCTTTCTCTCAGTATAATGTCAAGCACACACACACACACAAAAGTCTGGCTGCTTTTCACAGGATGAGTGTAATGTGTAGTCTGGTTTGAACACTAATCTGAGAGGTAGGGTAACAACACTGCAGAGTGTATTTTGCCTAAATCAAAGTGCATTGTCTTATATTCACGGTGCTAGGAATCTGTAAAAAGTTGGGGATGGCATGTCCAAAGTCCACTTGGGGGGGCCTAATCCGTCCCGCTGGTCGGTTTAATCCGGCCCCTATGGCAGTTTATTTCTCAACAACTTCAATCCTTAAAAAAAGGTCAACAACTTTGGTCGGCCCTCACGCATGTTCACTTCATCAAATCTGGAAATCTGACCCTCTTTGAAAAAAGTATGGACACCCCTGCCATAGCGTGAGATACTATGTGGTCAGGGTCTTATCACTATCTCAGTTTTGATGCCCTCCTTTTCCCTCAGCAAAGCACTCTAATGTCCTCACACCCAAAATGGGATGAGTCCTTAAGGCCTCATGGAAAATGGGGGCACTTGGCATCAGGACTGATGAGCTATATTAGTGGCTTGTTAGAACACTTAAATAGGGATAGAGACTATTTTTTAGCAAGGGTGAAAGGCTCGCTTGCTTATATTGAAGACTAAATTGCAAAAAGAAAAAGGGAAGAAAACAGCTGTTCATGTAGAGATCATTTATTCTGAGACACAAACAAATAATCACAGTAGCTATTGTTGCTTTATCAGTACAAATCAGTCATCCCCCAGTATCCTAGCCAAGCAAAAGGCTTTGGTATTCCTACCCAGTACAGAGGCCTTTTTAATAGTCACTCAATGTATGAGGGACGCAGGTGGCGCTGTGGGTTAAAGCCTCAGCGCCTAGGGCTTGCCGATCGAAAGGTCGGCGGTTCGAATCCCTGCGGCGGGGTGCGCTCCCGCTGCTCGGTCCCAGCGCCTGCCAACCTAGCAGTTCGAAAGCACCTCCGGGTGCAAGTAGATAAATAGGGACCGCTTACCAGCGGGAAGGTAAACGGCGTTTCCGTGTGCGGCTCTGGCTCGCCAGAGCAGCGATGTCACGCTGGCCACGTGACCCGGAAGTGTCTCCGGACAGCGCTGGCCCCTGGCCTCTTAAGTGAGATGGGCGCACAACCCCAGAGTCTGTCAAGACTGGCCCGTACGGGCAGGGGTACCTTTACCTTTACCTTTACAATGTATGAAACTTGTTGAATGTCCACGGGTAAAGTCCTGAACAATAATCACATTGGAAATACATACCTGTTCCCTACCTTATACTCTACAAATGGTGGACCTGATGTGAGGGCCTCAACCTCTCCACTCCAGTTGGTGGAGGTAGAATTGTGGAATTGTGCAAAACAACATTTGCTTTCATACAAACTTGTTTTCCTTCCTATTCTTCTGTCTGGTTTGTTTGTACTTTTTAACACCTCTGTACTGTGAGATCTTTTGATGAAGGGTAGTCTATAAAATCTAGTAAATAAATATCTCAGTTAAATTGGTTCAATTTAGTACAGCTAACATATCAGGAGATCTATCTGTTGGTTGCTATATGGGTTTGATATCTTGTTTACAAGCCATGTGTGCCTCATTTCAGGTTATGTACTATTGTTAGGTTTCCCTAAACAGTAGCGTTAAAATAGTTTCCCCAATGGGTACTCTGGTATCCAGTCTTTTAAAAGGGCAAGGGCCTGCAAACAGGATACTCCACACAGTGAAGACAGACGTGGCAATTTACTGGAGACCTTTCTCAAACATCATAATCTCTCAACAAACCATGAAGGTTACTCTGGTACGTCCAGGAATCTGATACTGCATATCATTACTCTCCTTCCCAGAAGTTGACAGTAAGAATCTCAAGCAAGTTTCTACCCATCATTGTTGGGAATAATATTCTTTGAAGCACAAAGTTTCTAACAGTGAAAGGCTTTAATGGTTGGTCGTGAGAAAAAGATGAACATGAGACTCAGAGATTAAGGTATGGAGAATGGTTCACTGGAGGTTCTCCCCTGGGTCCTCTTTCTCTACTGGCTTTGTCCTGTTTTTCCTGTACTCCAGATTGTCTCCTTGCTTTGTTTCTGAGTGGGCATGAATAGGGGGAATTGGGTCATGTCTGTTTGATAGCCTTTGGTTTAGCTCCTCTGATGACGCAGAGGCATGGCAGTTTTGCCGGCCTTATTCTCCTCTGGCATCATAGCAGATCAGCTACTGGCATCAAGAAGTTTGAAACCCATGAGCAACGTTGTTAAATTAAACCATGGATTTGCTTAGAAACCACAAGGTTTCACACGACACCTTCTTGGTGCAATTCAGTTGAATGGGTAGTCACTATAATAACAGTATTATATTCCCCTCTCTTTTAAGATGGATCATATAGCAAAGACAGGACGTGAGAGGCTTCAACGTTGATGGAGGAGCCTAGATCTTCCTTCTCTTTGTTTTTATCATTTCCCTATTCTTGTTGATTCCACATTTCCAAAGAGCAGGTATTCTGCTGATCTGGATGAGGAACCAGCTCTTGTCTGCTCCCCTCTCCTCATCTCCGTCCTGATTCTTCCTCCTTACCATCCCCTCCTGCACTTTCTGTTGGTGTTTCATAGATGTGGCAGCAAGGACACAGGTCTAAACCACTGAGCCTCTTGGGTTTGCCGATCCGAAGGTTGGCGGTTCGAATCCCTGCAACAGGGTGAGCTCCCGTTGCTCTGTCCCAGCTTCTGCCAGCCTAGCAGTTCGAAAGCACACCAGTGCAAGTAGATAAATAGGCACCGCTGTGACAGGAAAGTAAACAGTGTTTCCATGCGCTCTGGCTTCCGTCACAGTATTTATTGCGCCAAAAGTGGTTTAGTCATGCTGGCCACATGACCCAAAAAGCTGTCTGTGGTCAAATGCTGGCTCCCTCAGCCTGAGGAGAGATGAGCACCACAAAGTTGCCTCTGACTGGACTTAACCGTGCAGTGGTCTTTAAAAAGGGATCCCTGACTATTAGGTCCAGTTGTGACCGACTCTGGGGTTGTGGTGCTCATCTCGCTTTATTGGCCGAGGGAGCCGGCGTACAGCTTCCAGGTCATGTGGCCAGCATGACTAAGCTGCTTCTGACGAACCAGAGCAGCACACGGAAACACCGTTTACCTTCCCACCGGAGCGGTACCAATTTATCTACTTGCACTTTGACGTGCTTTTGAACTGCTAGGTTGGCAGGAGCAGGGACCGAGCAACGGGAGCTCACCCCGTCGTGGGGATTTGAACCGCTGACCTTCTGATCGGCAAGTCCTAGGCTCTGTGGTTTAACTCACAGCGCCACCCGCGTCCCTTTACCTTTACCTAGATATGGCAGCCATGATCCCAGCTGCAGTGGGAATAGCTAACAGCTGCTCAGCGCTCCACCAGGGCCAGTAAACAAGGGGAAATTCCCCATTTGCATTCTCATAAATCTCCTCGCCTACAAACAAGATTGCCAAACTCTTTAACATATAAACAGGTACGTCTTTCTAAATGGGAACCCCAACTAATCTTCAGAAACTGCTCCAATACTTTTTTAGCCAACACTGGGTGGCTGTATTATGAACTAATTTTTTTTTTGGGGGGGGGGTCACAGTCTTGCTCACCAAATCTCACCCTCTCTCTTTTTTAAGAAAAATCAGTAGTATTGAATGGAAATCACAGCTTTCTTTAAGGTGCAGGAGGACAGTGGGGTTACTCTATCCGAGTCAAGGAACTGGCATGAGATATGTACCGTCGATCATAGTTGGCACTTCTTCTCCTTTGTGATTTTCCATTTCTCTGTTAATTAAAAACACTGTGAAGGCTGAGTGCTTTATTTTCCCGTAATGAAGATTATGAAAACAGTAGGCCAACATGAAATGCTAATCCTACCCATTGCAGGTGGTGGTATTATGGCACAACAGCTTCCGAGAAAGGAATGCATAAACTTGTTCCCAAACGTTTTGTTCTGGGTAGGGGAGATTGAGGGATGGTTCATGGGTGCATTGCTCCAAAACTCACAGATTAGACTGGGGTGCCAAATTTCCCATTGATGGAAGCGCATGGAGGAAATGAGCTGTGGCGTTCCCTTTTGATTGCTGCGGTGCTACAGTCTCACTTGGGCTTGTATAGTTTAAAAGAGTGTGTCGACCTTACTTTGTCCACAGTTATGTTGCCACATTCTCTGCCTTTTTATTTTATTTACACGGCTTAGAGATATGAAGTGGTATAGCAATTAAATAATTAATCAAATAAGCCACAAATGCAAATATTAGCAAGGAAATAAATAAATATAAAATACAGAATGTATCTGAAGAGAAAAGGCAGGAAGAAAGGAGGGGAGGTTAAGTAACGGGGAAATAAAAACACCAAACGTATTTACAATATTCCCAACAATATTCGTGACTCAGCTTTCTCCTGTATTTGTTGTACCACTAAATGTTAAAAGATGTCAAGGTTTCAACAAAATAGTTAGCAAACTGCCTACCCTCCCTTACCCTAATAATGTTTCTCAACATTAGACCACTTTTTTTTGTGTGTGTAAGCTGGTCATCTTATGTGGGAGCATTTATTTTTCTCCAGTAAAAACTAATTGTCTGTAGAGCATTGATTAAAAATACACTGCTATTTCTCTACTGTCTGACAACATGTACTCTCTTGTAACCAAAAAGTACTATTATGGGGTCTATTGGTAAAGTGTATCTTAATTTATAGTTCATGTTTCATTTAATACAGATGTCCAAAAAAGATTTTATTTTGGGGCACGTCCAAAATTTATGTCCAATGTCAGCTTTTAAAGATTTACAACTCTAGCAAGTATTATTAGATACGGGATAGATCTGATTTAACCTAGTGGGGTAAGAAACCATATTATTATTATTTATTGAATCTATATTAAAAAATTGTATAAAAATCAGCTTGTAAACAAGTATTTTAAGGTCACACTGTTTGTTTGTTGGTTGGTTGGTTTGTTGGTTTGTTTGTTGTGGGGTGTTTTTCCAGGGCCATTCCTAAATAGAAAGTGGAATGTCCTGTCCTAAACATCTTTCCTATTTAGATATGTAATGTTTTGATGTTATATCTAATAAACTCATAATCCTTTTCTATATTTTGTTTTGTTCAATTGCATCTCCCCTTCATTGGTGACTATCTAGAGTGACAACAATATCATTCAAAAGTCTTGATAGTTGCATAATTTGGAAATGTTTCCTCTTGAACCGTAGAATTTTAGAGGTGTGGTCATAGCTTCAGGCTTGGAGAATTACTGAAAGAGAGCTGAGCTTTGTGGGCTGAGGAGAAGGTCCTGTGATGTGGACAGGGATGTCTGACTGGGAAAAGACCTCTTAAGACTAAAACAGCAGATTTTATATATTTGGACACATGTATGCACAGTATAGGTTGTTTTTCCCCCAGCCATGTGCCATACAATATAAAATTTAGGTTTTGAGGCACTCTAAAAGTTCAATTTTGTATGGAAATATGTCCTGACACATAAAATAAAAAATCTGATCAAATCAACTCAGATACCTTTTATTTATATTATGCCTTATAGCATAACTGTCCAAAGGTTGCTTAGTAAGACTAAGATCTCTGGTATACCTGTGCAAATGTCCATCTGTTGCAGAAACTTTTCCTATTGTTGGATTTGAGCTACAAATACTGTATCTGCTTAGCCATGAAGCTTACTTGATTTCATTTAGCAAAACAGTAACAGCTCTATGCACACTTACTTGGGAATAAGTCTATTGACTATTGAATTCAGTTGGGCACATATAGGAGTGCACTTTCAGCCTAGCATATATAACATTATTTGGGGTGAGGATAAAGAAATTAAGAATGTATACACACTTTAGTATGCAGTTGTAAAACATAATATCTGTCCATCACTACAGAAAGATAGGTTTACTCTAAAAATGTTAGAAGTTGTTAACAGCATTTATATCTTTGAATATTGTTTTCAACTCTATTTTATCACCTCTCTCATATGCATTTTTCTTCGTTTTGTTTTATGTTCATTCAGCTGTACTAAAGCTGCAATCCTCAAAAATCAGGACAAGTTCGCATTTATTTATTTGTTTTATTTGAACATATTCCACCTTTCAGTAGAACATTCTCAAGTCAGCTCACATCATCTTGTTTCAAGTTGACTTCCCACACTATATCAGCCCAGTTAAAATTAGCTAACAATGAGGAGTTATATGAGTAGGTGCTACTAGATCACCAGTACATGTATAAAATGCCAGTTTTTGCATCAGAAAAGTCAGCGCAGCCACTGATCCCATTCCAGCTGGGCATGTGATAGATTCTAGAACTCTTATTCAAATTTCAGCATTCATTCATTGATTTCTTGCCCATTATATATGAGTCGTGTGCAGGTCACAACATGCACATGATTTTGAATTTATGTTGCTTATCCATATTGGATTGGATTTTTTAAAAAACAGCTTAAAACCTGTAACTTCAGCTAACCATGGCTGTGTAGGATATGCATTATGCATGGAGCCATTGTTGTAGGCTAGCTCAATGTCAAGAAGGAGCTGGTCTGTTTTGCAATAGCCTCAAAATCCTGGATGAGGTCCAAGAGAGGGAACCATCAGTGCACCTTGTTAAGGAAATGTCTGCTAAGCAAGCAAATCTGTTGTTGGTCTACCACCACCCCTCACATTTTTTGCTATCCTTCTGTTTTAATGTTATGGCTGCTGACAAATGAATTTGAACTTGGAGTGATTTTAAGCATGATTGTTTGCATAATCAACATCTGAAACATATCGAGCCATTGATCTGTCTCAAGGTCAGTACAGTGGTACCTCGGGTTAAGTACTTAATTCGTTCCGGAGGTCCGTTCTTAACCGGAAACTGTTCTTAACCTGAAGCACCACTTTAGCTAATGGGGCCTCCTGCTGCCACTGCGCCGCCGGAGCACAATTTCTGTTCTTATCCTGAAGCAAAGTTCTTAACCTGAAGCACTATTTCTGGGTTAGCGGAGTCTGTAGCCTGAAGCATATGTAACCTGAAGCCCATGTAACCTGAGGTACCTCTGTATTGTCTTCTCCAAGTGGCCACATCTCTCTCAAGATTCCAGGTCTTTGGTTCCTGAACTCTTTTTAATTGAGGGTTCTTTGGACCGAATCTGATCCCATGTATTCTACAACTTTGCTATAGGTCCACATGTTTTAACGCCTGTTGTCCGTCTCCTTGTGCTATTTGGAGAAGCAGCATAGGAGAACCTCAAATTAATAACAATTCTCTTTTGTGCATTGCCCATTTGGAAACAGCCTCCCTATCCAAAGGGGTGGACTTGCATTAGATTTGTACCTGGTACGTGTGGCCGTTGTGGCATGTGTGGCACTTGAAGCAGGAAGTCACATAGGTTGTCACATAGAGGAGAGAGAAAGGTTGTTTTCTGCTGCTCCAGAGAAGCGGACACGGAGCAATGGTTCCAAACTACAAGAAAGAAGATTCCACCTAAACATTAGGAAGAACTTCCTGACAGTAAGAGCTGTTCGACAGTGGAATTTGCTGCCAAGGAGTGTGGTGGAGTCTCCTTCTTTGGAGGTCTTTAAGCAGAGGCTTGACAACCATATGTCAGGAGTGCTCTGATGGTGTTTCCTGCTTGGCAGGGGGTTGGACTCGATGGCCCTTGTGGTCTCTTCCAACTCTATCATTCTATGATTCTAAGTAGAGGGAGACCCAAATCTGATTGGAAGTGAGCCAGAAGAGGAGGGAGCTTTGAAGGAAGCAATTCAGTTGCACGGTTTTCCTTAATAAATTTTCTCATGTTTACTTGGAGGAGAGCCATAGATTTTCAGAGGGCTTGGTTGAAATGCAGCGCACCTGGAACTGCTCAGCTATGTTTACAAGCTCCTTTCAGAGGCACACTGTGTCCTGCCACTTTGCCCTCTTGAAACACCAACCCGACCTGTTAATATGCAGCCCTCACCAAATAATCCAGGTTGCCAAGATCTTTCCCCATACTGGAGATCCAAAGGCAGCCAAATTAACTATTACGCTTGTTGTTACCAACACAGAGAGAAAAACACATTTGGAACATTTTCTGGCTTCCCGAGTTCTGAGCATGCAAAGACTTGTTGGCTTAGCTTACAGGTGATGTGTTCTTATCGCTTGAGGTCTGGCAGCGTTCTGAGAATAGAAACTTTCCCTCTTTAATCATCAGTCACAGTGAAAATATTGAGGCCAGTCTTAGTCTTTGCAGTAACATTATTCTATAGGACAGTGGTGTCCAAACTTTTTTCAAAGAGGGCCAGATTTGATGAAGTGAAGGGCCGTGGGGATCGACCAAAGGGCCAACCAATGTTGTTGAGCTTCTTTTAGGATTGAAGTTGTTGTGGGTTTATTTTAGGATTTTACCCTAGGAAATAAACTGCCTCAGGGGCCGGATTAAACCGACCGGTGGGCCAGATTAGGCCCCCGAAACAGACTTTGGACATGCCTTCTATAGGAGAAGCACAAGGTCAGCTGAAGCAGTAATGACACCCATAAGACTCAGGTGCCCCAGACGTCCTCTATTCCCTCCTTTTTACTCCATCTTTTGTTGAGGTAGAAGAGCCATAATTAGAAGATAGCTGAATTCCCAGCTTTTTGCCCAGTACACTGAGAACTGCAGTTAGTTACGATAGACAGAACTGGACCACATGGACATATAGTCATCTGTGTACAAAGAAGTACCATAAAAATGAGCAAAACTTGGTGGTCCATGAGAGGGACTGAAATGTGCCTTAAAAATTAAGACACCATCCTGTATGTATTGGATCATTCTGTGTCCATTGGAGTGTGGAGGTCTAGTGGAACATCCACTATATATGGGCAGTAGCACTGCCAGGATTTCCCTGACACAGCCACACATGCAAGCAAACAAGCAGGTTTGTGGGAATGCTAAATGGAGATAAAGCTCTTGTACCCGAGTCCTGCTTGCCAGTTTCCTTGTAGCATCCAGTTGGCCACTGTGAGAATATGATGCAGGACTAGATGGGTCATTCGCCTGATCCAACAACCTCTTCTTAGTGTAATTTCTGATAAATGAAAATTTCACCCCTGATTCCTGACTGACTAGGCCAGAGGGAGGCAATATTAACTGTGTGTCAGAGCTGAACCATAGACAACTAATGTGTGAGAGCTAGGAGCCATGCCAGGGTTAAGATCTAGAAGTATTCCTTTTCAAACAGAAGATGAGATTCGCAGAATGATAATTGGTTCACTTTTTACCAGTTATTGCACTCTTGCAGGACATATATGGAATTATGGAATATTAAGAGCCTTGAGCATAGTCTCCAAACCAGCTTGCGATTAAATTATTCGCTATCATGCTATCTTCAGTGCTCCTGAAGGTTACGTGGCCAAGTTACCGAACCATTGAGAGACTAATAAAAGAGAGCTGACAAAAACCATTGTATCATAGACATCAAATAATGGTTAAATGCAGGATAATTTAGCTGAAAAGGGTAATGATCTGACAATTATGTCTTATGATTGTTTAAGTGCTAGCTCTTTGATGCTGCGACTGAGGAGAATCTCATATTAATGATGGAGCTTTTAAAGTAGGTACTAAGAAATTGACGTAGCTATGAGCACCAGCTATCAAATTGCACAACCTTGTTATTTTATTTTTTTAAAGCACAGGACATTTGATAACCAAAACAAGTGAAAAAAAGAACATTTAACCTTCCTTTTACTGTCAGTTTGACTGACAAAGAGATTTTCGTTTGGGTGATTTCCTTCAAACTCCAATCTAAGAGCCAGGATAGGATGTTTCTCCAAGATAAAGAGTTGACATCCATCTACAACATGTTGTGGCAAGAGTTCATAGTGACTTGCTGGGAGAGCAGAGGAGACAAGAAGGGGTAGATGAATGACAAAAACCTGTACACCTTTCTAATTAAACTGCTCAGAGGCTAATGCAGATGGTTTTGATTTCTTGCTGTACTGAGACTTTCAGAGTTTAGATGGGAAAAGACCATACATTTCGTAAATTTAAAATGGTTTACCTACGAACTCTCCAAAGGTCAGCTTCATGTGCTTTTCCATATAGCATTCAGAAAAAGTTGCACAGGCAAGAAAACTTGGCTTAGTTTCATTGGTGTAGGAACTCAAGAAAGGCATGTTAGAGCCTTGCTATCTGAATTTGGAGCAACCAGTTCAGACCTCCTCACATGCTGAGCTTCTCAGGTAGATGGAGGGAACAAAGGATTGATTAGCTAGCCCTTCTTAAGGTGAGCTAAACCTGGCAGGACAGCCTACTCTATGGCATTAACCCCTTCATGCGTTAATGAGACTTGGGTATGTTGGTTGTATGAGGCTGGTTATCCCACAGAGATTCACAAGGCTAGAAGGAATACAGTCCTTTCCCCCGTCTTGGTCTCATGCCTCTTTCCCTCCACTGCCCTCCCTTTTGTACTCACATGATGACAGCCGCCTCCCCACACACCCAGATCTTCCCAGCAGGCGAAACTCTGGAGAGTCCATCTGCACATCTTGAAAGCAATTGGGAGATAGCAATAAGAAGGCATAGGAAGCCCAGAAGCACATCTCATGAGGCATATGGAGATGGCAACTGACTCCCTAGAGTTGTGTCTCTCTTACTACCTCTTGTTCACGATTGTTTTTGTGTGTTATTTGTTAAGGGTTTGGACGTTTTGTTATATGAAAAGCAGCTGAGAAATGCTCAGAATACCTACTGTATACCTTCCTTTCTAGCCCCTACCAGCTTCAATTGGTTTTCTTCTACCAAGGAGGTTTTTGGTTACAGATGTATGCATGTTAATGCATGTATGCGTGATCTCACTTGCTTGGGTCGTGTACTGATGTCAGAGGCAATAGCAGAATTACAATTTTTTGGCATCTTTTTATCTCACCACATTAGAAACAGCAATAATTCAGTTTTGGAGATCCCTTCGCCAGTAATTGGATTCCACAGCCGTTAATTGGATTCCACCTGTGGTGCTGGAATCCTGCGGCGGTGATGATGATTCAGTATGAGAGCACCTGTCCTTCAAGATAAAGAGACCCCAGTAAACCTTAGTTATATCCTTCCTTTCTAGTTTTTAATTACCCTGCGGCTTTGGAACTAATAAGCCTAATAGCAGCTGAGCTACTCATTGCCTGTGTTTTGTTTGGTCATGTTGTGCATCTCACATTGTGTAAAGAGACTTGAGCTTACAAATTAGGAAACTCGCCTCTGCCACGAATGCCTTGGCCAAGTCCCTCTATCTCTCGGCCTCAGTCCAGCATCTGGGTGATGGTGAGGAGCAAAACACAACAATGCAGTGATGGCCAAACTTGGCCCTCCAGCTGTTTGGGGACTACAATTCCCATCATCCCTGACCACTGGTCCTGTTAGCTAGGGATGATGGGAGTTGTAGTCCCCAAACAGTTGGAGTGCCAAGTTTGGCTATCACCGCAATAATGTATATAATGTATTTGAAGTGCTTTGAACACCGGGACTGTGGTTTTGTCACTCACAGGTGCCAACTGGGAAGGGAAGCACATTTCCTTCAAGAGTAGCAAATGACTAGTAAGCAAGTCACCCCCCCAAAACAGAGGGACAAGCCCAGTGGGAGATTGAAGTGCATGCTTGATGCATAACTGTCTAGAGGAGTTGCTAAATTGTGTTTCAAAGTGGGGGGGGGGCTTCAGTTCACTGCCCTGACCTGCTGGCAAAAACAGTTTTGCAAAGTGTTAACATTGCAGAATAAATTCTGCAAAATATAAGAAAGAGGAAACATTTCCAGGGACACAGTATTAATGTTTTGAATGTTTTAATATGTTGTTGCTAACTGTTTTTTATTTTTAAAAATCATTGTTTTATTCTTTTTTTGAAAACCACTTTGAGGTTTTGTACAATCAAGCGGTATATACATTTTATTAAACAAATAAACAAATAAATGCCTGGCGGGAAAGAGGGGGATAACGAGTCACTACTCAAGGCTAGGATTTGAATCTGATGCATGCATGCAGGTGGTGCAACAGAACACCTTAAAACCTTCCATGCGTAGCTATCCTAGGTGCCATGTTCAACATACATTTCAAAGAGTTTTGTTCCATCTCACGGTCGTTTCAGAACACGGTGCTTGCATAAAAGACACAGTCATCACTTAGCTTGGTTGTTGTTGATTTCATTTATTAGTTCCCGAATATGGGATGATCTCTAGGTGATTTACATTCAGGATAGAAAGAGAATTACCGTCAATAATTAACAATAAGAAACTCTCCAGAACATCAAACACCATCAACAATAGTAAAACATCATTAGTACGTAGCTCATCACATTCCATCAAATGCCTGGGAAAAGAGGTAGGTCTTAACCCAGCACCAAAAAGAGATTGCTGTGAGTTGCCAAGTCGGCCTCGCTTAATCTGCTCAGGCAATGTTGGTGGCAACAGAAGCATTCCAGCTGACTTTAGCTTGGTATAGTTCCAGCACTCAGACCAAATTGCAGTTGCTATGAAACTTGCCCCCATAAAATGCGGATGAGCCTATAAAGGTCATGCAGGACAGCCCTCTTGGGAGGTCCATCACCACCACTTTATTGGTATGCTGCTGTTATGTACTGATTTGAATAGGATCCAAAAGGCAGTAGTCGAATTGGTCCTAGAACAATAGGATCCAGAATGCAGCAGCCTGATTGGTCCTAGAACAATACGATACAGAATACAGCAGTCTGATTGGTCCACAGGTGCCACCCAATCCAGCTCTAGGTGGAAGTGAATCCGCAACCTGGTTGGCCTACAGATGAATCCTGGAATTAGCCAATCACGTGGGGCCCATTGTATAAATAATGTATATAAAGCAGACATTCTGGGGGAACTTCCATTCCTCTTCACCACTATGAGCTGAATAAAGAGCATGAAATCCACTCTCGGCTTCGAGTATATTTCAGCTGCCTTTCCATAGTTAACTCCATGCTCAAGGTGGCTTGCAACACAAAAAAGATTTACATAATTACAAACATAACCGAGGTAGTCATGAACAATAAATGCAACACATCAAAAAGCATGCAACCAAGTCGAACCATTTCCTCATAAAGATACAGTGGTACCTTGGGTTAAGTACTTTATTCGTTCCGGAGGTCCGTTCTTAACCTGAAACTGTTCTTAACCTGAAGCACCACTATAGCTAATGGGGCCTCCTGCTGCCGCCGCGCCGCCGGAGCACGATTTCTGTTCTCATCCTGAAGCAAAGTTCTTAACCTGAAGCACTATTTCTGGGTTAGCGGAGTCTGTAACCTGAAGCGTATGTAACCTGAAGCTTATTTAACCCGAGGTACCACTGTATAAAAATAAAGATACAAAAAAACTCACAACAACATCGATAAGAGCAACAACCCTCGCCAAACAATACCCCAGCCCAATGGTCTGTTCAGTAGCCTCAGCTTTTGCAGCTGGAGTCAGTCCGGCCCCGCCCTCACAGGCCAGGTGAGAAATAAGGCCAGCAAGGCAGAGAGCACGTCTTCCAGGACTTACAACCAAGATGGCCTCTGCCCTCTTCAGCAGCCTCAGCTCTTGTAGCTGGAGTCAGACAGGGCCACTGACGTCAGAAATGTCTTTTGTTGTATCTGTGCCTGTACTCTGGAGAAGCCACCCTCCTTGTTCTATAATGGTTCCTCACTGGATCTCAAGGACCTTCCTTTTAGAAGTTTCCTTTGGGCCATAAGGTTTTTTTTTGTGCATCATTTAGGGCAGGCATGGCCAAACCTGGCCCTCCAGCTGTTTTGGGATTATGAGAATTATAATCCCAAAACAGCTGGAGGGCCAAGTTTGGCCATGCCTGCCCTAAATGACCACTGGTCCTGTTAGCTAGGGGTGATGGGGTTGTAGTCCCAAAACAACTGGAGGGCCAAGTTTGGCCATGCCTGATTTAGGGTAACTTCTTAATTGTTTAGCAGAGTTATGTTTTCTTGGGCTCCTATTTTAGCTGGTGTCACTCTTCTATGCTATTTATGATATATTGTGCTGCCTTTAGCTTTTTGTTATTATTTTAGATATAGCAGGTGGTGGTGGTGTATTCTTCCAAATGTTCATTGCCTTGAACTTTTGGCTGAATGGTCTATTAAATGAATGAATAAATAATCATGTGTGGGTTTGTTTTTTCCTGTGGGACTGATTATTGTGTTAGTTTCCTGAATAGATGATATTCCACCCCAGGTGCATCAGAAGCTCCACCCCTCCTTACCTGCACTGTTCTGCCAGCCATCTTTTAATTGTTTTTGTTGTTTTCTAATTCTAGGCTGTGCATTCCCTTTCTTCCATGGTCAGACACAATCCTCCTCTAATTAAAAACTATCCGCCACCCCCCTCCCTTGGCAAGGTTAGCCCATTATGCCAGGATGGAAGATTCACCTCATGTCTACTAGCACATCAAAAGAGAGAAATACAATCCCTCAGGAAAATTAGAACATCTGGAATTTTTCCTTATGTTCTCCACAAGGGCTTGTTTTAGATTAGCAATATTTTATCATAGTGGAATGAAGCTGGAGTGTAAAGTACTTGATGTTCTCTTTCTTTGTACCAATAAAATTGTGCTTGCCAACAGAAAACCTGGGTTTGTTGTTTTTTTTTAAAAAAGGGGAAGTATTAGGGAAGTATGACAAGAGAAGACTTAATCTTTTAGATTAAATTCTTGAAAAGGGCTTCTTGCTGAAGTGTTTCGCTTCAACCTTGCAACCGATAGTAAACAAATTCCTCCAAGGGCCAACTTGATCTGGGTGGGAAGTGGAAAACCACTTATAATCCAATTAATCACAAAGAACTGGATGATCCTTTCACGATGCGAAAGCAACTTCCACACTTTGCGTGCTCAGCTGTTATCATTCCCAACGAGTAGCACAGTTGCCATTAAAAGTCTCCGGCTAGCAAAAACATCCGTTGGGTTCATTTTACCTCCAAATATTTTTGCACTTCTGTTCCAATAAATATAAGCTGCCCTAACTGGAACAGACAGACTTACAGCCCTCCTCGTGGCTGTAGCCCAAACTATTTACTCTGGAGCCATCTTCAGGCGTTCCATAATGTTCAGCCTGAGGTGATTCCAGGATAAAGGAGAGGGGGGAGAGCCTAGGCTAGTTCTGATTCACATCAGCTTGATCCACAAGCCAGGAAAGCCAAGCTGAGTGGATTTTTTAAAAAAGCAATTAGTACAGCATTTAACACCCACTTCAGGCCAGTGCAACTTAGGACCCAGCAAAGAGCACCAGCCTTGTGGCCCACAAGGGTGCGACAACTCCTTGTTCATTTCTTATTGTCCAGCAGGTCATCTGCTCTTGTTTACCAGGGGACCTAGGAGGCTGCCTTATCCTAAGTTCATGTAGCTCAGTGTTGTTGACTCTGGCAGGCAGATGCAGGGCTTCCATGTCCATTAATAGTTAGCACCTGGATGGCAGAATGAGCAAGCACCCGATGCGTTTTTATTTTAAGTTACAGTAAATATTCATCTATAAGTGTTTAGCGCATGCAAATCCCCACTTGGTCTTGGTTTCCTTACAGTTGCTGTTTGTTCATGATGTGGTTGCCCTAGCACTATACAGTGGTTCTCAAACGCCTTGGTTCTCAAACAACTTGGAACCCAAACACTGCAAACCCAGAAATAAGTGTTCTGGTTTGCGAACTTTTTTCAGAAGCTGAACACGCTCTGTTTTGAGTGTTACACTGAAGTCTGTCTATTTATGCTATTTATTTTGCGTTTTTGTTTTTGCGGTTCTTTTTTGTTTGTTTTTTTGTGTGGCTGTGTGGAACCCAGTTCAGCTACTGATTGATTGATTGATTGATTGATTGAATGTGCTTCAGGTGCATTCGGGTTGAATGTGCTTCAGGTTGAGCGCTTTCGGGTTGCGCTCCGTCGCATCTTACGTTCCATTCAGGATGCGAACGGGGCTCCAGAACGGATCCCGTTTGCATCCCAAGGTACCACTGTAGTACTTTGTTTATTGCTGTCATTTTATGGATCAATAGTCTCATTAGATAGTAAAATTCATGTTATATTGCTGTTTTGGGGTTGTTTTTAAAAGTCTGGAATGTATTAATCCATTTTGCAATACTTTCTATGGGAAAGCGCACCTTGGTTTTGGAACGCTTTGGTTTTGGAATGGACTTCCGGAATGGATTAAGTTTGAGAACCAAGGTACCACTGTAGAAGCCATACACAGATCAGTACAAAGGGAATTCCACCATGGAGGGCCACAACCGTCTCTCTGTGAGGAAGGGATCCATCTTGACTGTCGTACACATTTATTGCCACTCCCATTTCCAATGTCACCTAAGAAGACAGGGGACAGGGGACGGGACTTGATCCTGCTGGTGGGCCAGACCCTTAATTTCCCTACCCTGCCTTTGAGAAGTGGGCAGGACTGCCCACCAGTCCTTACATGATGTAATAATGATTGACGGCTCTCAAAGTTAGCTTCCCATTACACCAACTTCCTTTAAAGGCTATCGGAACCAATTAGCTGATTGGCACTGGGAGTGTGCCTTCAGCTGGGCTTGCAATAACCACCAGCCATCTAATTGATGGTTACAGGGAGCTCCTTTAGAATCCACTGGGAGTCTGAAGAGGGAAAATGTTGCATTTGCAGGAAGTGGGGTGTAGCCAACCTAAGTCCTGCAAATCGATCCAAAATGGCTCCCTGTAATTGTGGAATGTTGGCGCCTTTGAAGATGGGCTTCTAGCAGCAGTGGGGCTCCCTGTCAATGATCTCCACTTGCAAAGGTACCACATGAAACACCCTTTATCCTCCTCATTGTTCCTTTGTCCAGTGGTACCTCGGGTTAAGAACTTAATTCGTTCTGGAGGTCCGTTCTTAACCTGAAACTGTTCTTAACCAGAGGTACCACTTTAGCTAATGGAGCCTCCTGCTGCTGCCGCGCCGCCGCCACACTTTCTGTTCTCATCCTGAAGCAGAGTTCTTAACCCGAGGTACTATTTCTGGGTTGGTGGAGTTTGTAACCTGAAGCATCTGTAACCTGAAGCATCTGTAACCCGAGGTACCACTGTACCTGAATCTATAACCTGTCTCACACATGCCCCCATGTATGATGTTATGAATTGGGCAGTTTTGTGTGGCTTGTGGGGATCAACTTTGTAGGCCACGCTGGGGCTTAGGTTGTATCCAGTGCTAGTCCTACTCAGCGTAGACCCACAGAGATTCATGGACATGACTAATTTACACCCATAATTTTAACAGTCTACTCTGAGTAGGACAGTTGGATACAACCGAATATTTTTTGTTCCTGTTTGTTGTTCTAGAGGGGTCAGCTCCAGGTGTGAGAGGTCTCCTGGCAGTTGCTTCTGATAGGCCCCTTAGCTATTCTGGTGTTAGCAGGCAGAGACACCAGGGCTCCCATCGATGCCAGTCGAGAGTCAATACTCTTAATTTGCCATAATATCCCCAGCATAAATGCCACACATGCAGCGTTTGGGATTCTGACAGTAAACTGGAATCTCTTCTGTGGTTTATTTTCACACGAGCTTGGTTGTATAATATCTCTAGAGCCTTCGGGATTTTGTTGGGAAATTTTTCTACTCTGTTGCCATTGTCTCCTTTTAAAAAATCCTGGCATTGCTCAAGGGCAAGTGTTTGGTTCGTAAGCAGGGCTGGAGTTTTCTTCTGCATCCTGAACTGTGTTGAATAGTAAAGACCAGTGTTCTAACAAGCAGTTGCAGTGTAAGAACATAAGGAGAACTCTGCTTTTGCGATGTCAGAAAGCACATTTGACGGCGTATATTCTCCTCAGCTGAGCCATTATTGAAAGCCATAGAGCCAGCTTTGTGGACTTCAACCAGGAGAACGAAAGGAACATTTGTCCTGAGACCGCTCCCAGGCCAGCCCTCTATTGCTCTAAAATTGCTGCATCCATCTTCACCCAGTTGACCACCTGATAAAGTGAAAGTGCTCCTGTCATTGGAGAGGCTCAGGAGGAGATATATCGGGAAGCCAGTTGGAACTGGGTTTGAATGCCGCTGAGAGATTTGCCATTTTAAACAATCCTTTCCACCTCACAGAAATCTGACAGCTCTCATTGCAGTGATTTAATTACATCAACTGCGTTTCTCCACTCAGACATTTTTTGCATTGCTGACACCCACAGCTTCCCCCCTTTTTAAAAAATATATTTTTATTTCAAAAGCTCAATTTATATAAACAAGAACATATGTATAATGAAACAGCACTTCCCTCCTGGAATCCAGCTCTTTGCTTCTGGGTGGTCACTACACTATTCATTACTTGTATAAGATAGGAAAATACAGTAAGGGCTCTCTTACCTACCAGTAAATTAAAATACAATAAAATTCCATTAACAGTTAAAGTACTTAAGTAATCACACCACAACTATCTGTCATTTCCAATATCTGTTGGGAGATGACCGATTTCTTATTGCAGTGACCGGTTTTCAGACCATGTGAACAAGATCAAATTTCACTGTTAGCGAAAATAGAAATTGTGAATAGGCTGTAAACACAGACAAACAGTAGCTCTACATCTGTGTATCTGAAGAAGTGTGCATGCACACGAAAGCTCATACCAAGAACTAACTTAGTTGGTCTTTAAGGTGCTACTGGAAGGATTTTTTTTATTTTGTTTTGACTATGGCAGACCAACACGGCTACCTATCTGTAACAGTAGCTCCACATGTTGCAGTTTCTTAGGAAACACCTGTGACCGTTCTACCATATACTAACATGGCTCAGTTGGTAGAGTGCGAGAGCTTTAATCTCAGGGTTGTGGGTTTGAGCCCCACGTTGGGCAAAAGGTTCCTCCATTCTGGGGGGTTGGAATAGATGACCCTCATGGTCCCTTCCAACTCTACAATTCTATGAATTGCTTGAGAAGGGCTGTAGCGCAGTGGTAGAGCATCTGCTTTGCACGCAGAAGGTTCCAGGTTCAACCCATGGCATGTCCAGGTAGGACTGGGAATGTCTGCAACACTGGAGACCTGTAGGGCAGTCAGTGTAGGCCAGTGTTTCCCAAACTTGTGTCTCCCCCAGCTGTTGTTGGGCTACTTCTCCCATCATCCCTAACTAACAAGGCCAGTGGTCAGGGGTGATAGGAATTGTAGTCCCAAAACAGCTGGAGACCCAAGTTTGGGAAACACTGGTGTAGACTGTAATGAACTCTCAGTGATAGCCAAACTTGGCCCTCCAGCTATTTTGGGACTACAACTCCCATCATTCCTAGGTAACAGGAGCAGTGTTCAGGAATGGTGGGAATTGTAGTCCCAAAACAGCTGGAGGGCCAAGTTTGGCCACCACTGAGCTAGATAGACCAAATGGTCTGACACAGCACCAGGCTGCTTCCTATGTTCCAAAATGTAGCGTCAACGTCTCACCAAAGTATATGCAAGCATTAGGGATGAGGAACCTAAGGCCTTTCAGATGCTGTTGGACTCCAGTTTCCATCACCTTTGACCACTGGTCATGCTGGTTGGGGCTGATGAGTATTGACATCCAACATCTGGAATTGATTTTGGAGTCCCCACCTCTGGACTGCATAATGCTTTTTCGTGTGTGTGTGGTCATTACAATATATGGCCAAAGCAGATAAGAGGTTTATAAAATATAAATAGTATTAACAGGTGAGAGAGAGAGATTTATCCCTTACTCACAGTGCTATAATTCTAGGGCTGCTTCCAGTTGGTGTTTATTATGGGCAGGGGCGCCATCCTGCCCTTAGGGTTGTGGGTGCCCACCACTGTAGTGCAGATGTGCAGCGTCTCACACAACACACAACGTCATGTCAGGTTTTTGGAGGGGGACTGTGGCAGAGAGAGAGAGAGACAGTTCAGCTACACCCTCCACTGCCAGCAACACACCCTTTTCCACAGGAAGGGGACTTGGACTCGGAGGCAGAGAGACTCTGCTTCCACATCCGAGCCCCCACTCTGGAAAAGGGTACCTCGCTTGCTGGTTGGCTGCAGAGAGTGGAACTGAATTGCTTCTCTTTCAGAGGCAGCGCCACAGAGGCTGGCTGGCTGGCTGGCTGGCTGGCTGGCTGGCTGGATAGAGCGATAGATGGATAGATAGATAGACAGACAGACAGACAGACAGACAGACAGACAGACAGACAGACAGACAGACAGACAAATTTTATTTATGCCCTGCCCTCCCTGGGCAGAGCCAGGCTCACACCAATAAAATCACAGTAAAAACATAATGGGGACAATTTAAAATACAGGTTAAAATGCAATTAAAAATGCAGCCTCATTTTAAAAGTTGCTGATAGATCAAGACCATAAGGGGAGGGCAACATAAGGGTCAGACTGAGTCCAAACCAAGGCCAGGCGGAACAGCTCTGTCTTGCAGGCCTCTCTCCAGCTTTCCTCCTTGACTTTCTGAGTGCCTGGCTCTCAAAATTACATTATTGTGGGTGCCCAAGTACCCACAGCCCCCTGGCATTGGCTCCTATGATTATGGGATACATGCTGCTCATGCATGCCTTGTTCATATCACCTATGCTCTGTTGCCAGCCTCAAAGTACCGGTCTGTATTTTTTGCCCATTTAATCTGGATTTTGCGCATTTAATCTGGCAGGGAATTGATATTAAAAAAACAACAACAACTGTTGCCAACCACCCATCTGCAATATATGAATGGCCCAATTGCAGTAGGAAACCCCACCCAGAAGCACCCCATGAAATTAATTAGCGGTTGATCCAAGACAGACAAAACAGTTCTTCATGCAGCACATCATTTACTCATGGAATTTATCACTACAACGTTGTAATTTTCAGCAGCCTATATGGATTTAAGAGAAGATTAGATAAAAAACTTAGATAAATTAAAGAGAGTTTTTTTAATCAGTGCCTAGAAGCTATGATATCTAAGTGAACCACTGTGTGTTTTGTTAACCCTTCAGGGAAAATCCTTTGACTAAACCCCCGAAGAGTTACTGTCAGTGCAGACAGATGGATACTAGTGATGTAACTTAGGATAAGGCACCTTCCTATATGAATCACTGGATTCTAGGTGTTGGGGACAAATTGCAACCGAGAGCTATCATCTCCATGCCCATCTTGGTAGCTTCCAGAGGCATAGCTAGCCCTTTTCTAGACAGAATGGAACTTTTGGCTAATCTAGCAAGATAGTTTTTTTCATTATAATCATAATACCTTTATTGTCATTGTACAACCTGTGTACAATGAAATTAAACAAGCCTCCCTCCCCACCCAAACACTCAATCTCTTATCAAACAACACAACACCTAGCAAGTCAATTTCGCTATGTTATTTTTCGTTCAACAGCCTAACAGCCCATGGATAGAAGCTATTTTTTAGCCTGTTGGTACGGCTGATTATACTTCTATATCTCCTGCCCAAGGGTAGCTGGTTTCCCTGGTGGCTTAAAATATATACCGTATTTTTTGCTCTATAAGACTCACTTTTTCCCTCTTAAAAAGTAAGGGGAAATGTGTGTGCATCTTATGGAGTGAATGCAGGCTGCGCAGCTATCCCAGAAGCCAGAACAGCAAGAGGGATTGCTGCTTTCACTGCGCAGCAATCCCTCTTGTTGTTCTGGCTTCTGAGATTCAGAATTTTTTTTTCTTGTTTTCCTCCTCCAAAAACTAGGTGCGTCTTATGGTCTGGTGCGTCTTATAGAGCGAAAAATGCGGTGATTGCGGTCCTGAGCTGTTTAAGGCTCAGTAGTTGATGTTTCCCTGCAGCAAATTTATACGTGGCCACCATGATGCAGTCAGTATTATAAATGATATGGGCTGAATGAATGCTAGTAACTGATAGCACTGATAAGAGTGCATATCCTAAATACGCATACGAGCATAGAAATTACAGGTTTTAAATAGTGTAGCATTGCAAGATGTGATAGCAGACTCCACCGCTGCAAAGAGTTTCTCATGCAAGAATTAAACTGGAAACTCTGTTTCCCAGCGGTGCTGAGTTTTGCTTCTAAAATTGCTCCTTCTCCACATCCGCTGTTGCTGGTTTGCACCTACACTTGGCCACTGTGGGGGAAAAACCACATCGCAACTGGACTTTCCCGTGCTAATGTGAATAAAATCTATTTCAGTCCATTACTGATGGAAATAATATTGCAAAAAAAGTTGCTCTTTTCAGCTAGCAATTGGAGATTTTAGCAGGGGATGCGCTACTGTGCCCCCCGCAAAAATAAAAAATAAAACCTGACATTGGTTTGGCATATGGCCAGGTGAATAGTTCTAATAATATATATGTAAAAAGCTCTAAAACCTGCGTAAATATTGGAGTGCAGCAACAGCCAAACCACATTCCACAATGGTATCTAATGTTTGGGTTCTAAGCAAGCAGAAATGTTAATCAGTCCCACCAGATGCTGTTAAACTAGCCTCTCTTCCCAATCTGGCCTGTATCTTCTCAGGTCTATTGGGCAATACAAAACCTTTTAAACATAATTTTATCCTTTTGGTACATGTGGTCCTGGCGAGTTAAACATCATATCCTTCCACGTTGGACTGATGAAAGCAGTTTAAGCATTAACATGGCACAGTTTCTTCCATCTGCTGACTGTCCATTACTGTGTAGACGTTGCTTCATGCAGTTATAGAGAATCAAGTTCAATGGGATTTACTCTCAAGGAAGATGGGTGACACCTGGCTTGAGAGCAGTACATGTGAAAAGGATCTAGGAGTCTTGGTTGACCACAAACTTGACATGAGCCAACAGTGTGACGCGGCAGCTAAAAAAGCCAATGCAATTCTGGGCTGCATCAATAGGA
The DNA here is from genome assembly GCF_951804945.1 of Podarcis cretensis. Classification (NCBI taxonomy): domain Eukaryota; kingdom Metazoa; phylum Chordata; class Lepidosauria; order Squamata; family Lacertidae; genus Podarcis; species Podarcis cretensis. The sequence continues at coordinate 13,113,170 of NC_137178.1, forward strand.
GTATAGCATCTAGATCAAGGGAAGTAATAGTGCCACTGTATTCTGCTCTGGTCAGACCTCACCTGAAGTACTGTGTCCAGTTCTGGGCACCACAGTTCAAGAAGGACACTGACAAACTGGAACGTGTCCAGAGGAGGGCAACCAAAATGGTCAAAGGCCTGGAAACGATGCCTTATGAGGAACGGCTAAGGGAGCTGGGCATGTTTAGCCTGGAGAAGAGGAGGTTAAGGGGTGATATGATAGCCATGTTCAAATATATAAAAGGATGTCACATAGAGGAGGGAGAAAGGTTGTTTTCTGCTGCTCCAGAGAAGCGGACACGGAGCAATGGCTCCAAACTACAAGAAAGAAGATTCCACCTAAACATTAGGAAGAACTTCCTGACAGTAAGAGCTGTTCGACAGTGGAATTTGCTGCCAAGGAGTGTGGTGGAGTCTCCTTCTTTGGAGGTCTTTAAGCAGAGGCTTGACAACCATATGTCAGGAGTGCTCTGATGGTGTTTCCTGCTTGGCAGGGGGTTGGACTCGATGGCCCTTGTGGTCTCTTCCAACTCTATGATTCTATGATTCTAAGTGTGTGTAGGCTTACGGTCTTCATTCGCAAAGAGCTTTATACTCTTCACTGTGCTTACCCATTCAGCAAGAAAAAAATTACTGTTCAAGACGACAGTATGAATTCATAGGAAAGTTTTGGACCCAGTTTGCACTTCATGCAAGAAGCTAGTCTAGCTTTCCTATCAAGTGAATCCAAGAATACCCATCGTGTCTGGCAGAGAGTAGGGCATTTTACTGCTTTGCAAACTCATTGCTAGAAAGAATGGGCCCAAAGCAGGAGTTCTGGAATATATTCATTTATATATTAAAGATATGTATATTCCCCCCTTCCACTGCACTTGTAGTGCCCAGGGTGGCTAACAACAGTTTAAAGAGCAATAAAATGGAGTAGAAAATTATTTAATGTTCTCACCTAGCTGTTTCATATTTACATTGCACAGCTTGTCCATCACTACAATAGCTGTCAGATTTGTTTGCAGAAATATATACCTGGATCTCCAACACTCTATTCTAGACTCTTACATTTAGGGGCTCACTGCAAACCCAATCAACATACGGTTTTTATTGTTACTGTGCAGGATCTCCCTAAAACTGCCCCTATATGGTGCCTTATCCCTTGTCAATTCAAAAGACCTCCCTGTTCTAGGAGACTCCTTTAAAGACTATCAGCTGATTGGCGCTGATTGGAGGGCCTTCATGGGGCTTGCTGTAATCAAAAGGTAAAAGGTAAAGGACCCCTGGATGGTTAAGTCCAGTCAAAGGTGACTATGGGGTTGTGGCGCTCATCTCGCTTTCAGGCCGAGGGAGCTGGCGTTTGTCCACAGATGGCTTTCTGAGTCATGTGGCCAGCATGACTAAGCTGCTTCTGGTGCAGCGGGACACCGTGACGGAAACCAGAGCATATGGAAAAGTCGTTTACCTTCCCGCCACAGTGGTACCTATTTATCTACTTGCACTGGTATGCTTTCGAACTGCTAGGTTGGCAGGAGCTAGGACAGAGCAACGGGAGCTCACCCCATCGCAGGGATTCGAACCATCAACCTTCCGATCGGCAAGCTCAAGAAGCTCAGTGGTGTAGACCACAGCGCCACCCGCGTCCCCTTTGCTGTAATCAGCGATCAGCTGATTCACATGGAAAATGCTCCATTTGCAATAGCTATGTTACATAGGTAAATTTATTTAGTTATTTCTTACTGTTTTCAGGCTAACATGGATCCTTGCACAGTCATAACAGGTAACACAGACGTGTCTCTGCTCCAACAGTGGGGACATTACGAATCACCCAGTTCCTACTGAAAATCAGAAATGGCCTCTAGTCAACAGGATAGTGGCATAGAACTTATGGTTTGTAGCATATTCCCCTGCATTTGTCCTGAGTTAAGGGGGGGGGGAATCCATTGGACATCCTTTCACAGCACAATCCCATGCATAATTGCATGGAAGAATGCTTCCTGTCTTCAGTGGGTCTTAGCAGATGTGTTTAGGATTGCATCCTTAAATGCATTTACATTTTTGCTCCAAGTCCTAGTAAATTAAGATAAGATCTCCATTCAGCAGGTTCTCTGTCCTCTGTCATGTGGTCTTTGTCTTTGGGAGAAGTTCTTCTCTTTACAGTATTTACCTTTGATTTGTCCTGAGGCTGAATTGCAGGGAAAGGTGTGGTAAACATTAGCTTCTCTCTCTCTCTCTCTCTCTCTCTCTCTCTCTCTCTCTCTCTCTCTGTTTGCATTTGCTGCAGAAGCTGCAGCTGCCATAACAGAAGATAGCTGGAAGCTGCTTTTGTATGGAGCTGGTTTGAGCGTTATGCAAAACTAACAGGTTACTCAGCGAGTAAAAAGAAAAAAATCACCTTAGATGTTCAGAGGCCATCTATTCCTTCATATTTATTTACTTTAAAAGCATTTCTAAACTGTAGCAAAGATATATCATAATAGTGATAATCTATGCTGGAAATGTAAAGAAAAAGAGGGTAACTTTTATCATATGTGGTGGACCTGCCCCAAGGTGAAAGAGTTCTGGGAGAATACTTATAATGAATTTAAAAAATGTTAAAATATACATTTATTAAGAAACCAGAAGCCTTTCTTCTTGGAATAATAGGTCTAGAATTGCCCAAGAAAGATGTTAGATTGTTCTTGTATGCCACAACTGTAGCTAGAATTTTGTTAGCTAAAAATTGGAAAACACATGAAGTCCCAACAGTGGAGGAATGGCAGATGAAGATGATGGACTTTTCAGAGCTAGGTGACCTGACTGGAAGAGTCCACGACCAGATGGAGGAGGAGTACCAGAAGGAATGGATGAAATATAAAGACTATTTAGTTAAATATGCTAAGATAACTTAACACTAAGATAACTTAATTGGGAAAACTTGCAAATACCAGATAGGCTTAGGATTTAAACAGGTGATGTTAGAGAATAAAATGTTTAAAGTCAAAATGAATAGAAAGAATGATGTTAAGTGATTAAGTTAATTTTATGAGAAATTTAGTTTGGAAAACTGATAAGATTTATGTTTGTTTGTTTGTTTGTTTTAAAGATTTTGGAAAATCAAAAAAAAAATTGGGGAAAAAGGCATTTCTAAACTGTTCAACCTTTCAAAAATCCCTAGGCAATGTACACTATGTAACAATGCAACAGCAATATCCATTAGAACAGAAGTGAAACATAAAACCAATAAAACAGAATAAAAGCAAAAACAACAACAGATATCGGGGGAATCGTACACATGAAACGGGGTCCAATCTTATGAGTCAATTGTAGCTTGGGCAAAAAGGTAAGTCTTGGCAAGATCTCTGAAGTGGGTAATGTTTGATGTATGGCAGAGAGAAGAAGGGAATTCTGTCGTACATGGGTGGCAGCAGAAAATGCACGCTCCCAGGTTACCGCCTTGTGATATTCTGTAAGTGCCACAAGTAGAATTTACCCAGAACAGAGTTTCCCAAATTTGAGTCTCCAGCTGTTTTTGGACTACAGTTCCCATCATCCCTGCCCCCTGGTCCTGCTAGCTAAGAGGGGTGGGAGTTGTAGTCCAAAGACAGCTGGAGACCCTGGTTTGGGAAACCCTGTCCCAGATGATCAAAATGATTTTACACATTTATACAGGGGCAGGTGGTCTTTCAGGTAACCTGGTTCTCCAGGTTCTTGGACTGAGCCATGGCGCTTTGGAGCAGAATTCTAAGGGCAAAATTCTAAGGAGTGCTGTATTGCCATATAGACTGGGCTGGGTTTTCTTGGGGATTGTTGCTGTTATTGATATTAATTTTTGTGTCTTCATTTAAATCTTATGATTTATGCGGAAATTATAAATTATGTTCAGTCCAATTGTGTCCTTTTTGCTGTTTTATTTATTGATTTATGACTACTTTTGTTATGTTTGATAATTATTATTTTTAAAAAAGATTTCTTGTTGTAATCTGCCTTGAGCGTGATTTTGACCATGGAAAGGCGGCATACAAATAAAAAGATGTGTGTCTGTTGTGTGTCTGTATTAACTTGCAAAAACTACACAGGTTTTTTTGTAAATAGGTGCCAGTTTGGGCAGAACAGATTATTTGTTTCTTTGATCAGACAAAATCTGTAGAGAGGAACCAGCCATGAAAGGCAATTGTGCCCTTGTGTCATATATGTGTGTGTGTGTGTGTTTGTGTGTGTGTGTGTGTGTATTCTTTTTCATCATGGTAAATAAACACATTAATCCCCAAGTATTCCACTCCACTCCTTTTGGATTTCTATAGTCCAATTTTGTGTTTTGGAACAGCTAGATATTTTCACCTGCATTTTCCATGAGCATCACTGCTGTTCTTGGAATCATACCTGTCAGGGGTTCAGGAGCAGAAGCACAGGGAAGAGGGGAGATGGAGAGCGAAGGGGAAGAATCTGAGGGCAGCGTAGGAGAAGATGACAGTGGCCCGAGAGATTCCATGAGCCTCTCCAGCGAATCGGAAGATTCACAGAAGGGGGCGCCGGTGGCCAGGGCAAGGGGGGTCCCAAGGGGGACACCCCAGAAGCAAGGGGCCAGCGGGGACTCCCAGAGCAGCAGTTGGAAATCAGGACCAGCTTCCCCACCAGAGCATAGTGGGGGGGAAGAGTCACAGGTATCGGGAGTAGTGTCTCCCCCAGCAGGGAGAGGAGAGGAGTCAGGGCTGACCACGCCTCCATCGGAGAGTCAGACAACGGAGGGGAGGTCAGATCCGGCCAGTATCCCGGAAGAGGGAAGCAGTGACAGAAGTAGTGTAACGGTCAGGAGGAAGGTCACTGGGTCGGCGCGAGAGGCAAGTTCAAATGTACAGGAGCGTGGGACAGCAGAGAATGAGGATTGGGAACCGGGTCCTAAAGCCCGCCGGAGGGAGGGGGAGGAGCTAAGCGACTCAGCGTCAGAGGAGTCCAGAAAGGGGAATGCCCCAGCGGGCAGGAGGACCCAGAGGAGAAGAGAGCAGCGGAAAAGGTGGAGCAGGGCTAGGATCTTAAACTGGTGTCAGAGGGGAGGAGATTCAGATGGGACTTCGCCGATCTAGGGTTTAAGATGTAGGGCTGCGCGCTGCGGCTTTGAAATGGAAATTGAACTTCAATAAAGACTTTTGTACATTACGACAGCCTAGCGTTGGTCCTCTGTGAGCTGGGACCTAGAGGCAGCTCTGACAATACCTTTTAAATTAACTCACATATTAGTAGATGGGCTCCTGACATATAACTACTGTATTAAATTTTGGGATTTATTTTCAAGGTTGCAGATATGCATCCTTTTATTTCATTAGCCATTGATAATATCAATAATCCCTCTCCTTGCAGAGAGGGATGCTTGTAGGTTAATTGTCGGTTTAGTTGTTTATTAATTGTTTGGGAAGATAACAGAAGTTAAGGAATGCTGATTGATTGAGGTCAGCATATAACAGCTGTGCTCAAAGATCTGCATTGGTTGCCAATTTTGTACCAGCCCAGGTTCAAGGTGTTATTCAAGGTCTTTTCTATACTTGACCTTCTTGAAATATTTGGGATAATATTTTGTTTGTTTGTTAGTTCTGTTGCTTTGAATGCATATTTGACCTTCTGTATTGCTTTATTTTGCAGTGTCTTATTTGATGTTTTAATGTAGGTTGTAAACTGTTTGATATTCTAGAAAGTGGTATAGAAATAATAATAACAACAACAACAACAACAACAACAACAACAATAATAATAATAATAATAATAATAATAATCCCTCTCCTTGGATTATGTACCAGTAGAGAGATTTATAAGCACTCATGCATCTGTGGATTGAGATTACTACTATAGTGTAGAAGCACTGGCCTTGGACAGTTCTAACCTTGGTGAGCTATGGGATTTTGAAGCCTCCTCAATAAGTCTCTCCCCAAAAATTCTGAGATTACCTTATAAGGTTGTTTGATTTTCTCCTGCGGGTGAGGGGTACCTGCAATTCAGACTGATGGTTTTGGAGCTTCCATTATGCCTTAGATTCCCTGCATATACTTTTGGGTTGATTCATGTGGTGCACCTGAGAGAACAGCAAAGGCATGAGGTATTGCACCTCAATACCTTGTTCTCTCCACACCTTTGAGCCTAATTATACCAGTGACATTCTGTTATTCTGGAGCTTATGTGCATGCTAAGTTAAACCAGAACTTTGCACCTGCTTTTCTTCCCATTCAGGGATACTGTTTACAGCTGGTGATAAGACGATTAGGCAGAGAGCCCTAGCCCACAAGCAAATAATAATTGCTATTTAGATATACCCTTAAACCCAGCATGGTCTAGTGGTCAGAATATTAAAATAAGCCCTGGAACACCTGGCTCCAAATACCTGTTTCAGCCAAGGACTCAGTGGGTGGCCTCGGGCAATCTGTTTAGTTCAACAATTGCACAAAAGCCGTACACTGGAAATAATAGCACAGTTTGCAAGGCTTTTCTGTGGAGATTAATCAGATGATGTTTACAAAATATAAAGAGATTTTGGGAGGAGGTGGGGGTTAAAAGATAGGTTGGAAGCTGACCATATTCTACTGTTACAAGGATAAAGGAATGTACATGTTGGTTCTTGCGAATCATTTTTTCTGAGAGTTATTACCAGGAGATGAAAGTTAAAGACTCACCTTTTTCAGATATAGAATTAAGTTCCAAGTGGTTGGTTTTTTTTAAAAAAAAAAAGTTATACCCTAGCTTTTGAGACTTGTTGATTTTCTGAGAAGTCAATTCATATGCTGTTTTGCAGTTGTTTCGGTGTTAAAAAGTCTCTGATTTGTAGTATTTCCAAAACATTAAAATGTTAGAAAACTTTCTGAAATCCATTAATTATGAACAGAGAGGGATTGAACTGAATTGTCTGTGCCCATGCCAGCAAATAATCTGGCCAAGAACATTTTGCTCCAACCAGTTTTTACTTTTCCCTCTTCCGCTAAGCCAGATAAGAAGTATTCCATCCATAACAAATGTTCGTCCTTCCACCACTTCCATCCTCCTTTGGAGCCTTTAAGTCAACTTTAAATTCCTTCCTACTGGAGCAAGAAGGTCACAAATATTGCCGATAGCATGTTCTACTTCAGGCAACTTCGGATCCGTGTCAGTTCTTAACCTCAAATATTGAACCAATTTCCCCACAGATAATACAAATAGAGTCTAAGATGGAAAAGGCACAACCTTGCTTTGGATATTGTTTTCCTTCTGAAAAAGTCACATGAAAATCACTATGTGGGATTTCCATTAAATCTTTCCACATGGAGACCATCACCAGATGGTTAACTACTTATCTGCAGCGGTTCAGATTGGACAGTTTTCTCCATATCACCAAAGACATTTCCTTTTTACTGTGGTGGAAAGGGGAGGGGAAATTGCTCAGTCTACAAAGTGAGCCACTGCATAGGCCTAAGACTAGAACCCTAGAGTATCTGAATTACCACCTTCTTGCATGCTCTGCCTCCACTAGGTAAAGGGACCCCTGACCATTAAGTCCAGTCGTGGCCGACTCTGGGGTTGTGGTGCTCATCTCGCTTTATTGGCCGAGGGAGCCGGCATACAGCTTCCGGGTCATGTGGCCAGCAGGACTAAGCCGCTTCTGGCGAACCAGAGCAGCGCTCGGAAACGCCGTTTACCTTCCCGCCGGAGTGGTACCTATTTATCTACTTGCACTTTAACATGCTTTTGAACTGCTAGGTTGGCAGGAGCAGGGACCAAGCAACACGAGGTCACCCCGTCACAGGGATTCGAACTGCCGACCTTCTGATCAGCAAGTCCTAGGCTCTGTGGTTTAACCACAGCGCCACCCGTGTCCCCTGCCTCCACTATTAGAGGCCTAATAGCATGCCTCTGAATTCCAGTTGCTAGGAATCACAAGTGGGGAGAGGGTAGTTGGGCTGCTGTACTGTTGTACTCATGTCCTACTTGTGGACATTTGGTTGTCAGCTGTGAGAACAGGCTGGTGGACTACATGGGCGTTTGGTCAGATTTAGTACGGCTCATTTTATGCTCTTATTCTTCATAATGTATAGAGCGCTGTGGTCTAAACCACTGAGCCTCTTGGACTTGCCAATCAGTAGGTCGGCGGTTCGAATCAACGCGACAGGGTGAGCTCCCATTGTTCTGTCTCTGCTCCTGCCAACCTAGCAGTTCAAAAGCATTCCAGTGCAATTAGATAAATAGGTACTGCTGTGGCGGAAAGGTAAATGGCATTTCCATGCACTATGGCACTTGTCATGGTCCTCCGTGCACCAGAAGCAGTTTAGTCCTGCTGGCCACATGACCCGGAAAGCTGTCTGTGGACAAACGCCAGCATTTTAACCTGCATTTTAAATTGGTCCCCCCCCTTTCCCCCCCTATTATGTTTTTCCTGTGATTTTATTGGTGTTAGCCACCCTGAGCCTGGCTCTGGCCAGGGAGGGCAGGGTATTTTTATTATTTTATTATTATTATTATTATTATTATTATTATTATTATTATTATACAGTGGTACCTCTGGTTACGTACTTAATTCGTTCTGGAGGTCTGTTCTTAACCTGAAACTGTTCTTAACCTGAAGCACCACTTTAGCTAATGGGGCCTCCTGCTGCCGCCGGAACACGATTTCTGTTCTCATCCTGAAGCAAAGTTCTTAACCCAAGGTACTATTTCTGGGTTAGCGGAGTCTGTAACCTGAAGCGTCTGTAACCTGAAGCGTATGTAACCCGAGGTACCACCGTAGCTCCCTCGGCCTGAAAGCGAGATGAGCGCCACAACCCCATAGGCGCCTTTGACTGGAATTAACCATCCAGGGGTCCTTTACCTTTTTTAAAAAAAAACTGATAAAAATGGATTCATTGAGGATAAGCTATCAATTACTACTAGTCATGATGGTCATATATTACCTCCATTATCAGAGTCAGTCTTTCCTCTATATACAAGTTACCAAGGAGCACAAATGGGAGAAGTGCTGTCCTCCTTTGGGTCCTCCAATAGGCATCTGGTTGACCATTGTGATGCCCTGTCCTACCTGTCTCTCAGTTGCTTCAGAAGCAGAGCTTGCTTTCTGCAGAAAGGGATCCCTGCCAGCCCCCCGCCCCCCCAGGTCCTGGATCCTTATTGAATGCTGTTTGGTGCTGTTCCTGCGTTTCTGGGGATGCCATTCATTCATTCACTTTATTTGTTCAAAGCATCTTACAACAAAGGAAACAGGGATACATTACAAACAAATGATTCATAATAACATAGCAAAGCAATAACACAGTAACAATTTCATAATAGCATAGCGAAACAGTAGCAAACATAGTAACATTTTAAAAACTGCATTTTGGTGCTCTAAACAACAAGATTTCTTAGACAACATGCAGCATCTAATAGCAATAGTCACAGCTTCACAGTTTTACCCTAGTTTTAGGAACACCCCTTCCCATGAACACAACCCTTCAGCTTCTTACAGGGTGAATTTGATTTAAATCAAATCGATTTAAATCATGATTTAAATCACTTGTCAGTAAGACTTGATTTAAATCGCGTCATTAAGACTTAATTTAAATCATTATTTTTTTACAGAAAGACTCATTCTTGCTGGTATAATCTTAATATTTACAACCAGAGGAAGGTCTCATTTTTGGAATAATACATTTTCAGGGTAGTTTTTACAGTTATATAAAAAAACTACTGATGTGGTTATACTATTAGAAATATATAGACAGATAATTAAGAAATTATTGTGAGTTTTAATAAGTAAACTCTTTATATTTGAACAACTTTTCTGCTGTACTTTATTGGAAGAAGAAAAACAATCATTTCCTTAATAACAATTTAAACAATTTACTTAACTAAAACAATAACATAATAGCATATGTATCCATGTTTGTTAACTGATGTGGTGAAGTGATTTTTTTAAAAAATAAAATAAAAAAACTTAGTCTGAGTTTTAGCATACATGAAAAACTTAAAACAAATCCTTATTTCCTAAAAATTTGGACTATAATGTAACTTAAATAGAACATCTTTAGAATTATTTTCCTCCAAAAGCATTTTATTTTCAAAATCCAGTTTAAATAAAAAAATCAGATTTAAATTTTAAAAAATCAGATTTAAATTTTTAAAAATCAGATTTTTTTTTTAAAGAAATCATTGATTTTTATCCACCTGGCTTCTTATAAAGCTTCCACATCATCCATGCTCAGATTTTCCCTGTAAAAGGAGTTATATGGTGGGTAGGTGACAACTGGATGGGCCACTGACATATTGAGGTTATAATCCAGTTACAGTGGCACAGTCTTGGGTGTATGACTTGGGATGCAGTGGGCAGGGATCAGGGACGGGGCTCGTTGGTAGTAGCACCTCTGATGTGGAATTCCTTTCTGTTAAAAGCTCAGTCTGTTGACTTTTAGACACCAGGTGAAAACCAGTTTAACTTTCCCAGGTTTTAATGCCATTTATTTTGTTTTGTGGTTTTGCTGCTTCTTTTAACTATTGCTATGTGCTGCTATTTTATTATCATTGTATTTTACTGTTTAAAGTGATACTGTAAGCCACCTTGGGGAATTTTAAATTGAAAGGCAGAGTGGAAATCTTTCAATAAGTAAAAAAGAAGGAATGACTCAAAGTGTATTTACAGCTTCCATGTGAAGTAGTCTCCACATAGTAACTGCAGTTTGACCAGGATCTTATTGAGGAAGTTAATTACATCAAAGTGGTACTTTAGATCTGAAGCACCACTGAAAAAGGTGATTTTAAGCAGGCTTGAGGTAGATATTTCTGCACTAGCCGCATATTTGGCTTTTATATGGTGTGATATATTTAGTCGTTTATCTTTGTACTTTTTCACCCATGAATTGTTCAGATGACGTGTTTCAGGTACCTTCATAATAATGCCTGATTCTCTCTTGTTGGGTTTTTCCAGTACCTATTAAGAATCACTATTCTAACTTGTCTTTATTTTTTAATTTATTTAGTTTACTGGTTCATTCTGCGACAAGCAGGGCTGGACAGATCAGCCTAAGCACACCATTCCACACCATTTAAAGAACATTACTTCTCCAAAGAAACCTGGGAACCGTTTGTTAAGGGTGCAGGAAATTCTATCTCTGTGAGGAAAAACTGCAGTTTCCAGGATTCTTCAGAGGAAGTCATGTGCTTTTAATGTATGACCTTAATAATAGGCCCTGTCAGGGAACTGCCATCGGAAGGACAGGTGGTGAGAAGGCTTCAGGAGAATAGGAGAGACACTTCTTCAGCAGAAGAGGGAACCAGTAGGGGGAGTGCGGGAGCTCCAAAGGAAAGGGAGTCGGAGGGGAGGCTCTGGGATACTTCCAGTGAGAACAGTGAGGAGGTATCAGGACAGCCTTTAAGGACCCCCACCCCTCGCCGGAAACTGTCACGCAGGGAATCCAGGAGGCGCATGTCCGTGAAACAGCTTTTATGTTGGAAACGTTTCCGCAAACGCCCACTGTCAGATTCTACCAGCGACTGACGGAGCCATGCTGAAGGGCTCCGCTCAGGGCAGGGCTTCACTACACTGAGTGAGCTCTGAGGGATCCAGCTTTAACGCACAAGCAGCTCATTATCCCACCACAGCAATCTGACAGTCCCTGAAAGCAGCTTGTGCAAAGAGAGGCATCATGAGCAACCCAGCCGGAGCCGGAGATGGGGGAGCAGCTGCAGCCGGTCCTAGCCTGGAAGGAAGGTACAGGATGTTGGAGGTACAGTTAGCTCTGCAAACGGCGAGGCTGGAGGAGAGGAGGGCTCATGATGCAGAAAAGGGGAAAGCCGCCCAGCTCTCGAGGAAAGTGCCTGGACTGGTGCAGAAGTTTGGGGGTGATCCCAGGAATTATCAAGCCTTCAGGACAGAGATGCAATATGCCCTCAATCTGCAGTTTGATGATTTTCCTGACGAGGAATCGAGGGTTGCTTATGTGATTGGCCATCTCGAAGGCGGGGCAAAACATTGGGTGAGGCCACTAATGGCAGCCAATAATGAAGCCCTAAGGGACACAAGGAAGTTTTTTCGCGCCATGGATCTGATGTTTTCCAGCGAGATTGAGCAGGGAGTGGCGCGCAGGCAGTTAATGGCGTGTAAACAAGGGAACCGATCTGTCCGTGAGTACTGGACTGAGTTCACCATGTTGATCCATAAATTAGGTTGGGATTTGTCAGCGGAACCGATACAAATGCTGTTCGAAGAAGGACTATCTTCGGCAGTGAAAGACGAACTTTCCCGGGGGCCCAGGGCGGAGTCTATGGACCATCTGACTAAATCAGCGCTGGCCATAGGATCACGCCAGGAGGCCAGAGCCTTGGAGAAGCGGGAAGGGAAAGGGGAGCGTTGGAGGGATTTCCGCATTCCAGAGATGCCAGAGCAGCCTTCTCTGCCAGCAGAGCCGATGGAAATCGGAACAGCGCGCGCGCGCGCAATTTCAAACCCCAGTGAAGGGCGGAAGAAGGAGGGAAAAGGCGCCAAGAAATGTTTTCTCTGCCAACAGCCAGGTCACTTTGCCAGAGTTTGTCCGCAAAGAAAGGAATGGCAAGGAATGGCGGGAGCTGTTGGGGAGGAGGGAGAAGGAGCTAAGGAGCAAGTAAAAGCCAACGCCTGGCTGCCACCGACGGGGCACAGCAGCCAGGCCAAGGAACAGTAAATGTGCCCACGCCAGAACCCCCAAGACCAGCTCTTGTAATAGAGGTATTGCTGGAGCTGGCAAACGGACACCCACTAAAAGTGAAGGCGCTATTAGACTCAGGCAGCTCCTGCAACTTTATGAGTAAGGAGTTTGCAGCCGCACATCAGATACAGACCATCCCTTTAAAAAATCCCCTGCAGGTGACCACGATTGATGGGAGGGCGCTGTTGGGGGGAGAAGTAGACCAGCAGACTGTCCCCATGACAATGAGGGTGGCAAGACACACGGAACGGATAGCGTTTAATATAGCCACGTTGGGAGGAGCGCCCATCATTTTGGGGATGAGCTGGCTAGCGCTGCATGATCCGCTTGTGGGATGGCATCAGAGAGTGGTTTCCTTTGGGTCAGCACATTGTATGGGACACTGCACAGAAAAAGGGGGCCAAGTAGGCACTCAGGCCACGTTAGCAAAGATAGAAGCAATGGATCAAGGTAGGGTACCACGACAATATGCAGATTTTGCCGACGTCTTCAGCGAAAGGGAAGCAGATAAACTACCCCCGCACAGACCCTTTGACTGCCAAATCAACTTACTCCCAGGAGCGCAATTGCCAGTGGGCAAGGTGTATGCAATGTCTGACAGGGAGATGCAGGAGCTAAGGGAGTTTATTGACAAAAACCTCAAGCGTGGGTTCATCAGGGAGTCACGAGCGGTGGGGGGTAGCCCAGTGTTCTTTGTGGACAAAAAAAACTCGGACAAACCGAGATTAATTGTGGATTTCCGGGCCCTAAACGCAGTGTCCGAACCCGTGACTTTCCCTATGCCCAGAATCGATGACATTCTGACCCGGGTGAGAAAAGGGAAGATTTTTACCAAGCTGGACCTGAGGGGGGCGTATAACCTGATACGTATGAGAAAGGGAGATGAGTGGAAAACCACTATGTTCACCCCCTTGGGAGCATTTGAGTACTGCGTTATGCCTTTCGGCCTCCAGGCGGGATCAGCAGTATTTCAATCATTCATGAATCACGTACTAGGACCATTGCTGTACAAGAACTGCGCTGCGTTCTTGGACGATGTACTGGTGTACTCAGAGGATGAAGAGCAGCATGTGCGAGATGTGCGAGAGGTACTGAGCAAACTGCAAGAAAACCAGCTGTGGGTGAAACTGGAGAAGTGTCAGTTTCACACCAGGGAGGTGGAATTCCTTGGGTACCGGTTGTCGGACAAGGGGCTGGCCATGGATCCTAGCAAGGTGCAAGCGGTGCTGGAATGGAGGCCACCGAAAACTAAGAAAGATGTGCAGAGGTTTTTGGGGTTCGGAAACTTCTATCGGAAGTTCATCAAGAACTTCGCGCATTTAACAGCCCCCATCACGGATTGTCTCAGCAGTAAGAAGAAATTTGTCTGGACGGAAGAAGCGCAGCGAGCTTTCGAAAGTTTAAAGAGGGCGTTTGCTTCGGAAGAACAACTCTTACACGTGGATCTGCAGCAGCCGATGAGGGTGGAAACCGACGCGTCTGACAGAGCGGTGGGCGCCGTGCTCCTGCAGCCAGGAGCGAATACGTCAGAATGGAGACCGTGTGCCTTCTTCTCGAGGAAATTGAACAAGTCTGAGAGGAATTATACAGTGTACGACAGAGAATTACTCGCCGTCCACGAAGCGTTCAAGAGATGGAGACACCTGTTGATTGGGGCGCAACACAAGGTTCAAGTGCGGACAGACCACAAAAATCTAGAATACTGGAGAACAGCCCGAGTATTGAACCAGAGACAAGTAAGATGGGCGCAAGAGTTCTCCAAGTTCAATTTTGAAATTCGCTACGTGCCAGGGGCTGAGAATGTCAGGGCGGACGCTCTCTCCAGAAAACCTGAGTACTTGGAGGGGGAAGGAGGGGCGGAAGAAAGACATATCATCTCAGAGGACCACTGGGTTTGTGGGGCGGCATTGGTGGGGCAAAGAGAACTGGTAGAGGGTATTGAAAACGATGAATACGCCCAAGAAAAACTTAGGGAACTCAGGGAGACAGGTGAGAACGCAGGGGGGTTTGAGGAAAAGAACGGAAAACTATATTACAAAGGGGCGCTCTACATACCAGATGGGGAACTAAGAGGGCGGGTGCTTAAACAGTTGCATGACAGCCCCACGGCGGGGCACTTCGGGCAGCACAAGACCATGTGGTTGGTTACCCGGGAGTTTTGGTGGCCCAAGGTGCGGGAAGACGTGCGGGAGTATGTCAGGGGATGCGACAGGTGCCAAAGAGCAAAGGGAGAGAGGTTGGCGCCAGCAGGGTTATTAGAACCCTTACCCACCCCAGAAAGGCCATGGGAGATGGTATCCATAGACTTCATGACCGATCTACCGAGATCCAAAGGGAAAACCGCGGTCATGGTGGTGGTAGATCTACTAACTAAGATGTGCCACTTTATAGCTTGTTCACATGCGGTGACAGCAGAAGAAACCGCAAGGTTGTTTGTGGAGCACATTTTTAGGTTGCATGGCGCCCCCTTGAGGGTTTTGAGCGACAAACAATTTACTTCTAGGTTCTGGAGGAAACTAATGAGCATGTTGCATGTGGAGGTAAGTTTTTCCACCGCCAGGCACCCAGAAACAAATGGGCAAGCAGAAAGGGCAAACGGGGTTTTGCAACAATATCTGAGGTGTTATGTAAAGGACAGAGAAACTGATTGGGTAGACAGGTTACCTCTGGCAGAATTTGCCTACAACAACGCGGAGAACGTGTCCACAGGGATGAGTCCCTTTCTAGCCAATTATGGGTGTCATCCTCGGGCGTTTCCAGGAGAGGGCGGGGGAAGGTGGAGTGTACCTGCAGCGGAAAATTTTGTTGAAGAGATGGAAGCGATCCACCGTCAGCTCCAACTCAACTTAGAGAAAGCCAAAGAAGAATATAAGAAGCAAGCAGACAGAAATAGGAGGGAAGGCGAAACCATAAGGGTGGGTAACCGGGTGTGGCTATCCACCCAAGGACTGCCGTTCAAGGGAGGGTGTAAGAAATTGAGACCCAAATGGTTGGGACCCTTTGAGGTCATACAGCAGGTCAACCCAGTAGCATTCAAACTCCGATTGCCCAGTCACATGAAATTGCACCCAGTATTTCACAGGTCATTACTGTCGCCGTACAGAGAGGGATGTGAGTGGGGGGAACATGAGAGGGAGGTCACCCGGACACCCGTCATAGAAGAGAGAGAACGCAACATGGATGTGGCAGGGATCATTGATTCCAGGTGGAAGGGAAATCAGGTGGAATACTTGGTAGAATGGGAGGGGGAGGAAGAGTCAGAAAACACATGGGTACCGGCAGAGGAAGTCAAAGACGAGATTTTAATAGAAACGTTTCATCGGCGTTTCCCAAGAAAACCACAACCAGTGGCAAGATTTAGGAGGGAACACTTCGGGACTACAGATGAGGAAGGGGAGTTTGAAGGGTTCCCAGAGTCGGGAGTGGAGGTGGAAACAGATTCCGACGAAGGAGAGGAAGAGGGGGAAAGAGACGGAAGGCCGTGGTTAGAAGTGTTTGAATCCTCGGAGGATGAGGGGAGTTCCTTCCAGGGATTTCCGTCCTCGCCGCCAGTAAGAGAAGAGGCGGGAGGGGGTGAAGGGGGCCCTGGGGGGGAGGTGGATGTCAGGGAACTGCCATCGGAAGGACAGGTGGTGAGAAGGCTTCAGGAGAATAGGAGAGACACTTCTTCAGCAGAAGAGGGAACCAGTAGGGGGAGTGCGGGAGCTCCAAAGGAAAGGGAGTCGGAGGGGAGGCTCTGGGATACTTCCAGTGAGAACAGTGAGGAGGTATCAGGACAGCCTTTAAGGACCCCCACCCCTCGCCGGAAACTGTCACGCAGGGAATCCAGGAGGCGCATGTCCGTGAAACAGCTTTTATGTTGGAAACGTTTCCGCAAACGCCCACTGTCAGATTCTACCAGCGACTGACGGAGCCATGCTGAAGGGCTCCGCTCAAGGCAGGGCTTCACTACACTGAGTGAGCTCTGAGGGATCCAGCTTTAACGCACAAGCAGCTCATTATCCCACCACAGGCCCCTTTCACCCTGTTTTGTGCAGATTCTTTGAAGTAATGTTCCCACCTTAATTGTACACATTACTGTATGCATTTATTCGAAGAAGCTAAAAAGGTAAAGGTAAAGGACCCCTGACAGTTAAGTCCAGTCGCATACGACTCTGGGGTTGAGGCGCTCATCTCTCTTTACAGGCTGGTGTTTGTCCACAGACAGTTTTTCCGGGTCATGTGGCCAGCATGACTAAGCCTCTTCTGGCGCAACGGAACACCAAATCCAGAGCAGTGCACGGAAACGCTGTTTACCTTTCTGCTGGAGCGGTACCTTTTTATCTACTTGTACTTTTTGGCGTGCTTTCGAACTGCTAGGTTGGCAGGAGCTGGGACCGAACAACAGGAGCTCACCCTGTCGTGGGGATTCGAACTGCCAACCTTCCGATCGGCAAGCCCAAGAGGCTCTGTGGTTTAGACCACAGTGCCACCCATGTCCCTAAAAAACAACAACAAAACAACAACAACAACTATGTACTTTTAAATGCATTATTTCCTGTAAAAACAGTATTTTATACTGTACACATCTTTCCCATAAAGTATCATTTTGTGCACACTTTTTGTACATTGCCACAGCATTGCAAAATCCGGAGAAGTGCATAATCTGATCAAGAGTTATAAGGAGGGAAAAATTTGCTGAATTAACCATTTGAATTGGAATACAAAGGAGGGAGGTGTGAGGAAGTCATGGAAATAAGTAAATGAATTATAGGACAGAGAAAGAGGGATTTGTTTTTAATCTGTTCTTACTTTTCCTTT
Source organism: Podarcis cretensis (assembly GCF_951804945.1). Classification (NCBI taxonomy): domain Eukaryota; kingdom Metazoa; phylum Chordata; class Lepidosauria; order Squamata; family Lacertidae; genus Podarcis; species Podarcis cretensis. The sequence continues at coordinate 13,130,622 of NC_137178.1, forward strand.
GTTTTTTTCTGTACTTTGTATTTTTTTTCTTTTTTTGGATCATGTAATTTCTTTTTTTGGTTCTTTTTTATTTTTTCTCTTTTTCCTTGGAAATTTCAATAAATATTATTTTTTTTAAAAAAATTAAAGAAAAAATAATAATAACCTGATCAAGAGTTATGTTCCAGTCCACAAATGAATTTGGGATTGTTGGATTGGGTCAGTCGACTGCAAAAAGCAGACGGAATGAATTCTTCTTCTGTCCCTAAAGACGAGCAACAGCTGAGATGTGATCTTGCAGGAGACAAATGTGCTTTGGAAAACTCTTCAAGACTGTCATCCCACAGCCCTTTGTTTATTAAAACAAGAAGAAGAAAAAGATGTCAAGCAACCAACCAAATTTCAAGGAAGGTATACTTCAAGGGAAATCTGGCGTGTTCTGCTCAGGTAAATTTTTCTGCAGGAATGGGAATTTATAAAAGTGTAAAGTAGAAAAAAAAATCCTGTACGTTTTGCAAGCATTTCTCATGAGAACTGAGCTTCTACACTTGTCTACTTGAATGTAGTTATATGTGCCTAAGAGGCTACGCTACAGCTATGGAATATAGCCCTTGCCTTTTCGTCTCCTGCTCTGCTAAGATGAGGAGTCATGCTATTTCCATGGAGAGGGGATTGTTGCCGGGCCCTGAGCAAAAAGAACAAAATCAGGAGCAAGGTTTGGGCTTGCAAGAGGGTGGCCTGTAAAAACAGGATTTTCTGGGCTGCTCATTTGTAAACAAATGTATGTTACAAAACGAAAGAGGTCACATTGGTGTTTTTATTACTTCTTATTCCTGTTACTTCTTACTCCGTTTATTACACTTATTCCTGTAAGTGATCTGAATAGCAATTTAGAAATGCACTGAGTCAACAAAATAGATGCTCCCATTTGCACTTATTCTCAATGGCTCTGGCAATCATTAAACCTTAAAAAGCGAAAGCAAAAAAGCAAGCTTGTTTTGTTGTTCAGTGTTGAAACTGGGGCCATCCCAGCAAAGCTCAGGCATTCTCTTGCCAACGGTAACACCACTGCAAGCTATTTGAAATTAAAACTAACAGAAGTGGTAGCAAGCTATCCCAAGGCATTAGTTTCCTCCCCCAAAAAATACCTTTAGGGATAAGCCATATGCTTTTTCATTTCACCCAGAAACTGAATTAGCAAGTGTCTTTAAGGTAACACACCTGTGCCAAGGAAATGCCACCTCCTGGACCCCTGAAGCTTTGTGTGCACATACAATGAGGTCAGATTGTTACTTTCCAACCTGGAAACCTTGCATAAATACCTTGATGAAGAGAGAGACAAGGCAGCTGTGGTTTCTATCACTGATTCCCTTCCCACTTTTGCCTCCTGTAGTTTGCAGGTATGCTGCACAGCATCGGGGTGGGTGGGGTGGGGGACAGAACAGGTGGGAGAAGTGACAGCTGCCTTATTTCATCCTGCGTCAGAAACCTGAAAGGTGCGACAATGGTGACCGGGCTGAAAAATGGAAGCCCTGATGGAGCTACCATCTCTTTATCCTGTCCAAAAGGTGTCCAGATCTTGAAGGTGCCTCCATACCTGGCCACTTCATTATACAGTGGTACTCTGGATGTGAACGGGATCTGTTCTGGAGCCCCATTCACATCCTGAAGCGAATGCAATGTACGTCCCTGCACGGGCGCGGGTCGCAATTGGTCACTTTCGCGCATGCGCGTGACGTCATTTTGAGTGTCTGCGCATGCGCAAGCGTCGAAAACCGGAAGTAACGCGCCCCGTTACTTCCGGGTCGCTATGGAGCGCAACCCAAAAATATTCATCCCGAAGCTACTTCAACCCAAGGTATGACTGTACATCAAACAGATAGATCCATATTTGCACAGGCTGCCGATTTGCTACAGATCCAAATTCACGGTGTTACTATTGGCATATAAAGCCCTTAACAACTTGGGACCAGTTGGCTTATGAGATTGCCTTACCCCATATGTGCCCGGTTGACTGCTTCAATCGGCATAATTGGCACTACTGTAGGTGCCACATTATGCCCTTTCTGCATTTGTAAAAACTCGATCATTTAGCACGGCAGCAGCCGCACTTTATCAAGGCGCCTTCACTATGCTCTTTTCCTCCTAAAAATCTTCTTGTTTAGACAAGCCTACCCAGGTGCGGGTGGCGCTGTGGGTTAAACCACAGAGCCTAGGACTTGCCGATCCAAAGGTCGGTGGTTTGAATCCCCGCGATGGGGTGAGCTCCCGTTTCTCGGTCCCTGCTCCTGCCAACCTAGCAGTTCAAAAGCATGTCAAAGTGCAAGTACCAGTAGATAAATAGGTACCGCTCCAGCGGGAAGGTAAACGGCATTTCCGTGCGCTGTTCTGGTATGCCAGAAGCGGCTTAGTCATGCTGGCCACATGACCCGGAAGCTGTACGCCGGCTCCCTCGGCCAATAAAGTGAGATGAGTGCTGCAACCCCAGAGTCAGTCACGAATGGACCTAATGGTCAGGGGTCCCTTTACCTTTTCACCCAGGTGCTTAGAAAGTGGAGATATTTATCTTACGTAAACTGCTTTCAGGTGTGTGTGTGTGTTTTACAATCAAGCATTATGTAGATTTTGTGAAATAAATAAGGAAAATGAATATCCAACAAAGCAGGATTTTATATGGCGAGGTGGCTCTGTCCGCATCCCAGAATTCATTGCTCTTTAGCATGTCCTCCCACTTGTAGGATTGCCCTGTCTGTTGCTCTTCTCTTCATCAGCTGCTTATTCTTGCTTGCTCTGTATATTTCTGCCAAATTCACAGCAGTTCACACCCATGCAACTTCTAATGCAAAGCTGAGGGCCAGCAACCAGGTCTGTATGTGTACCTACCCCGGTATATGCTGGCACATGAGTGAGTGGTGTACAGAACTGAGTTGTATGTATATGAGCACATGTGCACATGGCATACATGCATCTTCAAGTAATCCGTCTCCACCAGAGCTACAGTTTCTCTTCCATTCGTTACCTTAGCTCCACCTGCTATCCCAAGTATTGCTTCTGCATTCTTGGACAGCCCATTCTCCGTAATCTTGTCTATAAATCTCTTGGCACTTCCTGTATTGGACACGTCACAAGTTTATGCTACTGACACCGCTCCCCTCCTTCCAATTTTTTACATCTCGACAAACTCGATCCCATATCTAGCCACGAAATTAGAGCAGTGGTAGCCACTTTGCTGCCCTCCTAATGCTGTTGGACTCCCACTCTTACCAACCCAAGCCAGCATGGCCAAAGGTCAGGTATTGTTGTAGTCCAACAATATCTTGAAGGCACCCATATTTGTTGGCATTTGAGAGACGATGGATGAGTGAGCCCTTGGGGGTGAAGTCAAACTGTTGGAAGGTTGGAAGGTTGCAGCGCCTGCTGTGGCTGTAGAGGCCGATACAGGACAGACATGTTATGGACCTTAGGGAAACGTCTTAAGAATAAGTATAGATATATAGGTTTGGATGAGAGTTAAGATTGGATAAAGTAAAAGTGGATAGAAAGATGTTGGAGAAAGAAAATTATGTGGTTTTGGCAGTAATGACATAAAGGTTTAAGTAAAAATGAATTGGTGAAAGAGAGAATGTAAAAATATAGCATATTAAGACAAATTATTAAGATAAAAACAAGGTTGGAAGGATTTGCTGAAATAACAATTTGAATTAGAATACAAAAATGGGAGGTGTGAGGAGGTCAAGGAAATAAGTAAAGGAAAGAAGGCTATGTAAAGGTTTGATGTATTTTTTTATTTTTTCATTGATTGTATTATTTTTGTCTTTTTTATTTTTCTTTTTTATTTTTTCTCTTTTTTCCTTTTGTTAACCTTTAAAATTTGAATAATTTTTTTTTTTACAAAAAAGAGACATGTTATGTTGCATCTGGGGCAGATGAAGGCGTCCAGTTATGCTACTGCAGATGTGCCATGCCATTTCTTCTTTCTGTGCTCCTCCCAGTAGTCATTCCTCCTCTGGTCACTGCTGACCTGACTGTCTGTCTCCCGGCACTGCGGTCATCTGCAGCCTCTAAGGCAGCTGCACAGTAGAAATTATTACACATTCATTTAATACTTCAAAAATTGCACGCGACTACTCTTATAGCTTGTTTTGAATAGGGCACCCTCTTCAAAGGTCTTAAAGTGGGTAATAAAAGTATTTGATCCCCTGCTAAATTTGCCCATTTGCCCTCTGACAAAGAAATGACCATTGTAGCTGTGAGAGAGAGAATAACAACAACAGGAAAACCCCCAGAAACCCAGAAGACAAAAGTCAGAGATTGATGTACATTATACAGTAGTACCTCGTGTTACAGACGCTTCAGGTTACAGACTCTGCTAACCCAGAAATAGTACCTTGAGTTAAGAACTTTGCTTCAGGATGGGAACAGAAATCGTGCTCCGGCGGCAGCAGGAGGCCCCAGTAGCTAAAGTGGTACCTCAGGTTAAGAACTGTTTCAGGTTAAGAACAGACCTCCAGAACTAATTAAGTTCTTAACCCGAGGTACCACTGTAATGAGTGAAATAAGTATTTGATCCCCTATCAACCAGCCAGCTGTCAGGCTACCTGGTATCTTCACTGTATGTAACGAGCTGCGATTAGAAGCACCTGCTGTAAGGGAGAGGTCTTACCTGTAATTCCAGCTCGTTACAGTACCTGTACAACGGGCAAATTTAGCAGGGGATCAAATACTTTCCCCCCTCACTGTATATTGATTTTGTGTGGGTTCCTGCTCTCAAAGCAGTTCAGTTGCGTTATAATTCCAATGATTTTGAGGCTACCAGCAGCCAAGTGTTAGCAGCACAAACCGTTAATATTCTCAGAATGCGAATATTTATTTACTAATGGTGCATAAACTAAAAGTATCAAAATCCTGCCTAAAGTTAATCTCATTGTCACAAGCCATCTTCCCTTTCCAGCCTTTGCTTCCTGGAACTCTGTTGAGAACCTTTGTACCACTCATACCATGATGATTTGAATTTTACGCTAGGTAATTTCCAATTCTTCAGTCATTTAAGCTCTTGACAGTTTTGAAAACAACAGCTGATCTTAGCATAAGCAGGCCTCCCTCACATGCCTGCAACTTCAGTTGATTGTGTTTTCTCAGCGCGCCCAGATATTATGCTGAGTCATATCTGATTCATGAAATGGAACAACCAAGTGGGAGAAGAGGCCGAGAAAATGATGAATCGGATAGAATCCTGTGCAGAAGACAGTATACTGGTTATTCAGAGGAAGTTCTTGCAGAGCAGCTAGTAGAGTTACTTACATACGCATTGCTCCAGTTTATTGGGCGGTGGGGGAGGGAGAATTATGCCCATGATTCCCAAATTATTATAATGTAGTGTTCAGAAGTGCAGTTCACCCGGACTAAGCAGGAGCTACCTGTAGATGTGTCGTAGGGAGGTCAGTTAGAATAGCCCTGTTCTGCTCTTTGCAAAAGGGAAAAGGCATGGCAAAAGTTGCTTGTGCAGGCTCTTCTAACCATGGAGACATGGATGGTGCAAAGAAGAGGATGTATTGAAACCATCTTGTTATCCATTTACAAGGTGGTGAGTATTGCTGCCTGTTTATCGGGAGGCTTGTTTGTGTATATTACCTGCACAAACAGCATATTTCTACCTGTGCCAAACAGGGCGGAATTACTTTCGGAAATTACCTTGCTTCAGCAAAACTAATCCATGGATTATCCCACATATATCTTGGGTCCAGTGGATTTTACTAGGGATGGGTGAACAACCCTCAGCTCACTTGAGAATTGACTTTTTTCCCTTCATAATTTTTGCATTATTCTTAATCCAACCAAGAACTCACATGACAGTAACACATTTTTACTTCTCTCAGAGTTTTTTTTTTAAGGGGTGCTGTTTCTTTTATACAACCTCCTCTGGCAACTGCTTCCATTGCATCCCAGAAGAGGTGGTTTGTTATGTTTTCTACATCTTTTTCTTTAAAGTAGTTTTGGAGGGTCTTCAAGGGACTCTCTCTTGTTGTTTTGCTTGTAGTCAGCATGGGGCTGAAAGACCATGATATCTTTTGGGGGAAGGGGTTTTATTTCCTCTCCTTATTTGAGAGTGACTTCTACCGGTGCATGGTCTGTGGTCTTAATGGGGGATCAGGCCTGGTGTGACTAGGACCTTGTGTCATGATGGCCTGGCTGGAACATGTGACTGGTGTCACCTGGGTTCTCCTCTCTCTCCCCCCCCCCCCAATGTATCATATAGGCCTCCACCTTTTAGCATTTTAGCAGTCTGTAGGAGGCTTTGGTTTTTTTTGGATTTCCCTTGGAGAAAGGTTGGCCCTCGGGTTGTGGGGTGTATGTCTCTCAGGGAGGTGCAGAACATGAGGTTTTTATGACTTAGAGACAATGGCTGGCACCCATTTTCCTTTCCTTATGGAGCAGATAGTACATGACAGTCTAATAATTTTGCGTCAAATGCTTCTGTTAATGGTTGTTTTGGTTCTAGACCACCTGGGCAAGTTGTCATTGGACTTGCATGTCACTGACTGAGAAAGCAGAAGAAAAGCATGTTAAAAGCTTGATCTTGGTGCAATAAAACAGCAGTTAATTATACTGGACATGTTAGTTTCTGGTAAGCTTGTTGGCAGGCTTCGTCTTTAGCCTCCTGTCTATCATACTTTCCTCCGCTACATTAAACATGTAAATCTAATCAAATTATTATTTCATGAACTCGCAGATACTCTGTTAGGTTCATGCTCTTTGAACGGCCAATGCAAGTGGGATTTTTCACACCAACCTGGTGGCGACCAGCAAATACTTCTGATTTTCTTGCCCTCGATAAACATTGGAATAGAAAAGGAAAACATGCAAGTAGTGAAAGAAATGTAACATAATTAGTTAGTATGGGACATGGAGAACAGTAGCGTGTGTGTTACACTGCCCAAATGAGACTATTTTTCCTGCCCACTTTTTTTTATGAAGATGGAAGAAAAGGCAGTGCATTTATTCAGTCATTCTGGAGGAAAGCTGTGAAATTATTGGATTATGTAAAATAGCCCATCCACGAGTTCCTTAGATAGCTACCCTTCAGTGGCATGTTGTATGCAAGCAGAAGGGCCTAGCTTTCACTAGTCACGATACCTTCCAAATTATAAAAATTACAAGCAATAACCGTGGCCATGACACCTTTCTGAGCATGAGTAAGGAAGGGTTGCATGTGAGCATGTGAGACACGGTTGCTGGAGCCACAGCAGGGAAGTGTTGAAGCACACGGGAAAACCCAGTCTCTACAGACTGTCTTGCCAGAGTGGTGCATGCTCTAGTTATCTCCCGCTTAGACTAATGCAACGTGCTCTATGTGGGGCTACCTTTGAAGGTGACTCTGAAACTGCAATTAATCCAGAATGCGGTAGCTAGACCGGTGACTGGGAGTGGCTGCCGAGACCATATAACACTGGTCCTGAAACATCTTCATTGGCTGACCGTATGTTTCTTAGCACAATTCAAAGTGTTGGTGCTGACCTTTAAAGCCCTAAATGGCCTCAGTCCTGTATACCTGAAGGAGCGTCTCCACCCCCATTGTTCAGCCCGGAAACTGAGGTCCAGCGCCAAGGGCTTTCTGGCGGTTCCCTCGCTGTGGGAAGTGAGGTTACAGGGAACCAGGCAGAGGGCTTTCTCGGTAGTGGCGCCTGCCCTGTGGAACGCCCTCCCAGCCGATGTCAAGGCAATAAACAACTATTTTACTTTTAAAAGACAATTGAAGGTGGCCCTGTTTAGGGAAGCTTTTAATGTCTGGTGCTGTATTGTTTTTAATATTCAGTTGGAAGCCACCCAGAGTGGCTGGGGAAACCCAGCCAGATGGGTGGGGTATAAATAATAAATTATTATTATTATTATTATTATTATTATTATTATTATTATTATTATTTTACAAACGTTCACCACCATCACCCCTTCCCTGCACCTGCAAGGACCTAGCTTTCAGCATATATGCCCTCAAGTGGCTGCTTTGGAGAATAGCTTTTCCCCAGTGAACTCACACCAGGTATGTCTGTGCTCAAGAGTGCCATGGAAGGCTTTCTTATGATTACATCAATTGATCAGGGAATCATGCCAAGAGAGAGTGAAGTATGGCGGTGAAGTTTATCCTTGCCCCCCAAAAGGAAGTGAGTATGGGACAAACCTACCATGGCAGTCTGCTACTGAGACCCTTCAGATATTGTTGGATTCCAGGAGCTCCCACCAGGCCCAGCCAGCATAGATAGAGACTTGGGGTGATACAGGAGCTGCAGCCCAGAAGCATTTGGCCATAGGTTCCTCACCACTGCACCACAGTTTTGCTCTGAGCAAGTGAAATGGGGTTGGGACAGAAGGGGTCTTTTCGTTCCTCTCCTTGCCTTCACTCTTCTATCTACCTTACAGGCCTCCACCCCATGGTCTGCGCAGATTGGGCCCAGGGGGTGTTTGTGGTGTGGTTGAATGGTTAAGCCCCCTCCCCTTCCTCACAAATATATCTCACATACAACAAAAATCTCATTTTTTATGTTTATTTTTTATTGATACAGCAAGAAAAGAAGAAAGAGAAAACACAAATACCAAATTACACACAGGAATAACGATAGACACATAATTTTCGTAACAAACGATAAAACATAAATTGGTTTTAACACTAAAGACCCAACCTCCCGTCTATTCCATATTTTGATATCATATTACTTATTGCCAATACACACTTTTATCATAATTAAACTTTTTCTTAATATGTCTTAATTCTTATATCTACCTTGCAACTATTACTGAAGTTCCTCGAATGCTGCAACAGAGTTTAAACTACTATATTTATATTTCAAATATTCTTTGAAAACCTCCCAATTTTGAGACAAATTCCTGTTCTGATTTATTCTTTATTTTTTCTGATAGACCGTCTAATTCGGCATATTGTGTCAGCTTTTGGATCCAATCTTGTATAGAGGGGATTTCATTACTCTTCCATTTTGCCGCAATAAGAACTCTTGTTGCTGCCGTAGCGTATAAAAAAATACCCTTCCTCTTTTGCAGAATATCAAGATCTGTAATTCCCAGGAGGTAGGCCTCTGGTTTTTTATTAAAAGAGATCTTTAGCTTTTTTTTTTTTTTGCAGTTCTGCATGAATACTCTCCCAGAATACCTGTATTTTCTTACATGTCCACCACATATGGTAGAAAGTTCCTGAGTTGTTCCGCATCTTCAACATTTACTTGACACATTTTTGTACATTTTGGAAATTCTCCATGGTGTTAGGTATCATCGGTGTTGCATTTTTTGAAAGTTCTCTCTAATCGTATAACAATTTGTGAATTTCCAATTGATCTTCCATAATCTCATTTTGTTCTTAGTGCGTGCACACCGTGTCTTTCCCTGAAACTCCACAAAATGAACCTATTAAGTGTCTGGTCGACAGATAGATTGGCAAAAGGACTTTAGTCCAACCCACCTAGAAACCTCTTGCGATCTTTGTCTCCAAAAGGTGAGCAGTATGTGCCTAGAGAAGACATAAGGGAAAGAGCACAGTGGAGACCTTCAGCCACCAGCCCTAGTCCTGGTCCTCTTGGAGAGGAGAAATATTCTGTCTTGAGGGCAATATTGATTCTTGTCTTCCCACAACGCTTTCTTTCTCCCTTTCCCTTTAGCTCCATTTTCAAAAGGATTTGCAACAGTTCAGTTGTTCGGAGGCACAGGGCGTTAGCGTGATATAAATATTTGCTATTGCTACTAATAGCTGAGCAAGTACAATATCAAAAAAAAAAAAAATCAAGTGTGACTCATAGCATGTTAGCATGTGTTGTGAATACACTGGCTTGCCTACGGGTGGGGGAGGCAGAGGGAGGCTGCTGTAATAGGTGTGTTTTTGTTTCTATAATGATTAGCCTGAAGTTATGAAGCTGCTGAAAACCTTGAGTTGAAGTCGTCTACATTTTATAATGCAGATTACCAGGATGGTGCCTTCCTGGTGTTCTTAGAACCCCCATCATCTCTGACCATTCGCCAGGCTGGCTGGGGGCTGGTGTCCAACAACGTCTGCAAGTCACCATTATGCACTTTCCACTTTAGACAAATCATAATACAGTGGTACCTCGGGTTACATACGCTTCAAGTTACATACGCTTCAGGTTACAGACTCTGCTAACCCAGAAATAGTGCTTCAGGTTAAGAACTTTGCTTCAGGATGAGAACAGAAATCGTGCTCCGGCGACGTGGCAGCAGCAGGAGGCCCCATTAGCTAAAGTGGTGCTTCAGGTTAAGAACAGTTTCAGGTTAAGAACAGACCTCTGGAACGAATTAAGTACTTAACCAGAGGTACCACTGTAACAACTAGCATATTTTTCTGTGTATTAGGCGATGTTTTTTGACTCAAAAAATCTTGTAAAAAAACCTGGAGTCGTCCTATACACAGATAGTGGCATGGGGGGGGGAGCTGTGCAACCGTGGGAGGGGCACACTCTAGGGAACGTTTCCTGCAGCGGCATGGAGGGGAAGCTGTGTGCCACCAGACAGCTTTGCACTGGGCAAGGGCCAAAGGCCCAGCAGGCCATGTCATAGGATGTGAGTGGGAAACTCTGGCTCTGCAGATGTTGTTGGACTACAACTCCCATCATTTCTGACTATAGATCAGGCTGGCTGGAGCTGATGGGAGTTGGAGTCCAACAACATTTGGAGGGCCTGTAATGTGGGCAAAAGCCTCCTCCTTCTTTCCCAGAATGGATAGCAACAGTGCTTTATGTTTGCCAGTGCACCCCAAATGCTCATTCAACAAACAAGGCTGAATAGCATACCCTCCAACATTTCTCCAATGAAAATAGGGATGTCCTATTCCACAGTAATACTAATGCTACTAATAACAATAATTTTATTATTTATACCCTGCCAATCTAGGGAGCTTCCCGCCTGCAGTGGTGTGGGGGGAGCGGCTGCCCACTTTGCCCACCCCCAGCAATGGCCCTGTTGGGGTAATGGCACACATTCAGTTCCCCCTAAAAAAGCTCAACGACTTTGGGCTACCTCCCCTCATTTTCTTTAATTTAGTTCCCAAAAATAGGGGGCGGCTTATACATGGGCATCTGATACACAGAAAAGTATGGTATTTTATTATTTGTTCCTCACCCATCTGACTGGGTTGCCCCAGCCACTCTGGGTGGCTTCCAACAGAATATAAGAAAACATAAGAAAACATCACACATTAAAAGCTTCCCAATACTGGCCTGCCTTCAGGTGTGGTGCCAGTGTGGTGTAGTGGTTAAGAGCAGTAGACTCGTAATCTGGGGAACCGGGTTCGCGTCTCCGCTCCTCCACATACAGCTGCTGGGTGACCTTGGGCCAGTCACACTTCTTTGAAGTCTCTCAACCCCACTCACCTCACAGAGTGTTTGTTGTGGGGGTGGAAGGGAAAGGAGAATGTTAGCCGCTTTGAGACTCCTTTGGATAGTGATAAAGCAGGATATCAAATCCAAACTCTGCTTCTTCTTCTAAAAGTCAGACAGGTGTTTATTTCCTTGACATCTGATGGGAGGGCGTTCCACAGGGTGGGGACCGTTGCCGAGAAGGCCCTCTGCCTGGTTTCCTGTAACTTCGCTTCTCGCAGTGAGGGAACCGGGAAGAGGTAAAGTTGACTCATTCAGCACTTAAATACTGTAGCATCAAGTGGTGGTTTATATGTGTGGATTCTTTTCATTTAAGTTGGTTTGCATATTAAGCCTGAAGTTATTTGGTACTGAGTAATCTATGAGAAAACAAAGGAGATGCATAGCCCATACAGTTTTGAATATTCACACAAGTTCTTTGCCATTGTGCCTTGCCTAGTTTTCTGCTTTCTCCATCTATATGCTGAATATATTCCACTCTTTGCCACTGGAATTTTGCCTGCAGCATATTGTGAAGCAAGTTTGGGAAAGTTTCTCCTCGTGGGAAGCATACAGAGAATTTCAAGGCTAACCATAAGCATCTTGGTAACACCTGATCAATTTCTTGAGGGTCATTTTGGATGCCTCTAACCTGACACAGGATTTCACTTAAAGTGAAATTTGAATATTCCACTTGGTTAAGGAAGCTCAAGGGACCTCATAAATGTGTCGAGAAAACTAGCAAAGATTGGGGGGGGGGTGCTCCTATATTTCTGTTTAAAGTAGAGAAGTCTGAAAAATTAGTTAACCTTGGGAAGCTGTGATCATTCTTCAGGCTCGACTGTGGCCCCGTACTTGGGGGCATGCCATCAGTGTGAATAATGAATCCCATTTTTGCCTTTGAACATCTATTTAAGTTCAAACATGTTCTATAGTCATTTTGACGGTTTGGCTTTCAGAATAACGAGGCTGTCAAAAATACAGTAAATTACCACCAACACTGTTAACTTGTTTTTCCTTCTAGCAGAAAACATTCTTTTCAAATTGAAATGTGATTACAGGCTTGATCTCCTCTAAACATTTTATTTAACCCAACTGAAAACGATGTTTTCCATAAGCTGCTTTCAAGCCTGGATTGGGGGTGGCAGGGTGGGTGGGTGTTGGGGAGGGGAGAGAGAGAGAGAGAGAGACCAAAACAGGAAAAAAAGCAAAAAAGCCCTCACCTAATTATAGGATCAGTATTCTTGAGGAGGTTTGCAAGTATACTGTGTGACACATTTCAACAGCTATTTTGTCCTGGGAAACGTTCAGTGTCATCGCAGACCATGATGCTGAAATACTTAAAATGATAGAATACCAAACTTCTAACTGTCTTAACCACTGTAGGCTAAACATATTTAAACTATATGGCTGATTTATCAAGATGTGCATACATATGTTGGCCTCTGTTTGTCTTGGGAGACAATGGAAGAGTGTGCCTTCGGGAGAATCAAACCCTTGGAGAGTTTCAGCGCCCGCTGTGGCTGTTGAGACAGATACGGGAGAGCCTCCTTTTTTTAAGTGTGTAATGGATTTTCAGTGAGACATGTTTTATTGCAGCTGGGGCAGATGAATGCACCTGGTTTTGCTGCTACAGGTGCACTATGGCGTTTCTTCTCTCTGTGCTGTTCCTAGCGGTCATTCCTCCTCTTTTCACTGCTATGGATACACGACTTGACTGTCTATCTCCAGGCCACTGCAGTCGTATGCAAGGGATTCCCACATGGCGGAATTGATGTTGCCAGCCTTCCTATCTCGTTTGCGGACCTCTTTGTAACACGGGGTAGGTCTGCCAACAGGCCAGCTCCCCGTAGAGCAGGTCCTTGGGGATCCTGCCACTTTCCATTCTGTGTACACGACCAAGCCAATGTAGACAGCGCTGAGACAGAAATGTGAACATGCTGGGAATATGGGCTTGGAAGAGCACAAAATTCCATTCCACCTTTAGTTGCAGACATGGAACTGTTGCATGTCACATGTCTGTTTACATACCAGCACAGTCTGCTGGGAACTTTGTGTGTGTGTATAGCTTTTGCTTTTCTCTGTGGCTCTGAGAAGACAAAGAGAGAGACGACATGTTTCTTTGTCCTGATTTATGATTAATAAATCCGTAGTTGGAGTATGCTTCCACAAGCCTCACACCTATTCTGTGTGCGCAGTTCGCTCGCCTGATATAGTGTGCCTTGGCTTTGAAGCCTGGGTCGCTGATTTACGTCAGAGCAGAGGCCGATGGGGGATGTGGGTGGTGCTGTGGGTTAAACCACAGAGCCTAGGACTTGCAAATCAGAAGGTTGGCGGTTCGAATCCCCGCAACAGGGTGAGCTCCCATTGCTCGGTCCCTGCTCGTGCTAACCTAGCAGTTTGAAAGCACGTCATGTGCAAGTAGATAAATAGGTACTGCTCCGGCGGGAAGGTAAATGGCGTTTCCGTGGTTCGCCAGAAGCGGCTTAGTCATGCTGGCCACATGACCTGGAAGCTGTACGCCGGCTCCCTCAGCCAATAAAGCGAGATGAGCACCGCAACCCCAGAGTCGTCCATGACTGGACCTAACGGTCAGGGGTCCCTTTACCTTTACCTTAGAGGCCGATGGGTCTTTGCAGTGGGACGGCTGGAAGTAGATGACCCGTCTGGGGGTAGCCAGCTCGCCTTGCAACCCTCTGCATGCTGACAGCGATCACTCAATTGCTCATTCTCAGCCTAACTTACTTCACAGGGCTGTTGCGAGGATAACACGAGACCTAAATGCACCGCCCTTCGCTCCACAGAGGGCATGTGGGATATGAATGCAATACATAAATAAAATAAATCAAGTTAGAAATTTAATAAGTATTGAAAAACACTGGTGTGAGGTCTCCTTACCCCAGAGCTGTATTTCTAGATGGCTGTGCACCTGAAGGCCAGGGCGAGAAACTTGTGGCCTTCCATATGTCTCTGAACAGCAACTCCTTTCAGCCCCAGCCACTGTGCCTAATGGTCAGGTATGGTGGCAGATATAGTTCAGCAGAATCTGGAGCATGGGTAGGCAAACTAAGGCCCGGGGGCTGGATCCTGCCCAATTGCCTTCTAAATCCAGCCCGCAGATGGTCCGGGAATCAGCGTGTTTTTACATGAGTAGAATGTGTCCTTTTATTTAAAATGCATCTCTGGGTTATTTGTGGGGGCATAGGAATTCGTTCATTTTTCCCCGTTCAAAATATAGTCCGGCCCCCCACAAGGTCTGAGGGACAGTGGACTGGCCCCCTGCTGAAAAGGTTTGCTGACCCCTGAATTCTGGAGGGTCACAGCTTAGATGTTACAGAAGGCCTGGATATAGCCCCCAGCTCAGTCATGAAGCACACTTCTGGACTTAAATGTCATTCTGTGCAAATGCAAAACATACTGAATACAGTTTTTTGTTTTTTTAAAAAGCAACAGGTGCACTTTCCTTCCCATTCAGGTGCTGTGCTGTGAAAACCTGCACCATTTTTCCCTCTTCGCCATTACAACAGGCTTCTTAGGAGGAAAAGTGGAAGCCCTGGTTATGCCTTATAATAACATACCCGTGTGTCAGACGGTCTTTGGTGAGACCTTTGAGGAAGATGCCCATCCGTCCAGGTTACATCTTAAGCATTCCTCCACAACCAGATAGTTAGCAAGCATTTAGTATGTAAACACAGTTATGTACATTTGCTTTTGTAGGTTGCCAGCTGGGTTTTGGCTTACGTTCAAATATATATTGGGAAATAATTTTTTTTTTTGCCAGTGGAATGATTATTTTACCGTTTGGTTTCGGTCTATAACAAACAGCAGCTCAGGTGTTCAACAGATACTTAGACTCAGGGCCCACATTTAACCCCATTCTATTTCAGCTGAATTCCTAGTTACCAACTTGGCTTAGACTTTTCTCATCATGGCCTCAAGAATGACAACATCTAAGTGAAAAAAAAGGGGGGTTTCAACACTTCTGTTTCCTTCTACCTGAACCCAGTAAAAATGCATAGGGGGTGGGTTTGGGGGAGGGGGGATCACTGTTCCAGGAGTGGCACTTAGAAGCCTTTTAATTGGATTTTATGAAAGGGGACAGAGAGCTGCTTCTGTTTACTCCACCCCTATATTTTCTCTGCATTGAGGCTCACGTCTACAGCACTTCTGCTTGTAAGCTGGCAGTTGCTCATTTTTCTTGCTGAGATAACCACATTGCACTATGGTTGCCTTCTAAACTTCCTTTGTTTTTTCATAGAATCATGGAATTGTAGAGGTGGAAGGGACCTCTAGGATCATCTAGTCCAGCCTTTCTCAACCTGTGGGTCCCCAGATGTTGTTGAACTACAACTCCCATCACCCCTAGCTAGCAAGGCCAGAGCTCAGGGATGATGGGAGTTGTAGTCCAACAACATCTGGGTACCCACACGTTGAGAACCGCTGATCTAGTCCATGAATAGGCAACCTAAGGCGCAGGGGCTGGATCCGGCCCAATCGTCTTCTAAATCCGGCCTGCGGATGGTACGGGAATCGGCATGTTTTTACATGAGGAAAATGTGTCCTTTTATTTAAAATGCATCTTTGGGTTATTTGTGGGGCCTGCCTGGTGTTTTTACATGAGTAGAATGTGTGCTTTTATTTAAAATGCATCTCTGGGTTATTTGTGGGGCACAGTTCATCCCCTGCCCCTCAAAAAAAATATAGTCCAGCTCCCCACAAGGTATGAGGGACAGTGGACCAGCCCCCTGCTGAAAAAGTTTGCTGGCCCCTAGTCCAAACCCCTAAAATGCAGGAATCTTGCCTAACAGGGGGCTCAAACCTTGAGAATTAAGAGCCCCGTGCTGTAGCCAACTGAGCCGTCCCAGTGCTTTATAGCTATGACTTTGGTGCCTAAAGTACAAGCTTTGCTTCCTCCAGTAAGCAAATTGGAAAGGTACACCATGTTACTGCACCAAACAGAAAACTGCCCTTTGAATACATACATTAATTCTGATCAAGTCCTGTGGCTACAGCGATTAGATAAGAAGTTCATTGTCTCCTCCAAGCTGGGGGAATGCAGCCTTACCCACTACTTCACGTTATCTATCCACAGTGTTTTCATTACGGGATGGTGCTGTGATTTCACGCATCCTTATCATTAGTTGTGATGCTTATTTTCTTTGTGATCTGAGCCTGTTGTAAGGTAGATCTTGGGATATGAACTTATTTGAATGTATTATTCTATTTTTATTGCTGGGGGAGAGGAAGCCCTAGCAGGATTTTGCCCATAGAGGAGGTGAGCTGGACACAGGCACTAGAATATCTTTTGAGACATCTCTGAGCAGCAGGGCGGAGAAACAAGCAAAGACAATAATCCATTGAATTGAGAGGAGAAGTGCAGGACACAGGTGGCACTGTGCTCTAAACCACAGAGCCTAGGGCTTGTCGATCAGAAGGTCAGCGGTTTGAATCCCCGCGATGGGGTGAGCTCCCGTTGCTCAGCCCCTGCTCCTACAGTTCGAAAGCACATCAAAGTGCAAGTAGATAAATAGGTATCACTCCGGCGGGAAGGTAAACGGCGTTTCCGTGCACTGCTCTGGTTCACCAGAAGCGGCTTAGTCATGCTGGCCACATGACCTGGAAGCTGTATGCCGGCTCCCTCGGCCAATAAAGCAAGATGAGCGCCGCAATCCCAGAGTCGTCCGGGAGTGGACTTAACGGTCAGGGTCCCTTTAGTACAGGAGCACAATACATCACCTGCAGCTCTTCTTCCTTTGATTTGTGGCTTTGCATGACAACATCCTGATGAACTGTGCCCTGTTTTCTTTAGCCTATTCTGGGCCCTTGGGGCAAAGCCAGCTATTTACCAGATGAACCTAATTTTCCCTCTTGAACACAAAGAAAGCCAAATGTCCCAATCTAGCTAAAGTTAGTCATGACAAAGCCCAGTGAAAGCAATGGGGGGAAAGGAATTAACCACAACTTCCTTTAGCTGGATTGGAGCCAATATAAACAGTGCTTCTTTTCGAAAAATCTGGTCGTACTATGTATCCCCCCCCCCCATTTCTCCCCATCCCATTTTGCCATAAGCCACCACTAGGGATTGCAACTTCATTTTTAGCCTTATGATAATCTTCTGTGTACCAAGGAAGTTGGGCCCCTGTGATAGTAAATCAAATAAAAATAACAGAGCTTTGCATATTAAATGCACTATAGAAATTAACGATAGGAAAAGGCTCAGATTCTTTGCCGCAGGATTGCAGCAAGTTCTGTCAAAAGGTGTAAATGATGAGGATGAATGGACTTTGCTTTCCTGGGAGATTTTGTGTTGCTGTTGCCATTGCTTGTTTTGGCTGCCTGCGTACAGATTCAGGTGTCTAGCTTTAGGCACTCTGAATTTCAGCAGGGTAGCCCTTCAATCTCCCCCCCCCCCAACGTTCCGTCTGCAGGTGCAACTCTGCACACCCTACCACAAAAGCATCCACTAAGCTGTCCTTGGCAGTCCTTTTGCCTTTTACCAGAGTTGCAGCAATTGTTCTATTGCTCATACGCTAAGTAAATCCTAAATGCCATTCACCAGCCAAGGTGGGGTCATGTTGAAACATCTTTACACTCACCTTCGCAGATTTCCCCGTCTCCTGATCTGAACAATACTTGGGAGCCAATTTGCACAAGGCTCTCCCAGAACATCATTGTGTTATGGCCACAGAAGAACGAGTCAATTCTGGGTCAGTGTGAAAGAAACACACAGCTGGATATTATTCTCTCACAGGGAACTCCTAACTTACACTACACATATTTGGCAAGTTGTTTATCACCTAGTGGGATGTGGGTGGCACTGGGGGTTAAATCACTGAGCCTTGGGCTTGCTGATCAGAAGGTTGGCAGTTTGAATCCCCGTGACGGGGTGAGCTCCCGTTGCTTTGTCCCAGCTCCTGCCAACCTAGCAGTTCGAAAGCACGTCAAAGTGCAAGTAGATAAATAGGTACCGCTCCAGCGGGAAGGTAAACGGCGTTTCCATGCACTGCTCTGATTCACCAGAATGACCCGGAAGCTGTACGCCGGCTCCCTCAGCCAATAAAAGCAAGATGAGCACCGCTACCCCAGAGTCGGCCACGACTGTACCTAATGGTCAGGGGTCCCTTTACCTTTACCTTTATCACCCAGTGATTTACATCCCTTAGTTTCCCCCCTTTTTGCACCCCTGAAACTATGGGTTGATATCTCATGTCAAGAGCCATCAAGAAATCCTATGTACCCACAACTGAGATAGGTCATCACATTCTTTCTCAGAAGTAAGCCAGTATTTGTTGGAAGTAGAATGCTGGAATAGGTGGATATTGCCTTGATACAACATGGTGCTTCCTGTTTTTGCTTTCTTTGTGGCAGAAGATAGCTTGATCCTCCAGATGTATTTTCTGAATTTGCAAAAGTCTCCCGTGAGAGAGTTGTGATTTTTAAACTTCCTTTTGCTTTCTTTGGTAAACTTATTTTGGTTCTTTAAAAAGGATTAGCCCGCTTTCCTTTCTCACCTGAAACCAAAATCTGCTCTTTGATTGCTGAGGATTAAAATTTCAGGTGAGGAACACAGAGGATTTAGGTGCAGAAACTGTAGCATAAGTCCCACCTTCCCCTTCAAGATGGGTGGGGAAACGGGGCGAGGAGAACAGGACACCAAAAAGAAAAAGAAAAGAAAGAAAATCCACTCCACCCTCTTTATTTTTAGGTAAACATCCCTATCTCAAACAAATGAAGGGATAAACTGGAACTTGGAGGAATAGGTGCTAAAGTGTTTCTAAGTTGCCACATGCAATAATGGCTTGGCAAAAAGTACTGGCATGTGTTCAGACATAAAATTAACCATTTCTAGTTTGTAAGAGAGAGACTCCTCAAGCGGGTAAGGGGGAGGAATTAAGTCTGTCTTGCATTTCTGTCAGACATTTCCTGGGCTCGAGAAACTAGTTTTACAAAGGGAAGTGGTAAATAATGATTTTAACCAGTTATTTCATTTGTCTCCCCTCAGGCAAAATTGAAACAAAATTAAAACCACAGAACTACATAGATATTAATATTATTACTAAGTACTACGGTTATAGGGCAGAAATAGTGCATCTAGTTTAGCAAGAACAGGATGAATATTTTCAAATTCTGAACAGAGCCCTTCAAACTAGAAAAACTGGTTTTGGTCCCTTTTTGCTGTGTCAGACCTTTTCCTTCTATTACATAATGCTGTGTGGCCATTTGGACCCGTTTCCTTTTGTGTTATGTGCTGGATTCATTCTAGTTATCTTACATTTTTTGTTTGTTTTGCTTGCTGGTGGAAATTTATTGTTGGATTTCTTGCTGAAAACTGGAAAGGGACAGTTTAGCATTGTTTCTGATTGTTGTGATTTGTTTCAGCCTAAGAACAGATTTCACAGAAAGGTGTGGGCATCTGCTCCTCAACACATGAACCCGCCGACACTGAACATCTTCTGATGAAGCCTTACTTTAAATCCAATTTATTTAAAATATATCTTAAAAACAATTGTAAAATTGAGGAATGTTAAGATGTCAGGGGGTAAGAGGTAAAGAATTGCAGCAGTAATTAAAAAACTAAAGGAAACTTTATGAAAGGGAATTAAGACAATGGACCTAAGGGTTGCTAAAGAACCATTAAACAAGGATGCAGGGATGGGGAGGTATGGGGAAGTCAAAAGAAAGAAGGGTATGAAATGATGATTTTGAAGCTATATTGATCTAATTGTTTTGTGTGTTTTGATTTTGTTGTTTTTCTTTTGTTTATCTTGTTTTGTTTTTATTATCTGTCTGAAAAATGAATAAAAATTATTTTTTTAAAAAAAATACTTTAAATCCAATTTAATGGGAGATTTAGATCAGGGGTCAGCAAACTTTTTCAGCAGGTGGCCGGTCCAGTGTCCCTCAGACCTTGTGGGGGGCCGGACTATATTTTGAAAAGAGAAAAAAAAGAGTGAATTCCTATGCCCCACAAATAACCCAGAGATGCATTTTAAATAAAAGGACACATTCTACTCATGTAAAAACATGCTGATTCTTGGACCGTCCACTGGCCAGATTTAGAAGGCCCCCGGGCTTTAGTTTGCCTACCCATGATCTAGATCAGTGTTTCCCAACCTTTTTCTGACCATAGCCCCCTTCCAACCATGTTTCCTTCCTGTGCCCCTCCCCAGGAACAAAGCAAACGGGGGGCAGCTGCCCTCCCATAAGTAAAAATCAATACAAATCTGAGGTTCTGCCCCCCAACAAAAGCTGGCCTCCCTAACAAAAATCTTGCCTATGCCTTCCTGCCCCACTCCATCCTACCGGTAGAAAGGTAGGTATTTAAATATTTTGTTTATAAATAGAACATCTTTTATTTATAATTTTTATAATTTATACAAAATACAATTACATAAAATGATGAGAACATAGTGAAATATTGTTGAAGCAGAAAAACATAGACTCATAGAGCTGAAAGAGACCCCAGGGGTCATCTTTCTAGTGCAACCCCCCTTCAATATAGGAAACTCAGTCAAAGCATCCATGACAGATGACGACCCAACCTCTGCTTAGAAACCTCCAAGGAAGGAGAGTCCAGAATCTCCTGAGAGAAATCCATCTTCCATGTATTATAAAGGTAATCAACACTTATTTGACCCCAGTTATTTGACATGGGGGAGAGGGGACACCTACAGATACAGTCCAAAAGGTGCACAGGGAGTTCCGTATATATGGTATAGGTAAAGGGACCCCTGACCATTAGGTCCATTCATGGCCGACTCTGGGGTTGTGGCACTCATCTCGCTTTATTGGCCAAGGGAGCCGGCGTACAGCTTCTGGGTCATGTGGCTAGCATGACTAAACCGCTTCTTGCGAACCAGAGCAGCGCACGGAAACGCCGTTTACCTTCCTGCCAGAGCGGTACCTATTTATCTACTTGCACTTTGACGTGCTTTCGAACTGCTAGGTTGGCAGGAGCAGGGACTGAGCAACTGGAGCTCACCCCGTCACGGGGATTCGAACTGCTGACCTAGGCTCTGTGGTATAACCCACAGAGCCACCCGCGTCCCATTCTGTATATATGGGAGAATTTTAAAAAGCAAGTGATCCTCACTGACCTGGGGCAAAAAGATCTTGTCATCAGGAGGAGCCCTGGATGCCTAGATAAAACAGGGGTACCTCAGGTTACATACGCTTCAGGTTACATACGCTTCAGGTTACAGACTCCGCTAACCCAGAAATAGTGCTTCAGGTTAAGAACTTTGCTTCAGGATGAGAACAGAAATCGTGCTGCGGTGGCAGCGGGAGGCCCCATTAGCTAAAGTGGTGCTTCAGGTTAAGAACAGTTTTAGGTTAAGTACGGACCTCTGGAACGAATTACCGTATTTTTCGCTCCATAACACGCACCTGACCATAACACGCACATCGTTTTTAGAGGAGGAAAACAAGGGAAAAAACATTCTGAATGAAACAGTGGATGTATCATTTTTGTGCTTCATGCTGTGGCCACAGACATGTGATCTGATGGTGAATTTGGGGTGACCCAATGCAAAAATCCTGAGAATCCCTGTGGATCCATGCTTTGTAACCACGTTTTTGCACCATTGCAGCCCCAGGCAACAGTGGGTGCGTGATTTTTGGGGGGCAGGCTGTAGCCATGGACATGCTATGTGCTCTGATGGTGAATTTGGGCTGACCCAATGCAAAGATCCTGAGGATCCATGTGGATCCATGTTTTGTAACCACGTTTTTGCACCATTGCAGCCCCAGGCAACAGTGGGTGCGTGATTTTGGGGGGGCAGGCTGTAGCCATGGACATGCTATGTGATCTGATGGTGAATTTGGGGTGACTGAATGCAAAGATCCTGAGGATCCATGTGGATCCATGTTTTGTAACCACGTTTTTGCACCATTGCAGCCCCAGGCAACAGTGGGTGCGTGATTTTTGGGGGGCAGGCTGTAACCATGGACATGCTATGTGATCTGATGGTGAATTTGGGGTGACTGAATGCAAAGATCCTGAGGATCCATGTAGATCCATGCTTTTTAACCACGTTTTTGCACCATTGCAGCCCCAGGCAACAGTGGGTGTGTGGTTTTTGGGGGGCAGGCTGTAGCCATGGACATGTTATGTGATCTGATGGTGAATTTGGGCTGACCCAATGCAAAGATCCTGAGGATCCATGTAGATCCATGCTTTTTAACCACATTTTTGCACCATTGCAGCCCCAGGCAACAGTGGGTGTGTGATTTTTGGGGGGCAGGCTGTAGCCATGGACATGCTATGTGATCTGATGGTGAATTTGGGCTGACCCAATGCAAAGATCCTGAGGATCCATGTGGATCCATGCTTTTTAACCACGTTTTTGCACCATTGCAGCCCCAGGCAACAGTGGGTGTGTGATTTTTGGGGGGCAGGCTGTAGCCATGGACATGCTATGTGATCTGATGGTGAATTTGGGCTGACCCAATGCAAAGATCCTGAGGATCCATGTGGATACATGCTTTTTAACCAAATTTTAAGTGGGGAGGGAAGGAAAAACACAGAAGGGACAAGGAGCAGGAGAGGGGTGTGCAGAGAAGCAGCTGGCTAAGAATGCAGGAGAGGGGTATAGGGAGGAAAGGAAGGCAAAAGTTTTCCCTCACCTACCCACCCAAGCCAGCCAGCTCCCTCTCTCTCTCTCTCTCTCTCTCTCCCTCCTGCATGTTTTCAGCTTTCCCCTCTGCTTGCCTGGAGGGGAGGGGCTTTCCCTGCTCTTTGTTCCGTTTGAGCAAACACAGCAAGGAAACAGAGGTGGGTGGGCAGTAAGACCCTGAGGCAGAATGCCGGAAAGCAGCCGCTTCCTCTTTTCAAGTTTCCCTTCTAGGAGACGCGCGGTTTGATTTTTGCCTGCTTTTTTTGCCTCCCCTTGCACTATTTGGCTCCAGGGACCACACATTCGCTCAATAACACGCACAGACATTTCCCCTTCCTTTTTAGGAGAAAAAATCTGCGTGTTATAGAAGGAAAAATACGGTAAGTACTTAACCCGAATTACCACTGTATTAGGCCCTGGTGGGCCACCCCCTTGCCCGCTTGTGATTGGCCAAGCAGATAGCCAGCCAACTAGGATTTTTTTAAACAAAAATTTGATCTCCCACATCACTTCTCACTTCCCTCTGTGGCCCCTTGGGCTCATGCTGTGGCCCCCCACTTTACACAATTTGTACCTGTGGCCCTAGTGGAATATCCTGGGGACACCAGGGTGCCACATTGGGAAACACTAATCTAGATTAGCCTGTACTAGAAGCAGTGCTCGTTCTAAGGTAGTAAAGCAGATATGTTGTATAATGTTTTTCTGTGTAGCATATACTTCCTGCAGGTGTGCTTCTTATCTGTATATGTAAACACAAATATGAGATTGATGGGATAAGGCAACCTTGCTCTGTGTCTGCTATTTTCTGCCACTGCAGAAGATTGAGAGATGAGTCACAAAAATGACATGAGGTTTCTTTTTCTGTAATGGAACTGGCATAGTTATGGGGTACGCTGCTTTTTCCTTCTTTTTTGATCCCTGAGAGGATCATCATTTTTGTGAAGGTCTCGCTACTCAATGGATGAAACTCTTTAGTAATGTGTGCGTGACTGTTTTCAAGATTGCATTAACACAGATACGATGCTGTAGCGCTTTCATCTCCCCTTCCCTGCCATCTTTCTTCCTTTCTCCCTTTATCTTGTTTCTTTTCTAAGGAGAAGCAAATTAAAGGTTTCTCGTAGAGTTTTCAATAACATCTGCAGCATAAACAAGGCTGACGTTTGTTTCGTTTGGGCTGGTCCTCAATCTCTCCGAAAACTTTGGAGCCCGCTTTGCAGTTGAGGCTTTCGGCTGCTCTGGCGTGTGGTTTTATATGCCTTTCAGCTTGGAATGCTGCCACCTTTGAAAGAACCTCTAAGAAAGCTATCAAAAAGAGTGAAGGGGGAACCCCCAGAAAACATTACAGTCCTCGAAAAGACCTCCCACTCCTTACTTCAAATCCCCTCGCAATGGGCGTCCTGCTCCTGTTTTCAAAGTGAAAACACTTTGGCAGCGAAGAGCGAGCTTCCAATTTGATCGTTAGTTGCCTCCGGAAGTAGACGCTCTGTGGGCTGTGGAGGGCTCAAATGTGGATTTGTGTGTAGGAAATGACTTCTGGAACAGGTTTCAGTGCTCAATAGCCTATAACATGACACAAGTTAGGATTTCAGTGCCTGGTTTGCTTAATTTTAGAATAGAGTTCCTCAGCATCAAAGAACTAAGGAGCCAAAATAATGGCCAGCCTTTCAGCTGAGGCTCGTGGGATATTTTTAAAACAGTCATACAACTACAGTGGTACCTCGGGTTACAGACGCTTCAGGTTACAGACTCTGCTAACCCAGAAATAGTACCTCAGGTTAAGAACTTTGCTTCAGGATGAGAACAGAAATCGTGCAGCGGCTGCGTGGCGGCAGCAGGAGGCCCCATTAGCTAAAGTGGTACCTCAGGTTAAGAACAGTTTCAGGTTAAGTACGGACCTCCAGAATGAATTAAGTTCTTAACCCGAGGTACCACTGTACATGAATCTTATTCAGTGAATTATGCAAATGTTAATCAGCTGATTGGCAGAGGAACCCTGGACATGTTTATTTTAGTTCCAATGGGACTTGCTCCCAAGCAAGTGTTCATTTGATTGTGTCCAAATTCTTCATAATTCTCCATGAAAATTTGGAGCTGGGGGTTCAGACGAAGCATTATGAATGGGGGAAAAAAACAGGGTTTCTTTGTTCTTGGATGATGCATTCACATGTTACAGCAGGCAACTTAGCATTGCCCCTTCACGGGTGCAAAAAGGAAGACTATTTTAAAGCTGCAGCTTAAACTTCCAGGGTTTTTTGTATTTTCCTTATTTAAAGCAATTTATATACCACCTGTAATTTGGAAATGTTAAGGCAGTTTGCAGCAAGTGGAATGCAAATTAATTTAAAATGGTATGTTAGGTAGCAATTAATAGCTAATTAAACAATAGCCTCCACAGTGGAACTGAAGTGCAAGAAGTAGTAATGAGCTCCGAAAAGACTGTCTAAATAACAAGTGCCAGAAACATAACATCGTTGGTGTTTGTCTAATTTCTGAGGCACTCATGCTAAAACAAAGTTGAACAAATGTTGGCCAATTAGGGGACATATTTTTAACAGATCAAAAGATTGTAACCACTTAATCAACCAAGCATTGCAGCGCTAGATATTTCTGCAAGCTCCTTCCCCCATCTCTCTCCCGGTGCAGCAGGGATGCAGAACTCTCTTTTTTTGCATTCTCTTCTGGGCAACTTTCTGCGGACCACATATCAGTGATGGGTGGGGCCCAATGCAAAAATTAGCAAAGCAATGGACATGACATAAAGTCACATTCCACCCTTGCAGAAGGTCAAAGGGTTATCTATTCATACACACACCCCCATACCCTCCATGTTCCCTCCAGGCAAGCAAGGGGCATTGTAACAGTTGAAGGACACATTCTAGCCAGGCAAAAGCAGCCTGGGCCTGGAGGGCTGCATTTCTCCTCCTAGGCCTGAGGCTTGGCACCCCAGGTCTAGGGCAAGGTTAGTGGTCCAGCGTCAGGCATGCTTGGAGGCAACTGAATACAGTGGTACCTCGGGTTAAGTACTTAATTCGTTCCGGAGGTCCGTTCTTAACCTGAAACTGTTCTTAACCTGAAGCACCACTTAAGCTAATGGGGCTCCTGCCGCCGCCGCGCCCCCGGAGCACGATTTCTGTTCTCATCTTGAAGCAAAGTTCTTAACCTATTTCTGGGTTAGTGGAGTCTGTAACCTGAAGCGTATGTAACCTGAGGTACCACTGTATCTGCATCCATCTCAGTCAGGCTTCAGACCCAGTTATAGTACTGAAACTGCTTTCATCCTACTTGAACTCTTACTAAGAGGCCTTTGATAAAGGTAAAGGTAAAGGTACCCCTGCCCGTACGGGCCAGTCTTGACAGACTCTGGGGTTGTGCGCCCATCTCACTTAAGAGGCCAGGGGCCAGCGCTGTCCGGAGACACTTCCGGGTCACGTGGCCAGCGTGACATCGCTGCTCTGGCGAGCCAGAGCCGCACACGGAAACACCGTTTACCTTCCCGCTGGTAAGCGGTCCCTATTTATCTACTTGCACCCGGAGGTGCTTTCGAACTGCTAGGTTGGCAGGCGCTGGGACCGAGCAGCGGGAGCGCACCCCGCCGCAGGGATTCGAACCGCCGACCTTTCGATCGGCAAGTCCTAGGCGCTGAGGCTTTAACCCACAGCGCCACCTGCGTCCCAGAGGCCTTTGATACCATTGACTAAAAGAATCCTTTCGGAGCAGGTCAGGAAGGTGGGAGAAGCTATTTCAGCAGTTCTGCTCCTACCTCTTGGGCTATTTCAATGAATAAGTTATGCTGGGCCATTGTTAGGCACACCATGGGAGCTTCCTTAGGATTTTTGGCAAGGTCTGATCCTGTTCCCCCACTAGGAGCTGTAATCAGGAGTTTCAGAGTGACAATGTGCGGATAACACCCAGCTCTATATCTCTGCTTCATCTGAATCAGGAGAGGTGGCTGAGGTGATAAACAGGTGTTTGGAGTCAGTGATAGGCTGGATGTGAGCCAACAGATGGATGCTGAGTGCTGAAAACACAGAGGCGTTGTGCGTTCCAAATTCTCGAGTCTAGGAGGTGGGAAGAAGGCCTGTTTTGGATGGAGTTGCACTCTCCTGGAAGGAACAAGTTCGTAGCTTATGGACACTCCTGGGTCCCTCATTATCCCTTCAGGCTGCAGCCCGTTTTGGACAGAGATGAGCTGGCCACAGTATACCATGCTCTGGTAACGTCCCTTAAAATGATTTGGAAAATTCAGCTAGTCCAAAATGCAGTGATGAGACTGCTATCTGAAGTTGCCTTTAGAACTCCTGTCACGCCTGTTCTGAAGCAGCTGCCTTGGTTGTCAGGCCTTATTAAAAATGCTCACACCTTGTTTAAAGCCTTAAACGACATCAATCCCAAATATCAGGGACAGTGCTGCCTCCTTCCTTATATACCCCATCCAGGTTGTGAATATCAATAATAATAATAATAATAATTTTATTATTTGTACCCCACCCATCTGGCTGGGTCTCCCCAGCCACTCTGGGCGGCTTCCAACAAAGATTAAAAATACATTAAAGTGTCACACATTAAAAACTTCCCGGAACATGGCTGCCTTCAGATGTCTTCTAAATGTCAGCTAGTTGTTTATCTCTTTGCCATCTGATGGGAGGGTGTTCTACAGGGCGGGTGCCACTACCGAGAAGGCCCTCTGCCTGGTTCCCTGTAGCTTTGCTTCTCGCAGTGAGGGAACCACCAGAAGGCACTCGGAGCTGGACCTCAGTGTCCGGGCAGAACGATGGGGGTGAAGACGCTTCTTCAGGTATACTGGGTATATCAACTCTTGGTAGCTCCACTGCTTTCTGAACTTTGGCTTTAGCAGATTTTCTTGTTCAAGATTTGCATTTCTGATCATGGCAGAAAGCTCATTGCCATATGAAGAGCCAGTGGAGTAAAACAGGCTCCTTGGATAGGATTGTAATAATGCAAATTGTATTCCCATTTCATGCTTCCTCCGCACACCTCTTTGCTCAACATGCTTTAATCCTGAAACTAGTTGCCTCTGGATTCCCTCCCTCCTCTTCTCTCCGCAAACAATTAAACTATTTCACCACAGCAATGAATTCATAATGACAAATTGCTGGTTGGTCATGGCGATTTACTTGAAAGTGAAACAATAATCCACCTCTCTTGGAAATGTGAATCTCAATTAACATGTTGTGGTAAGCACTAAAGGCTGATAAGGGAAAGATTTACAGCTTTTCATCCTATTTGTCTGCAGCGTCACCCGGTTATCTTTTGGCCCAGTCGTTATCTGGTGCACTTGTTAACTAAGAGCCACTTGCATAATTTTTATTGCCAGAAATTATACATAAACCAGAACAAATCCGATATGAATTGCAAGACGATAGGTGGAGAGGAGGAAAGCTTTGCACATACACAGCACCCCCTTATCGCTATCTTTCTCACTCTTTAAGTAGTAACCTCAACCTCTGGGCCAGTCCTTTATACCTAATCCCACTGCCTCAAAATTGTGCTTTAAAGAACTGGGTTATATGAAACGGGGACAAACAGAACCCATAAACTTAGTTCATGGGGGGCGGAAGGAGAAGGGTACAATTTCCTCTGATCTTCACTGCAGATACAGTCTTGCAGTTTGCCATCATGTCTTGCCATCTGCCTCTGAGGCAACTCAACTTAGCTACTCTGAGCTTTCCAAAGACAGATTGAAACAAAAGGGCTGTAGTTAAATAGATAAGAGAGATAGGACATCTAAGTGTCCCAAAGGACAAACTACAAATTAGGAAGTCCCCTGTGCAAATCTTGTGTCTGCTATTAACCCACTGTGGCCTTTAAAAATCCTGTGTCCCTCCACTACAGCCCTGGTGAGACAGTTTGGACTGGGACCCTGGAACTGAAGCAGGTGGTTTAACTCTGCACACATACTCGCATGTCACCATTTTCCTGATTAATACTGGCACTCAAAAATGCCCCATGTCGCAAAACATACGGATCTGTTGCAGGAAACACCCCCCCCCCCATCATTCAGTTTGTACAAGCACGACACACACACACACTCACACACGACATGTGCGGCGCTTCTGTTATAAATTAATAGAAAATCAGCCGTACATCGGATCTGTACCGTTCCACTTTTATTTTACACCATGAAGGAAGGACTATCAAAGGGGGGAGACTTGACACAAGGCAGCCATAATCTCCCAAGCGTACCAACACCGTCTGCAGCGAGCCCTACCCAGTTGGCATGCCAACCTTGATGGTCCTAGACAGAAGATCATTACACTCACAAAGGACCTGCATATGCAAGTGGATTCAGTATGGACTGAAACAAAGGACAGTGACCAGCCCTTCCCTCTGGGGGCAGGAAACAGTGAACTCCTCTTTGTCCTCAAAAAATGTAATGATGGGGAGGGGGAAAGGAGGAACCGGACAGGTGACAAGACACTCAGGTTACCACCACAACTCCTCCCTGAACCCCTCCTCTTTGTGATGTGTCAATGATGTAGTCATGATGTAGTTATGATGTAGTCTTAGGGGTGTAGCATGGGGGGATTAGTAGCTAATAAAAGTTGGGGTCTTCTTTTGTTCAGGGCTTCCATCTTGTTCCACCTTGTGGCAGGTGGGAGTCCTGTCACGACAGTCTTCAATAAAGACCAAGCCTATTGGCTGCTGTTTTGCTCTGGTATTCCTGGCCAGATGTCCTTGTTTTTTTGTCCAAGGGAGCCCTCAGATTTCTCCGTTAACAGATCCCTCTTGCTTGGTGTCCTACAGGGTAAATAGCAGCCTGGGGTGGGGTGGGATTTTTATCAGGAAAATGGTACCGGGGGCGGGGGGGGGGGGGACTCCTCCAGGCCCTATAGTCCCAATGTGATCTTTCTTTCTCTCTCTCTCTCTCTCTCTCTCTCTCTCTCTCTCTTTCTCTCTCTCTCTCTCACACACACATGCACGCACGCACGCACACACACATCCGTTTGGCTGCTGTTAAACTGTCTAAAAGCTGTTGGAGATCCTATCACCGTTCTCCTGCTGTCATGCATCGCCATGCCCTAAGGCATTAACATGTGTGACACATCTTGGAACTCATGCCTATTACACCGGGGAAAGGACCTTGTGCAATGCTCTATTCTCTCTGGTTCTTACTGTTCTTACTTAAAACCTTGCAGGAATATGGCAAATCCAGCACCTTACCCATCCTGGAACAGCGAGTAGTGTGTTTTAAAACACAATCTATTTCACATGGATTGGGACCAGAAGGCTGCAAAGAGTGCTGCAAAAACAATTTTTGTCTGAAAATGCCTAATTGCGGCAAAGACACGATAGCTGTGTAAACCTCTCTTGCTATTTACACCCAGATCTGTCAGTTTTTAAAATAAACTTCAGGAGGAGTCGTCCCCCCTCCCCGCCCCAATCTATTTGGTGGTAACTGCATTTGCTCTATGGTTCTTCTTGTTAATTGTGGACTGCTCCAGCTTTCCATGAAGACATCTGCGCAGCGGCACACCCTATAATTACATGGGAAGCAGGCATCTCTATCTCGTGATTTTGTTGATAGCTGTTTCTTGACTGGTGTTCAGATGAACACGATTGGGAGGAACGGAGCGTTTTCACTAAGCTGTGATGGAGGACTCACTGCAAAAAATTAAAATGGGGGTGGGATGAACGAGAGACTGAAGACAGAAGTTCTCTTTACAACAGTAGTTATTGCTCATAAAATATCCGTAGCAATATCAGTCTTTAGCAACCAGCCTTATGGTTCCACAAGTGAGAAAGAGTACATACGGCCTTTGGTAAGGTACATGCAGAAATAATAATACTGTGGGGGGGGGGTATTGCTTTCATATGTATTATGGTATGCATTAATATTGTGAATTACCCTGTGATCTTTGGATGAAGGGCTGTATAGAAATGTAAATAAATAATAATAAAAAATAATAACACACACTGGCATGCAGATTTTATTCTGTGTGTGCCAGGAATTTGCACATACTGTACAAAAGTTCAGTGAATATTTATGATTTTTCCATTCCTTTGGAGTTTGTAAATTAAGATTAATATTATTATTAATAATAATAATAATAATAATAGTTGTTGTTTGTACCTTGCCTATCTGATTGGGTTGCCCCAGCCACTCTGGGCGGCTTCCAACTTATATAAAAACATAATAAAACATTTCACATTAAAAGGCTTCCCTATACATAAATACTACACACACATATCATGCACTCCTTTGCACAGTGCATGCAAGCATGTTCCAGTGGCATTGGTCCACTCTCCCCAGCCCCCCACACGAATAGGACTTTTTAAATGTCAAGCCAAATTGAACAACACCATGTGCACCAATTTCGAGAGCTATTTCAAGCTCTGCCGCATACAATTTAACTGCACCAGCTCTCCTTGCTGCTGTTTTTTAACTCGGATCCGTTTTATTGCTGTTTGTGCAGTTGGTTCAAAAGTGGCTGCACAGTAAAACAAACAAACAAATGACATATGGATAGGTAACTTTTAGCCTAGTATCAAAATACGTGGGACACACCCGTCCCGTGCTCATTTTGGGGACTGCATGTGACCATACGATGCACCCAGTTTCCTGTAGCCTTTGTTCAGAGAGAGTCTTCAGCCTCTGCTCAATTCTCCAAGCATCTACATGGCTGACCGAGACGGCGCACCTCCAAATTGCTATTTAATTACCTGTGGCTGGTGACAGAGGAGTTCAGAGTAGAAGGACTCCTTTAAATCTGGGAATTTCCCACACAGCAAACACACACCTTGGCAATAAAAGCCACCGGTGTAAAATACACAAGGAGGTGAAAACATAATTGCCATGATGACAGTTCTATATCCATAATGCACTTCAATCAAAGGGCTGTTGGCACCAGTGTTCTGGGCCTCATCCAAGGCTCTCTTAAGAGCAATAGGAGTTTCCCCCTGACTTCAGTATGCTTTTGACTGAACACTTAGACACCACATGGATTCACATGGCGATGCTAGGGGTACATGGCTGGAGGTGCAAGGGCCGAATCCAGCCCCAGAGACTTCCCACTTGGCCCCCCAATGTTCCAAGGATCTCATTCCAAGGATCTCCCACTTCAAGTATAACTCACTTCAGTCCCTTTTCTTTTGAGATGCTGTCAAAGGGCTCTTTAACTTCTTCCTCCCCAGCATGAACTGTATCAAAGGTTCTCTCGGAGTTTCTTCATTATGCACTGCTAGGTGTTCCAGACCCTTCATGTGTCCCTGTTTTCCAGGGACAGCCCTAGATTTACATAAGCCATCCCAGTTTCTGATTTGATCCTGGAATGTTCAGCTTTTCCTTTGTTGTTGTTGTTGTTTAGTCGTTTAGTCATGTCCGACTCTTCGTGACCCCATGGACCAGAGCATGCCAGGCACTCCTGTCTTCCACTGCCTCCCACAATTTGGTGAAATTCATGCTGGTAGCTTCGACAATACTGTCCAACCATCTCGTCCTCGGTTGTTCCCTTCTCCTTGTGCCCTCCATCTTTCCCAACATCAGGGTCTTTTCCAGGGAGTCTTCTCTTCTCCTGAGGTGGCCAAAATATTGGAGCCTTAGCTTCACGATCTGTCCTTCCAGTGAGCACTCAGGGCTGATTTCCTTCAGAATGGAGAGGTTGGGTCTTCTTGCAGTCCATGGGACTCTCAAGAGTCTCCTCCAACACCATAAGTCAAAAGCATCAACTCTTCGACGATCAGCCTTCTTTATGGTCCAGCTCTCACTTCCATACATCACTACTGGGAAAACCATAGCTTTAACTATATGGACCTTTGTTGGCAATGTGATGTCTCTGCTTTTCCTTAGGGCGTCCCTATTTTCATTGGATAAATGTTGGAGGGTATGGAGTTATGTGTCCCCCAAGCCAAGGAGATAAGTAACTATACAACCTTTAAGTAAGTATGGACCAATGGCACCAAATAGTATGGGAAACAGCCCTACTAGAAAAATTAACCAATAAACTGAAATTGACACGGGGACAAATAGAAGAAGACACCTTCACCCCGGTATGGCTCCCCTTTATCACATACACAGCCCAACAAGATAACGACAAAAATCCACCAACAGCATACAAATCAATATGGTTAACCTGATCCAAAACACCCACCCACCCCACTCACACATGAAAACAAAAGCCACCACAGCCAACCACAAATGAACAACCACACCCTAGGCCAACCCCAACCTCTCTCACCACCAAAGGAACACAAGTGAACAGCAAAGAACCTGCACAAGCAACACTGACACCAAACCCTACATATAGTAAGTAAAATAGAAACATCGCCACCCGACCCCCCCCCCATCTCCCCCCATCTCTTTCCCCCTTTTTTCCCTAATCAAATGAAACTGATTTGGAGAAATGTTACATGGGGGGGGGGGGAATACGAGAGAGAGACATTGCAAACACTTTTGTAAATCAAGAAAATCTTTAATAAAAACAACAACAACTATACAACCTTTAGAAGACATCTGAAGGCAGCCCTGTACAGGGAAGTTTTTAAAAATGTCTAATGTTTTCTTACATTTTTATATATATTGGAAGCCACCCAGAGTGGCTGGAGCAACCCAGTCAGATGGGTGGAGAACAAATAATAAAGTACCGTACTTTTCCATGTATGAGATGCCCCATGTATAAGACGCCCCCTATTTTGGGGAACTAAATTTAAAGAAAATGAGGGGAGGTGGCCCAAAATTGTTCAGCCACTGCGGGCGGGAAGCTCCCTAGATGGGCAGGGTATAAAGAATAAAATTATTGTTATTAGTAGTATTAGTATTACTGTGGAATAGGACATCCTTATTTTCATTGGAGAAATGTTGGAGGGTATGCTATTCAGCCTTGTTTGTTGAATGAGCATTTGGGGTGCATTGGCAAACATAAAGCACTGTTGCTATCCATTCTGGGAAAGAAGGAGGAGGCTTTTGCCCACATTACAGGCCCTCCAAATGTTGTTGGACTCCAACTCCCATCAGCTCCAGCCAGCCTGATCGATAGTCAGAAATGATGGGAGTTGTAGTCCAACAACATCCGCAGAGCCAGAGATTCCCACTCACATCCTATGACATGGCCTGCTTGGGAGTAAATCACTGGGATGCTGGGCTTTCGGCCCTTGCCCAGTGCAAAGTATGACCGTTGTTAAAAATTAGTTGCTGACCGGGGGTTATGCACTGTGCAGAAATGCTTAAGGCAAGCCGATAAGGCAAAGTTGAACGTCCCAGTGAAAAAGTTAACCATTAACAGCTATACTGCCTAAGAGAAACCAGGGGTAGGTTACCAAGAATAAGCAGTAAACACATGAGGAGGTCATAAAAAATGGACTTGTTACCATTCCAAATTATGGTTTCCAGAGACTGGCTTCACGTGGTTACTGTTTATTCCCACCCTGTTCTTTGTCAAACTTGGCTCTTGGCGCAGCATTAACCATGTGAAAGTGTGGAGATTCCCTGAAGGTTCTCACATTAAGGCCAATCCATGTGTCAGGGGTTGGTTCCATATATTGTCCCTGAAATGCCCCGCCCAAGCTGAGCTGTGGTAGAGATGACAAGGACTGGCAGCTGATGGCTTGTGGACTAGTACTTGTCTGTGGACCACCACTGAGTAGCACTGTTTTAAGTGACCCAAAATATTCCATGTTTCTAATTCTTCTTGTACCTACTTAGTGTCGTCCGTTCCCCTGCTCCCTGCCTTGGAAATGTTTTCTGTTTGTTTAGGTCTTTTTTCTTTATTCTAGGCTCAGAACCCCCCTCTATTTTTCTGAAGAATATCTGATTTAGATAACATGATTTAGACGGCATCTTAAAAGAATAAGGAAGAAAATTTATGAAATGACAAAAAAATTGTAACAAAACAGAAGATGTCTTAAACCAAAAGCAAGTTTATTTTGCATAGCCATAAATTACAGGCCACTAGGCCCTCCCTAAGATATACATGACTTTACATGTAAAATAGCAGTCAGAGGAGCTACAGGAATACTGGGACACCAGTCCCTAAATTATAATTCTGTGTAGCCAATTCTGGAGTCATCAATATCATTGTCAAATAATGAAGAATCATCCTTAGATTGGACACAATACCTTCGCCATTCTCCAACTCCACCTGCTGCCTAGGATCACCAGGGGTAGATTCCAAGCTGGAGGGAGGAGGGGAATGGCTTTGCAGGGACCTGTACCATTCCTTCTAGCATAAGGTTACCAGATTTTTTTTTCAATGAATCTGGGGACACTTTAAATAAATAAATACATAAATACTACTACACGTTCGGGACGTTGATGCTGCAGCGATGGTGGTGGCAGGGGGGCAGCCACTGCCTTGACCTCAACCGCCACACTTCCCCTTCCTCCAGGAATTCTATCTCCTTTCTCCATGAGCCTGGGCAGCCCCTGAGTTGTTGGTTCTTCGGTGTTGGTGGTGATGGGGAAGCGGTGTCCAGTGGGTCAGGCATGGAAGGTGGAGAAGGAGGGCTGAGAGTGGCTGGAGCCAGGCTTGGGCAGTGCAATGCCTCTCTTCCCATCGGAACAGCCCCAATCCCATTCCTACCTGCGTGCAAGCAGGAGGGGGCAGGGATCCCTCAGCTGGGAAGGGAGGCTTCCCGTTGCCTAACTGAGAGATCCCTGCTCCCTCCTGCTAGCACGCAAGCTCAGATAGGCAGCGTGAAGCCTCCCTTCACAGCTGAGAGATCCCCGCTCTGCTCCTGCTTACACGCAAGTAGGAGTTGGGAGGCTGCTCCTACACAAGCAGGAGTTGGGAGGAGTGGAAGTGTGGTGTAGCAGTTAAGAGCGGTAGACTCGTAATCTGGTGAAGCAGGTTCACTTCCCCACTCCTCCACATGCAGCTGCTGGGTGACCTTGTGCAAGTCATACTCCTCTGAAGTATCTCAGCCTCACTCACCTCACAGAGTGTTTGTTGTGGGGGGAGGAAGGGAAAGGAGATTGTTAGCCGCTTTGAGACTCCTTCGGGTAGTGATAAAGCAGGATATCAAATACAAACTCTTCTTCTTCTCCAATAGGCAGCATGAAGCCTCCCTTCACAGCTTAGTTGCTGGGGTCAGGGAAGGTGGAGGCAGCCCAGGAGCTGCATCTTAGAGCCCCTGCACCACCATCTCATGGGGACTTCTGAGCAGCTCCTGGAGCCAGCCAGAGCCAACTGCTCCAGGCTGCTGAGACTGCCACTGCTGCATTTCCCGGGGACATTAGATGAAATCCGGGGACATTCCGGGGGTGGAATTTGTCCGGGGACTTATTTGCAAATCCAGGGACTGTCCCCGGGAAACGGGGACGTCTGGTAACCCCATTCTAGGAGGCAAGATCCCTTGGAGTGAGCCTATCAAGGCCACCCCATTTGGGTTACATAGGCCAATCCTTGGGAGTAGGAAGTAGCTTTTCTGTGAGGACACTGAGCACCACATCCTGGTTGGAGAAGAGGACCGAGAATTGAGCATCACAGAGATGTATGGACCACTGTGTCAGGCTCCGAGTTCTGCTACTTGCACGCTAGCTGTGTGGCGAAGGGCAAGGCCTCTTCTACACTGAAGAAGGCGCTCCCTCAGGGGAAAGCAGTGGCTGTGGTGCCTGAGAGCTCTTGAAGCTGTGGCTTGGGCAGATGGGAGCACACAGAGAGCTTACGGCCGCCTCTTGCAGAAACATCTCTTTGCCTCATCTCTCAATCCTTTACTCTAGTGCAGCAGGGCCCTGAGACTGTGCCAGGGCAGGCTGGCAAAAACTACAATGATTTTTATAAAGGTTAGAAAAACCATCTGACTTTCCCCCTGCCCCAGTGGTCGTAAGAGGATCAAAAGGCTTAGGAAAATATTTATATTGAAAGGCAATTCCCCTTCTCCCCCTACCTTTGTTTCATTTGATTATAAGAGAGGTATTCCTTCTCTCCACCCCCTTAAAAAAACCCCAATCTCATCTTAATGGAAACGACAATGTTTAAAAAAGATGCAAATGAATGCTTCTGTTATTTTTTGCAGAATTTCATCCCGGGTAGAAAACAAATTGTACAAACAAACTTCTAAGGAGAGGCCGTGGAGGGGCGGGAGAGGGACGCCCACCTCCGAACCCAGCCGAGGAAGTATTCCTCCAGCAGAACTTAAATGAAAAGGGCAGCACACCTGCTCCCATCTGGTTTCTGTCCTGCACATGTCTCACATGGGCCTCTCTTTTTTGTGAAGTTCCTTCCAAGTCAAACAAGAAACAATTTTTAAGTAGCACCTCAAGAGGAACCGGAGTAAGGCCTTGCCAAGCAGAGCCACAGACCCTACAGTTTCCTTGCTGTACAGGCTTTGTTTTCATTGCCTTGACCCATTTGCACAGATTTGTTACTGGTGGCCTGGCCTGCCTTCCTGTACACAGCAAACCAATAATAAACACAGGCCAGCTAACACCCGGAGACACCTGCAGCAGCAAACTGCACAGTGCGTGATTGTTCGCTCCCAGAGGAAAGCCTCAGCGGGGGGAGGCTTCCACAGGCTTGGAGGACACGCAAGTACACATACACACACTGACAAGGGTTTTGTTTTTTTTTTTAGCAAGAAGGCTTCAGAAGCTCAAAAAAAAAAATGTACTGCGAAAACATTTCCACTCCCCCTTGCCACCGCCCAAAGAGTAGAGGGGACATGGTTCTGTGTGCTACAGATGGCTGTTTTATTGGAATAGTAGTACAGTAACCTCAACAGGAGGGACGCGGGTGGCGCTGTGGGTTAAACCACAGAACCTAGGGCTTGCCGATCAGAAGGTTGGCAGTTTGAATCCCCGCAACGGGGTGAGCTCCCGTTGTTCGGTCCCTGCTCCTGCCCACCCAGCAGTTCGAAAGCACGTCAAAGTGCAAGTAGATAAATAGGTACCACTCCGGCGGGAAGGTAAACGGCGTTTCCGTGCGCTGCTCTGGTTTGCCAGAAGCGGCTTAGTCATGCTGGCCACATGACCTGGAAGCTGTACGCCGGCTCCCTTGGCCAATAAAGCGAGATGAGCGCCACAACCCCAGAGTCGTCCACGACTGGA
Source organism: Podarcis cretensis (assembly GCF_951804945.1). NCBI lineage: Eukaryota > Metazoa > Chordata > Lepidosauria > Squamata > Lacertidae > Podarcis > Podarcis cretensis. The sequence continues at coordinate 13,168,586 of NC_137178.1, forward strand.
CCTAATGGTCAGGGGTCCCTTTACCTTTAACCTCAACAGGATAGCGTAATGCAAGTTCCAGAGTCAACATACAGTGGTGGCATCCGTCTGTCTCTGGAGACAATGGAGGAGTGCCATTGGGTGGTTGCAGCGCCTGCTGTGGCTGTAGAGACTGATGCAGGAGAGACATGTTTTGTTGCAGCTGGGGCAGATGAAGGTGTCCAGTTGTGCAGATGCACCATGGCGTTTCTCCTCTCTATGCTTGTCCCCAGCGGCCATTTCTCCTCTGGTCACTGCTATGGATGCGCAGCTTGACTGTCTGTCTCTAGGCACTGTGGTTGTCTGCAAGGGGTTCCCACTAATAATAATAATAATAATTTATTATTTATACCCCGCCCATCTGGCTGGGTTTCCCCAGAATATTAAAATACAAGTCTATTAAACATAATAATAATAATTTATTCCCACATGGCAGACTTGATGTTGCCAGTTGCCAGCCTTCATGTCAAGTTTGCAGGCATCTTTGTAGCGCAGAATTGGTCTGCCAATTGGCTTGGTGCTGGAACGTATCTTGCTACACAACTGAAGCTTGTCTAGCCTATTCAGAGGTGGGGAAGACACTCTTAGGGAGTCTGAAGGCTACCTACCTGGTCCAGTGGTTGCCTGAATGCTTTATGGGTTCATATGGGGTCCCCTCTCTCCCAAGCATACTTCTGGGTGGCTGCAGCAGCTAATTTTTGATCAGCTGCAGCATCCACATTCTCAGCCACATTGCTGTGTGTTTCAACTTGTTTAATGCAATTTGCATGTGAATGTATTTTTGGCTCGTAACAAGCTTAAAACATACGATAGTATGCAGTTAAGGCACACCATCAAACAACAACTTGTATTGGAAAATGTATTAATGGTGGCATACTTTGCATAGGGCCCCAAATTAGGAGGTAGGGTCGTCTTTTAGCATCATTTAGAGCCCTGGCTCAAACATGGCAACAGCAGTATGACTGAAGTGCAAATGATGGCAGCCATTCATTGCACAGTTACTCTCCCTTCACTCCCATCGACATCAAAGGGGATTGTGCCTTGTGCCCTTAAAAGCAGAATCAGTGTGATGCAGAATGACCTGGTGCCAAGCTGAAGATGCAGATCTTGTGTGCTTTCTGTGCTGCTCCAATGGGGGAAATCTCTCTTGACTAACACTTGGGTAGCTCTTGCACAGTTTTGCTCTCCAAGTATGACCTTTAAGCCCCAATTTTCCAGGCTTCCTCTGCATATATAGTCTGTACCTGGCCAATCAATGTACTTTCGGACTCTACTGAAGAACAGCAGCTGCCTCGGCTGAGATACATAATGCAATACCTGAGGACTCCCACCAATCAGCAGCTGTGGGAGGAGAGGGCCCATGGAAAGACTAGCTGCTAGCAACTGCCAGCAGACCACCTTTTACTGAGTCAAACTATTGGTCTAACTAGCTTAATATTGTCTACACTGACTGGCTGTGAGTTTCCATTTCAGACAGGGATTTGGGAACATCAGAGGAGTCCTGCCTAATCAGGACACAGGGCCATGTGATCTAACACTCTGTTTCGACAGTGGCCAACCAGATGCCTGAATGTCTCTCCAGCTGGAGAAGCATCAAGTGCTAAGATTGAGGAGGTGGTCAACCCATCTGAAGGACCAGGGCCCCAGTGCTCACCTTTCATGAACTGTCCAGACCAAGCTATATATAAAGCTGCAGGGCATAGGATTGGTTGCCTCCGGTCACATGAGATTCTGGTCTGTCGGCTTAGCATCCATGTTTGTACTACCTATCTAAAGCCCCCTTGTTGGTATAGTTAGTAGAGAATCAATGCCTGATCCACAGCTTTCGAGCTTTGCTGTGTTTTGGACTCTTTGCGCAGTGTAGGATCTGCCATACTGTGCCTTTGCAGAGGCCCATAGCAGTGTACACAGGTGGGTAGCATCACTCGTCTTTGCTGGCTCAAGTCCTGCCTCTTCAGGTGCCACTCAGCAGTGCTGGCAAGTACATGTTTACCTCACCGACTCAGCCTCTATTTGGCAGCAGCTGCAGCCTCTGGTGAAATCCACATATGAAAGATCTCTGAAAAACCTTAAACAACGTTTGCAGATGTTTGGAAGTTTTCTTCAGATTCTTGGAAGGAGGATGTTTGTTCTTTAATTGCAAAGCCTCAAACAGGAAATCTTTTATTAACAAAAGCATATCAATATGAGTTGCTCGTTTCTATTAACAAGGAGGAAATACATTAACAAAGATAATTTAAGCAATTACTCCAAAGAACTTCTGAAGATGATGGGCAGATGTTGTCTTCATGCTTTGCGGGTTTGGGTTTTAGAGTGTGTGTGTGTGTGTGTGTGTGTGTGTGTGTGTGTGTTCTGCAAATGGTATAGAAATGTTGTTGAAGAATTTTGAATATCTTTCATTTTGAAAGTGTAATGGTTCTAGGGGGTTGCTCGTGCGTAAGTTGGCGCCACACCTGGCTGGGTTACCTGGGTGAACCCTTTCTGTCCGGACAGCCACCCATCCGTGGCTGTCTCAGTCGCTGGCAGAATCCGTCAGTGGGCGTTTCTTGAACTTCTTCCAGCATAGAAGTTCTTTGACGCCCAGTCTCCTCCTACTCTCCCTGCGCGGAAGTCTTCTGCGCAGGGAGGGTGTGGGCAGCGGAGGACCCGTGCTCTCCCCACTGGTCTCCTGCGAGGAGTCCTGGAGCCTTCTCTCCGATTCCCCCATCTGCCCCCCTCCTCTACTGGTGCTACGCTGATTTCCTTCCCCAGCGGATGGGCTGCCTCTCTCCCTACTGGGACCCTCTCCGGCATCCCTCTGGAGCCTTCCCTCCGCCTCTGGCTCCGATGGCAGTTCCCTGACAGAAAGATAGTGTTTTTCTCCCCCCTTTCCTTTATTTCCACCCTATGTATATCAAATCTGTTTAATGCAATTAGCCCTTGCTTCAAATTGCATATTATGGCAAATTAACCAGTTAGGTTTTTATCTTTGTATAATGCCATAATCCAGTTCCCTGATGGCTACCATGTGGCTCCAAAAGGGTAAAGTGGTATTCAGAGGCAGGCATGCAGCTGAACCATTAACCTTACTCAGAATTGGACCAGGACCTGAAACCAGAATTGAAACCTATCCTTGAGCCATCTTCTCACATTGCTGTGATATGATCCCAAAGCTCCAAGCATTATCCATCAACGGTGTCTCCGAAAAATTTTACGCATCACTTGGGAAGACAGGCAAACTAATGCCAGTGTATTGGAAGAAGCAAAAATCACCAGTGTTGAAGCAATGATTCTTCAACATCCACTTTGTTGGACTGGTCATGTTGTGCAGATGTCTGATGATTGTCTTCCAAAGCAACTACTCTATTCTGATCTTAAAAATGGAAAGCGTAATACTGGTGGTCAACAAAAGAGGTTTAAAGACTCTCTCAAGGGAAATCTAAAAAAATGTAGTATAAACACCAACAACTGGGGAACACTGGCCTGTGAGCGCTCCAGTTGGAGAACAGCCAAAGGTGTCATGGATTTGAAGACACTCGAACTCAGGACAAAAGGGGGGGAACGCTAAGAGGAAGGCACGCTTGGCAAACCCTCACCATGATCAACTCCCACCCAGAAACCAATGTCCCCACTGTGGATCTAGAATCGGCCTCCACAGTCACTTACGGACTCACTGTTAAAACCGTGTTTATGGAAGACAATCTTACTCGGCTACGAAGGATCACCAAAGAGAAAGCATGGAATCCAGTTTTGCCAGATCTGGACATGTTTTGCTCATCAAGGCTTCTCCAACCAGCACTGCCAAGTTGCCACCAGGTCCTCTACCTGCAGATTATTCTGTAAGCATTGCTGCCATCTACGATGACTACAAAGTAAGGCCACAACTTATATAAGGGCTCCCTTCCAGAGATTGCGCCTGAAGTCAAAACACATTGGGTGCAATGATGGGTGGGGTTGTCAAAGCTTTTTTTTTCCTGGACGCCCGCTTCCTTGTGCATAAAACTTAATGCTCACAAGTTAAATGTGCATAAGTTGCAGGCTGACTGCAATGGCTAAGTATCGACATAGCTTCATCCAATCAGATACTCAAATCAGCATCTGTGTCACACTGTGGTTGATACCAATATGTCTTGCCTGCTTCATGCCCCTTCTCAGTCCTGGCTTCAAGTTTTTTTAACCTTAGAAACTTTTTAAAAAATGAGGTGCCAGTTCTCATATATTGATAAAAGTGCCATGGGTGAGATGGCAGCAAGAAAAGAGGTGTCAGTGCTCCAAACCAGTTAATACCATCTCAAAAAACACCATCCTACTTCATTGGTAAAAATCCTCTAGGAAATCTTTCCCTCCTGTCTTTAACCCAGTCCTGATAATGGGAATACTGCCTACAGCTTCATGTAGGACATTCCTTGATTTCCTAGAAACAGGTGACATAAGGGTACAAGGCTCTTGAGCTTAGTGAACGAAAGAGAACCTATTTGCTGATGCAGAGAGCTGTTATTAAAACATCGTTAGAAATCAAAGGAGAGCGTCAACATCTGCACAGCCAAGTTCGCTGGATTTTTTTCTTCTTCAATGTATTTGGCTAAGTGTGCTCTGACGTGGGAGTCCACTGCAAAAAGGAGGAAGATTGAAAACCCAAGTGATGTTTTGCCACCTGAAGATACCTGGAGCAGAAAGACATAAAATGTTAAAAGAAAATAGCAAAGTCAAAGAAGCTCTTGTTTGGAGCAGGTAGAAAAGATCATTCAGAAGTTTTACACATCGGATGGTAGCCAATCTTTCTTATTATTTAAACCATATCTTTAACAGTCTTTAGACTGGCTTTAGGAAAAGCAAATTGACGGCACTGATCATGTGGCTTAAGGATAATTTTCACATTGCAGCTTAAACATTCAGGAGCATACCCACAAACTCTTCAGAAGACATTACACTGGGACCACACCATCAGGTCTTAATCACTTCTCAAACTCTTAGCCATACCTCACCTACTAGACTTTCCTGGGTTATAATCCAGAGAACTGCTGTACCGCTGAGAGAGAGGGTACAGCATGTGTTTCACCTACCCCATTCCTTTTACTCTCACTGTGGTAAGAAATAACTGGGCTTGGAGGCAAGGACTGTGGGTCTGTTACCCATGGCAGAGGGGGCACCTAGTTCTTGACAGTTGGATGGAAGATAGTCCCCTGGGCTGCTCCTCCTCTTCCAGCCGTCCATCCTCCCCTCCCAGCCCTCTCCTGTTGCTATAGAATCTCTCTGCTCTGTGGATGGGGCAGTAAAGGGAGCCAGTGGGACTGTCTCTGCTCCCGCAGCCACTAAAGATGAAGGAGTGGAGAGACCCTTCTTCTTTATCAGCCTGCTCCACACCAACGGCACCCTCCATGTCCTCCTCTTCTTCTTCCTCACCTGAGAGCACCGTAGCCTCCAACATTTCTCCGATGAAAATAGGGATGTCTTTAGGAAAAATGGGGCATTCCAGGTTCAAATCAGAAACCAGGGCACCTTCTTTAAATCCAGGACTGCTCCTGGAAAATAGGGACACTTAGAGGGTCTTCTGACCAGCCCCAGCCCCAAGCCAGTAGGGCTCACTGGGCTCATGCTTAAGTCCCTTGGCTCTGACTTTTTAGCCCAACTCCCAGCTCCCCTCTGACTGTTCTTACTGCTTAGTCCTGCCTGCCTGCCTGCCTGCCTGCTGTCCATGCTTCTTTGGTGGTGCACGGAAAGTACAGAAAGCTTTTTCAGTTTTTAATGCCATCTGAATGAATACAAGAACGCACACTCAGGAGCCTGTTCTCACTGTGAATTACTACTTGCAAATGCAGCCAACACCCTGTTTACACAGATAAGCAAATCCGCAGTCTGCTGAGCTTCCTCCAGTCAGAGCAGCAGCTGTGGAACACTGTGGATAATAGTTGACTGGAAAGCACATGTTGCACACACAGGGAAAACAGTTCTTCTTCTGTACAGGGAAGAAGCTTTTCTTTTGAAGACTTAAAAGCTGCGACATCTGCTGCTCAGCCAGCCACTGTCTCCCCTGCAATCTTGCTTCTGAGATGCAAAAGGAAGGGGGGCGGTTGGTGGTGGGGGGTTGATTATTGTTTTTTCATGTGTGCCTCTGAACTTTTGTTCATGTGGTGTGTGTTTTTTTTTAAAAAAATGACACAAAAACTCAGGAGTGATGGCCTAGGGAGCAAGCATCTATTCCTTTGATCCTGTCACTTGTTGGGGTGCAGTTAGCAATCTCTAAACATTTCACAAGGTGTTCTGATTTTATTCACTTTTCCGAACCACCGGGGTCACTATAGAACAAGTCCTGCAGAGCAAAAAGCTTTCCAACTATTTAGCCTTAACATTATTCACTTCGCAGCTTGCTTGCTTTTTTTTTTAAGAGCAAAGGGGGGGGGGGAGGTGGAATCAACTCACAAAAGCGAGAGCTTGAGAAACCTGCTTCTTTTTAGCAACAAAAAAGCCAAGACCCTGAGTATTTCAGATATCTGTTCCGAATGCCGCAGGTTCCATATGCACAGCAGTATATGAGAATCTGTGTGCGTACAGTACACCTGCTATGCTGACAGTCCACTTTGTCACTGATTGCCTGTTCAGGAGGAAGAAACAGGTGATGAACACTTTCAGAAAGGGGGCTTCAGGAGCTAAACTTTCAGCTCTAGATGCCCAAGGAAGTTGGTTTCACTTATATTAAATTTCACTGGGGAGGGAGGAGTATTTATACAGGAGCAGATGAGAGTCTGCTTCTACGCAGAGATCACTGTATTGGGGTGACAGTCTTGCATGAATCTCCCAGCAAAAGTGTTTTGAAAAATTAGCCGCTAACAATTTCCTTTCCTTGAAGCCAGCGCCCTTGTATTTCATGCAGGCAACATCGTGAAACGTGAGATAATATTCTAGTCGGCTTTCATCCCTCTTCTGGGCAAATTCGTCAGTTTCAACATTTTTTCCAGAGCAGAACGGCTAAGGCCATCTGTTTTAAAGATATGGAAGTGAGGCCCGCTTCCTTCGCTGCCGTAGCCCGGTGGTATTTTTGCTAGATGTAACCTGATCCACAGGTGACAAATTAGGCCAAACAGTATTCAAGAAAAAATAAATGGTCTGTCATTAAGAATTTATTTTAACTTGTAATGTATTTTAAGCCTCTCCTTTTCAGTCAAATTGTTGTTTCAGGGCCTTGGGGCAGCACCTGCAAAACTGTCCGTGTTTTGGTGGGTTGTGTGTGGTTGTTTTTTTTTAAAAAAAGTAAGCTTCCTCAATGAGTTAATAATTGACTCCTAAATATTGTCTCCCTTTCGCTTTCCAGTCTCTTACCTTTTATTTGGCACTTCTTCAACTTTTTTCCCCCATTGAAGACTCTTTCACCAGGTGGCATGGCTGAGGCTTCGATTTCCCCACCACCCCAGATTTTCTTCCATCCCGGTTTTTCACTTGAATACATGCACCAAAATAGGATTTCTCATGGAGGACTGTTTGCTATTGTGTAGACCAGGGGTCAGCAAACTTTTTCAGCAGCGGGCCGGTCCATTGTCCCTCAGACCTTGGGGGGGGGGGTGAACTATATTTTGAAGAAGAAAAAAGGAACAAACTCCTATGCCCCACAAATTACCCATAGATGCATTTTAAATAAAAGGACACATTCTACTCATGTAAAAACACGCTGATTCCCAGACCATCCGTGGGCTGGATTGAGAAGGCAATTGGGCCACATCCAGTCCCCGGGCCTTAGTTTGCCTACAAATGGTATATGCCCTCAAAGGAGCAAAACTTTCTCACATAACTAACTACACACTGGCTTATACAGTCAGTCAAGGCATGAGTGACATAGCACAGTAGAGGATTGGTGTGAGTCTCTACCCTCCGGTGCAAAATGAGCCCAGTAGTGTGGAGGCCTAGATTGTGCTATTCTTTCCCTTTGGAAAACACTGTCCAACCATCTCATCCTCTGTCGTCCCCTTCTCCTTGTGCCCTCCATCTTTCCCAACATCAGGGTCTTTTCCAGGGAGTCTTCTCTTCTCATGAGGTGACCAAAGTATTGGAGCCTCAGCTTCATGATCTGTCCTTCCAGTGAGCACTCAGGGCTGATTTCCTTCAGAATGGAGAGGTTGGGTCTTCTTGCAGTCCATGGGACTCTCAAGAGTCTCCTCCAGCACCATAATTCCAAAGCATCAACTCTTCGACGATCAGCCTTCTTTATGGTCCAGCTCTCACTTCCATACATCACTACTGGGAAAACCATAGCTTTAACTATACGGACCTTTGTCAGCAAGGTGATGTCTCTGCTTTTTAAGATGCTGTCTAGGTTTGTCATTGCTTTTCTCCCAAGAAGCAGGCGTCTTTTAATTTCGTGACTGCTGTCACCATTTGAAGTGATCATGGAGCCCAAGAAAGTAAAATCTCTCACTGCCTCCATTTCTTCCCCTTCTATTCGCCAGGAGGTGATGGGACCAGTGGCCATGATCTTTGTTTTTTTGATGTTGAGCTTCAGACCATATTTTGTGCTCTCCTCTTCCACCCTCATTAAAAGGTTGTTTAATTCCTCCTCACTTTCTGCCATCAAGGTTTGTGAAGTTAAGTAAAGGTAAAGGGACCCTTGACCATTAGGTCCATTCGTGACCGACTCTGGGATTGCGGCGCTCATCTCACTTTATTGGCCGAAGGAGCTGGCATACAGCTTCCGGGTCATGTGGCCAGCATGACTAAGCCGCTTCTGGCGAACCAGAGCAGCACATGGAAATGCCATTTACCTTCCCGCCGGAGTGGTACCTATTTATCTACTTGCACTTTGACATGCTTTCGAACTGCTAGGTTGGCAGGAGCAGGGACCGAGCAACGGGAGCTCACACTGTCACGGGGATTCGAACCACCGACCTTCTGATCAGCAAGTCCTAGGCTCTGTGATTTAACCCACAGCGCCACCCGCATCCCATTGTTTGTGAAGTTACCTGATCCTAAATCAAGCAGACTTTCTGGATTCTTCATCCATATACCAAATACAATATGGAGGTGGGTTGTTGTTGTTGTTGTTTGCAGTAATAGCTACAGTGGAGCTGAGAGGGTGGGGATACATCGCTCTCCCAGCTTCCCAACACTGTGTGTCGCTGCCTTTTATGGAGATTGGGGCAAGACAGCTGGAAGCTCAGCACAGTGCGGCCGCAGCATCTGGAGCATCAGATTGTCTTTGCAGTTGCACCATGCCAATGTCCCTCCAGCCATACCCCTCTCCCTCTTGCAAATGGCAACAGCATGGGGTGTTGGAAGGCTGGAAAAGCAATGCAGCCTCGTCTTCTTTTCTGAACATGCTGAAAAACATCCCCCAGTTTTAAACTATCTAATAGTTATCCCCCGCTTTTTATTTGATCTAGGTGTCTTGCAGCATTATCAAAGCCACCTTTTCATATATATCTATATATCCTTCTATATCTGATCCTTTTATTATGAGAGTTTAAACCCATGGCGCCGAGTGACAAAACTTTTATATATATATTTTTAATCCCCCTCAAAAAGTGCAGGGGGGAAGCATAAAAAGAAAAATGATAAAAGATTTTATCAAATATGAAAGAGCCTATGATTTTGTCATGGAAGAAGCAGGAGTATCATTATCTAAAAGTTGTTGCGCTTTTGCCTGGGCAAAAATCTACATTCAACTTAAACAGTGTCCCACATCAATAATGTATTTTTTTTCTTTTTTATAGCATATTGTTAAAAACTATAAATCCTTCCATTTCTTGGAAATTTCTGACTGCAGATCTAAAAAGACTTGAATTTCTCTATCCTGTATTTTAAAGGGAACACCTGCCCAATTTTTCTTTTGTATCTCTTTATTCACCCTTAAACTAATAAATGTTACGTGTGATAGGGCTTTAAAAACAAACAAACAAACACATTGTGTAATCTGAGTTAATATCCTGTTTTTATTCCTACTGCATATTCTTGATTTATTTATTTTTAGAAGGCTATTTCAACTCTCAAACGTACCCCCACCACAACCCATGGTTACTCTTAAGACTCTTAAGACAGTCTAGGATCCCCAAATATTCAAAGAGCTCTTAATTCCCATTAAAGCTGCCCTGATATTAAGCTGCTTCTTAGAGGCCCAGGTCTGGGTGTCGCAAGGTGCTTAGATTGGTCTCAACTAGGGCCAGGGCCTTTTCAGTACTGGCCCCGACTTGGTGGAATGCTCTGTCACAAGAGACTAGGGCCCTGCAGGGCCTGCAAAACAGAGCTGTTCCACCTGGCCTTTGGTTTGGACTCAGTCTGACCCTTCTGTTTCCTTCCCCTTATGGTTTTGATCTATGGGCTACTTTTAAAATGAGGCTGCATTTTAAATTACTTTTTAACCTGTATTTTAAATTGTCCCCCCCCCATTCTGTTTTTACTTTAATTTTACTGGTGTTAGCCACCCTGAGCACAGCTCTGACCGGGGAGGGCAGGGTATAAATAAATATGATGATGATGATGATGATGATGATGATGATGATGATGATGTTGACATGAGAGGATGCCAGAAAAGAACTCCCTTCCCTTCTTTATGAGACAACCAATTTGAATGGCTTTTAGGTGCCAGGTGGAAACTGTCTAACTTACCTGAGCTCTTGGTGATTTTTTACGTGGCCTTCTATTGTTTTAGTGATGCTTTCGACTTACTGTGTGCTGCTGTTTTTCTGTGTGCTCTCTTGTTTCGTTGTGATGTTTTATCTGATATCGCAAGAGCCCCCGGGAATTTTGTATTGAAGGCAGAGCAGAGATGTTGCAATGAGCCAGTGTGCTTTGTGTGCGAAGTGCTGGAGGTGAGCTTGGGATGGGAGCAAGGGCCATGTAGAGTGAACTGGTTGTGCATCCCATCGCCTCGAAATGGCTTTGCACCCACACCCTTAAAAGTCATCTTGTGACATTCGCACTGACTGTTTAATTATCAGTACTGTATGAAACGCATTGTCTGCTGTTGGTCACGCTAAGGGCTGAGATGTTGAAAAGACTGCCTATAAACCTATCCCCTCTGAGGCAGAAAGGTGTGGCAAAACTGAAAAGCGATAGAACATCTTAAGAGAATCCATCCAACGCACTTGTAAGTTTTGTGAATGAAAGCTTTATAAGTGCTTATAAAGTGCTTCTAAATGAATTTTTTGAAAGGGGGCGAAAAGAACAATGAAGTTGAATGCTGACAGGTGATACAGGATCAAAAGCAAAATGAAGCCTTTGTACCTTTATCACAGGATTTCTTTTTTCCTTTCAAATATTTTTGATAGAGTGTTTGAAGATATATTTTTTTAATTTTGTTTTTAAGAGACACTGATAGACATCCAGGCTGCTTCCCTGTAGAGCTGTGTAGCTTTTGTCATTTTTCACATGGCAGATTTGTGTGAAAACACCTACTTTAGGAAATTAATTTTACAATCAGATGAGAGTTGAAAGATGTCCTTTATGTTGTACACTGAACATAAGACAGAGTACACTTTGCCAACTTTTTAAACATTGGAACATCCCATGTAATTTAAGGTGTTTGCTTTTAATCTGTTACTTCTGCTTTTTTTTTTTTTAATGAAGCAATTATTCATATACTCACAACAAGCTTTCTGTCTTTTATCCTCGCAGCTTCAATGTATCATTTATTACAGTTCTTGCCATTCAGAGGAAATATTTTTCTGCTAGGAGTAGAAATTCTTTTATCACAGCTCAATTTTTCCTCTTCTGAGGCTTTTTCTCAGCAGTGGTTGGAGAGGAAAATACATTGCTGAGTTTTGACTCTGAGGCACCCCCCCCCCCTTTTAATAGAATCCTTCTGGTCTTTCCAGTCTGGGATATTTACAGTGGTAAATATCCTAGCCACATATGCACCATTATTTTAATGGTGGTATCATGGCTTCCCTGCTCACATTCTTCCCATCCTCCAAATCTTACTGATCTCCCTGATGTGTGGAAATGGCAAATGTTTGTTTTACTCCAAGAGCCAAAGAGGGTGACTTTCAGCTTTCTCAGAACATGCAATTATTGTGCTGCATTCCCTCCTCAGAATTAGTTGTTGTCTCCCCCACACCAGTTTCACATGCCTCCATATAAAAACACAACTCCAGGGTTCCTGCTTCTGCCACCGGGATCCTGTTCCTAGTTTTGACATGTACCCAATTCTAAAGAACACTCCTCCATGCCTGTTTTGGAGCTCCTGTGCTCAAAATATGGTCTGAAGCTCAACATAAAAAAAACTAAGATCATGGCCACTGGGCCCATCACCTTCTGGCAAATAGAAGGGGAAGAAATGGAGGCAGTGAGAGATTTTACTTTCTTGGGCTCCATGATCACTGCAGATGGTGACAGCAGTCACAAAATTAAAAGACGCCTGTTTCTTGGGAGAAAAGCAATGACAAACCTAGACAGCGTCTTAAAAAGCAGAGACATCACCTTGCTGACAAAGGTCCGTATACTTAAAGCTATAGTTTTCCCAGTAGTGATGCATGGAAGTGAGAGCTGGACCATAAAGAAGGCTTATTGTCGAAGAATTGGTGCTTTTGAATTCTGATGCTGGAGGAGACTCTTGAGAGTCCCATGGACTGCAAGAAGATCAAACCGATCCATTCTTAAGGAAATCCACCCTGAGTGCTCACTGGAAAGACAGATCCTGAAGCTGAGACTCCAATACTTTGGCCACCTGATGAGAAGAGAAGGCTCCCTGGAAAAGACCCTGATGTTGGGAAAGATGGAGGGCACAAGGAGAAGGAGACAACAGAGGACGAGATGGTTGGACAGTGTTCTCGAAGCTACTAACATGAGTTTGACCAAACTGTGGGAGGCAGTGGAAGACAGGAGTGCCTGGCGTGCTCTGGTCCATGGGGTCACGAAGAGTCGGACACAACTAAATGACTAAACAACAACAATGCTTTGTAGATAGATTAGGGGAGTGTTCTTTGCATTCCCATTGGTGTTTGACCAGACCTGCTGTACCTCACATAGACTGAGAGGGTTCCTTTGACACCTCCAACATTCTCCCATTGGGGGACATTCTGGAGCAATAGCGTAGTCTCCTATAGTGAGTCTGCCCTTGTGTTATGATCCGGAAATGCCTCGGGGACCCCCAGAGTTGTACAGTTTGTACAGAGGTTTACAGTTTGAAAACTACTTGGAGTATTATCGCAGCCTTGCAAATCAGTTCACAAAAGTTACTGATATTTGTTAGGTGTCGTTTACTTAGATAGTGCATTGTTGTTCCATACATTTTCATAATTGTTGACGTAGTAGGGATAAGGAACCATTTGGAAATTGTTTGAATTTGCCTCCTTCCTTCCTTCCTTCCTTCTTTCTTTTGAAATCGTTTTTATTTGATTTTACAAATGTGAATTAGTTACAATGCTAAATACATATCCATAAAATGAGATTTCTCTGAATCTCACGACTTTCCCTCATCCCCTCCATGGGTCTTATTTTCAACATTTCCAACTGAATATTATTTCATAGCCTATGTTTTGTATCTATCCATATTGTACATAATATTTGTAACATTACAAGTGGGATTAAAATCCTGCCAACATTTTCATCTGTTTACAGTGGCCTCCTAAATAAATTATAAACTTTTCCCGTTCTTTCTTGAATTTCTTGTCTGCCCCATATCTATCTATCTATCTATCTATCTATCTATCTATCTTCCTTCCTTCCTTCCTTCCTTCCTTCCTTTCTTTCCTTCCTTCCTTCCTTCCTTCCTTCCTTCCTTCCTTCCTTCCTTCTTTCTTTCTTTCTTTCTTTCCCACTGATGCATATGTGAATTTTAATGTTTCTATGGGGATAGAGATTTTAAATTTGGACTTTTGGGAGTGCATCAGGTCTTCGATCACCAAACTTTTAAAAAAGAGAGGAAAGTCCCAAAATATTGGGGATTTTCTTTCTTTTTTACCAAGAAAGAAAGAATACACTTTCTTTACTGTATTTATACCCTCCATTTTCAGTCAGTATTGGCTCCCAAGGTGCTGTAGCAGCAGCATAGTTGCACAAGAGTATCCTGCTCCCTATTCATACCAACCAAAGATGCAACAGAAACATTTTTGCCCAATTGTCACTTATTTAGAATACAAACAAAAACTATTCAGATTTTGCCAGGGAATGTCTGTACCACATGTACTTTCTCTTTCCCAGGATTCAAGACAGGAACTTGTTCTTACTGTCACTGCTCAGTCCAAGAATATGTGTATTATTAAATCATGGGTAGGCAAACTAAGGCCCGGGGCCTGGATCCAGCACAGTCGGCTTCTAAATGCGGCCCACGGACGGTCCGGGAATCAGCGTGTTTTTACATGAGTGGAATGTTCTTCTATTTAAAATGCATCTCTGGGTTATTTGTGGGGCATAGGAATTCGTTCTTTTTTTTCTTCAAAATATAGTCCGGCCCCCCACAAGGTCTGAGGGACAGTGGACCGGCCCCTTGCTGAAAAGGTTTGCTGACCCCTATATTAGATAGTCTCTTAGCATTTCTAAACTGCCCCACCCCCAAGTAACTCAGATATTCTCTCTATAAAAGCAGCTTCAAGGCTATTTTCTCTTAAGGCAGCTGCAATTTCCTAGCAAATTCAAATAGGTAATTAGAGCTCAGGTCACACCTTCCCCTGTGACAGCCTCAGGGCAAGGAAAAGTTAAATGAAAGGAGATGAGGTCCTTCCAGAAACAAAAGACCACACTCACAGAGCAAAGCGAAATCCACTTATCCCAAGTCTTCAGCTTCGTTTACTGGATCTTGTTCAGCACAAAAATGGACAGAAGCCACAGAGCTTCTTGCAACCCAGAGCAGGATGCTCTAGCCTTCAAAGGGCTGGCTCAATATTTGACGACAATTCAATCAGAACCTGACTGAACTTGCCCAATGGCTTCTGTTTAAGGGTAAGATTCAAGCATAGGCTGCGAGCCAAAGGCTCTTGAGTCCCCCTCTGGTTGTCTCCGGGCAATTTCAAGTTGCAAGTAGCTACCAGGTAATTCGTTGTTTCTCCGCTATTGGAGTAAGGACATATTTCTGTTGCCTGTATATCTTTGCAAGATGCCGTGTACAATGTATGTTTGTTAAACAAAGGTACACGAAAGCTGCCACTCTTTCATAATAAAAATACGTTTGGAAACAAATAATAATAATAATAATAATAATAATAATAATAATAATTTATTATTATACCCCGCCCACCTGGCTGGGTTTCCCCAGCCACTCTGGGTGGCTTTCAACAGAATATTAAAATACAACAATCCATTAAACATTAAAAGCTTTCCTAAACAGGGCTGCCTTCAGATGTCTTCTAAAAGTCTGGTAGTTGTTTTTCTCTTTGACATCTGGTGGGAGGGCGTTCCACAGAGCGGGTGCCACCACCAAGAAGGCCCTCTGCCTGGTTCCCTGTAACTTGGCTTCTCGCAGCGAGGGAACCACCAGAAGGCCCTCAGCGCTGGACCTCAGTGTCCGGGCAGAACGATGGGGGTGGAGACGCTCCTTCAGGTATACTGGACCGAGGCCGTTCAGGGCTTTAAACCTCAGCACCAACACTTTGAATTGTGCTCAGAAACGTACTGGCTTCCTTTTGTATTGGCTTCCTTTTGTAAAGATGGAAAGACAATGTATGGAAAATAATGAACTAAATAGGAAACAGGCTGGAGCAGAATGTAAAATATTACTTCACTGATTAATTCGGGGCTCATTCTAACAGTGGGCCTCCAAGGCTGTGAGTCTGTCTACTACTTGTTAGATACAGAGGTACCTCGCAAGACGAATGCCTCGTAAGACGAAAAACTCACAAAACGAAAGAGTTTTTCGTTTTTTTGAGTTGCTTTGCAAGACGGATTTCCCTATGGGCTTGCTTTGCAAGACGAAAACGTCTTGCAAGTTTGTTTCCTTTTTCTTAAAACCATGCATTCACTTCGAGGAGCAACTCATAACACGCGGTGTGGTAGCCTTTTTTGAGGTTTTTGAAGACTTTGGTGATTTTTGAAGCTTTTCCAAAGTCCGTGCTTCGCAAGACGAAAAAACTCGCAGAACGAATTAATTTTGTCTTGTGAGGCACCACTGTACTAAAGGTGTTTTCTGGGATACACTTGTATGAAAGCCAGACCGGCTTAGTGCAAAGGCAGTGCAAGCTGGGTTCAGGACTTTTCCATGAATTCACTCTTTGGCCTTGAGTGATCTTTCTCTCTGTCTAAAGCAGAGGAACATGTTTCTGCAAGAACAAACACACTTTGCAAATGCAAAATGCTATCTAACATGCTCTTCTTTGTGAGTAAGCCCTACTGAACTCAATGGGACTTACTTTGGAGTAAACATACACTCTGTTGCGAAGTAAGGGCAGTATACAAATTTAAAATAATAATAATAATAACACCTTGGACTTAGTACAGCATGAAATATAGTACATGTCCTCAAAAGCAAATAATCAATATGAATAGCAAAAGTCTTTCTTGTTTGGACACTTTATTTTAATCATACTTTTCTATCCCCTTCCTCTCTCTACCCCATTCCCAGTCCATAATCTTCATTCGGGATCATAATTTCCGTGGCCAGGAAGTATCTGCATATATCGATTATGCACACCGGTTAAAGGTGGACGAGTTTGAAGTCTATTTCAGTGGCAAGAAGAAGCTTTTCCCCAGGCGCTCTGATCTGAGGTTGGTTGCTCATTTTCTTCCTATTTATGAAATACAGACGGTTAGCATAGCAAGTTTCGATTGACATCTGTGGGAAGGCCATGACCTGTTCTCAGATCTCTGCCTTTTTACTTGGAACCATGCATGCCCATAGCCTTCTGGATGGTGGCCATTGACTTCAGTGAGAAGGTATTGATGTTAATTGTTCATACAACTGAGCTACAAATGCAGTGGTACTTCGGGTTAAGTACTTGATTCATTCCAGAGGTCCGTTCTTAACCTGAAACTGTTCTTAACCTGAAGCACCACTTTAGCTAATGGGGCCTCCTGCTGCCTCCGCGCCGCCGAAGCACGATTTCTTTTCTCATCCTGAAGCAAAGTTCTTAACCTGAAGCACTATTTCTGGGTTAGCAGAGTCTGTAACCTGAAGCGTATGTAACCTGAAGCGTATGTAACCCGAGGTACCACTGTATATTCAACACAAAAAACAGTGACTATTCGTTGTTGACAATTGTGTGCCACTGCCACACAATTTCTGTTCTCATCCTGAGGTAAAGTTCTTAACCCGAGGTACTACACAGTCAATTTACATAGTAGCAAAGGGGCATGAGGACAGTCCTAACAACACATTATTAGTTGTTGTTTTTAAAAATCCCAATGGAAAAAGAACAGGCCCACCAGGAAACTGAAAAATGGGGAGTGAAATACAGTGGTACAACATGAGCAGAACGCAACCCGCAGCGGTGCGTCTGCGCACGCGCGGGTTGCGATTCACTGCTTCTGCGCATGCGTGTGACATCATTTTGCGCGTCTGCGCATGCACGAGCGGCGAAACCCGGAAGTAATCCTTTCCAGTACTTCTGGGTCGCCGCAGGACGCGACCTGAAAGAACGTATCATGATGCAAACGTAACACGAGGTATGACTGTACAGTTCTCGAGGGAGGCCATTCCAGAGCCTCGTAGCTGCAGCAGTGAATACCTGCTTACCAACTTAACCTCAGACAGAGACAGGACATGGAACAGAGCCCCTTCTGAAGGTTTAATTGGTGGACAGTCTGATATGGAAAACAGTGGTCCTGTAGCTACCTGGGCCCAAGCCATTTAGGAATTTTGCACTGGACTCTGAAAAAACACACCAGGGAACAGTATAGCTGGAAGAGTACAGTGGTACATACATACGCTTCAGGTTACATATGCTTCAGGTTACAGGCTCCGCTAACCCAAAAATAGTACCTTGGGTTAAGAACTTTGCTTCAGGATGAGAACAGAAATCGTGCTCCGGCGACGCGGCGGCAGCAGAAGGCCCCATTAGCTAAAGTGGTGCTTCAGGTTAAGAATAGTTTCAAGTTAAGAACGGACCTCCGGAACAAATTAAGTACTTAACCCAAGGTACCACTGTATGGGAGTAACATCAAGAATGTGCACCAGAAAGCTCTAACGCTTGTTTATGTGTATATGTCTGTTGCTTAATTTCTCATTAAATTCAACATTTTCCCCTGCAATGTAATCTGAGGCCCTTCTCCCTGTGCTCCCTTCTCAAGGTGTTCATAGGGTGGCAACACAATATTGGGTTTTTTTTAGTGGTGGCCTCCCATTGGTGAAATGCTCTCTTTTTTTTCTCTTGCCCTGGTTTTTTCTCCCTTAATTTGAATGGTGGCATCATGGCCTCTTTTGGTGGTGTGGGATCTGTAAGTCCTGCCTTTTACCTATTTAGATATATTTGTGGGGGGTTTTTTATTGGTTCTTAGCTGATTTTAATGTACTAGGTTCAGGTAGGTAGCCATGCTGGTCTGATGCAGTCAAAATAAAAAAAATATATAGAAAATTGTCCAGTAGCGCCTTAGAGACCAACTAAGTTTATTCTGGGTATAAGCTTTCATCTGAAGAAGTGTGCATGCACACGAAAACTTATACCCAGAACAAACTTAGTCAGTCTCTAAGGTGCTACTGGACAATTTTCTAATTTTTTAAAATTGATTTTAATGTAGTCGCTTTGGGTCACCCTGTGAGAAAGCAACTAACAAGTACAAACAACAAGAGCAACAACCGTTTTGTGACTTGCAGCTGAATGTGTGAACTTAAGTGTACTGGAAAACATTGTGCTTTGAAGTTTGGCAATCTATTTGTAGCATTTTATCTCTCAAAGTAGTTGCACGCATGCATGTCATGACTTAATCCTGCAGCTATGAAGTCTGTGAACTTGCCTTCAAAATACATATTTATTTCATATTCATTTGCCAGAGCCTCAGATCCAATTAAAAGCTTATTCCTGGTTATCAAAAGCCAATGTAAATAGAAATGACCTTGCATATATTTTCAAAAGGCATTCAAGGCAAGTTCCTGCTTTGTTGATTCTCTAGGGAAAAGGGAACGTACAACAGAGGTACAAGCAGCAAAGATGTTTCTCTCTGTGCCCTTGTTGTCCAAATTTAGCATGTAGATGGGATAATCATGAACATGTATTTGATAGACAAGTATTTGTATTTAAGAGAAGTAGATCAGAGAATGTAATTGAGGAGGAGGCGGTCTTAAAGGTGCAGAAGACCAAAGCATTGTACAGGATAAAGCCATAATCCTGATAGGGCTGAGTAAAATTATCTGAAAGCAGGGAAGAAACAGTGCAGATGGTGGAGCATTGGTCTAATGCAGGCATAGGCAAACTTGGCCCTCCAGATGTTTTGAGACTACAATTCCCATCATCCCTGACCTCTGGTCCTGTTAGCTTGGGAGTTTGCCTATACCTGGTCTAATGTGTTCCCAGCCTTGTGATGTCACACATGCCGGGCACCCCCATTGTCAGCTGGAATCTGGCGTGCCTGTACTGTTGTCTGACCTTGGAAGGTAAGAAGGCAAGAGGGTCATTGTCAGGTTCAGTGTGAGGACCACAGAATATTTAATCCTGTTTATAATCCATAAGTAAGAGTGCACTCTGGTATGACCATCATCAAATCTTGTTTTCTTTGTTTAGCGCAGCAGTAGATTTCTCCCAGGTTAAAGACCTTTGGATTTGGATATAAATAAATGACTAGAACTTTTTCTCCTAGTCTTTGGACGACAAAACAGGGGCAATTAAAGAGCTGGCATTTTCCAAACAATATACAGTGGTACCTCAGGTTACAAACACCTCAGGTTACAAACACTTCGGGAAGTAGTACCATGGGTTAAGAACTTTACCTCAGGATGAGAACAGAAATTGTGTGGCAGTGGCAGCGGGAGGCCCCATTAGCTAAAGTAGTACCTCAGGTTAAGAACGGACCTCCAGAACAAATTAAGTTCATAACCAGAGGTACCACTGTATAGGAATTGAGGATTAGAATCACCCTTTCCACTCACTTTTATCAAGAGACTCTAAGAGACTGGTGTTCCATATGCTTTCTGCTGATGAGGATTGTCATCCATTGGCTGATGCTCCTGTCAAAGTTGTATGCCCTGCCCCCCCCCCATCCAACCACATCCAGAGACACTGGGGAACCCTTTTGTTGGATGCAAGAGGTGTTACTATCCTCTTTCTGCTTACATGTCTTGAACTGGAATGGCTGTTTAGCAAACTTCTTATCTTCCTAGCTTCTGTTCTTGGCAGCCAACAGTGGGGTATAATTCCCTCTTTGCATTCCCCCTTAACTGCTTTGGTTTGTTGTAGCAAGATTAAAGAGAAATCCAGCACAAATTCATAACATCCCTTCAGCGCTCTTCTGAATTTGGAAGGTGTCCCTTTCACATCTTGCTAGCCAAGTGCTTGCCTAGGCTCATTTCTCGTTCTTTTGTCCATAGTGCCGTTCTATGTTGACTGTGGCGCGCACATTCACATGCACACGGTGTTACCACACTTCTAGCAAACTTACCAAGCCCCACAACATGGTCACAGGAACATGGGACAGTAGCAGTCCCAAAATTATTATGGGTGACGTGGTCAAATAAATTGTAAGGTAAAAGGGTAAAGGACCCCTGGATGGTTGAGTCCAGTCAAAGGTGATTATGGGGTTGTGGCGCTCATTTCAGGCCGAGGGAGCCGGCGTTTGTCCACAGACAGCTTTCAGGGTCATGTGGCCAGCAGAACTAAACCGCTTCTGGAGCAACGGGACACTGTGATGGAAACCAGAGAGCATGGAAATGTCGTTTACCTTCCCGCCACAGCGGAACCTGTTTATCTACTTGCACTGGCGTGCTTTCGAACTGCTAGGCTGGCAGGAGCTGGGACAGAGCAACGGGAGCTCACTCTGTTGCGGGGATTCGAACCGCCGACCTTCTGATCGGCAAGCCCAAGAGGCTCAGTGGTTTAGACCACAGTGGCAGCAAATGCAGCTTATTAAATCAGGGACAGGGAATCTGTGGCCCACCAGACTATAATTCCCATCATCCCTGACTATTGCCCGTGTGGACTGGGGCTAATGGTAGTTGGAGTTCAGCAACATTTGAAAGGCCACAGGTTCTCTGCCTCTGGATTAAGCAGTCTTCCTCTACGTTTTTCTGGTTCCAACTGCTTCTTCAGAAGCAGCTTTTTTATTGAAAAGATTCTGTCTGGTTAATATTGTGCACATGTGCATGTAAACTCTATTTGGGCCATCAGGCGCTTACTGTTGATTAATATACCCAGTCACTGATTAATAACGGTGACGTGTAAAAAAATATGAATATGCCCCAAAACATCAGTATATTTGTTTTTTTGAGATACTGAAGGAGAACTTAAAATCTAATTAACAAAAAGAACCAGTCATTGTCAGAAGGAAAGGCATCTTTGAACATTTTTCTCTTAAACTGTTTATAAGAGGGAAACACCAAAAATAGTCTCACAAAAATAAATAGATGTTTCCCTCCCTGGCAGACTACACTGATCAAAATTTGCTTTTTCCAGTAAGGGAACTGCCACCCCCTGGTAATTTTGGTTGCCCTCATCTGCACCCTGTCCAGATCCAGAGTTTCCTTTTTGAGATGTGGGGACCAGAATCATGCGCAAATTTCCAAGTGTGACCACATCATTTATTTGTGGTTTTATGATATTGGCTGTTTTATTTTGGATTTGTTTCCCAGTGATTCCTAGCATGGAATTGGCCTTTTCTCAGTTGCACCACTCAGGGTTTGCATTTCCATTGAGCTATCCACCATGACCTCAATATCCCTTGCTTCCTCAGCCACTGCCAGCCCAGACCCCATTAGTGTATATATGCAGTTGGGGGATTTTTTTGCCTCCAGATCCATCAGTGGACACTTACTTGCTTTGGACCACATTTGCAATTTTATTGACTGTTCATTCAGATTGAAGATTCCTCAGAGGAAAGTGGGGTTGAGGCAGATATGTGCTTGTTCCGGTTATACACACTTTGACTTAGTACCAGGAGTGTATGGTGATGAATGGTTCCGCAAGAGATTTAGAATCATAGAATTGCAGTGTTCGAAGCGATCCCAAGGGTCAATTCATCCAGTTCCCTGCAATGCAAGAATCTCAGCTAGAGCATCCATGACAGATGGCCATCCAACTGCTACTTAAAAGCTCCAAGGAATGAGAGTCCACCACTTCCTGAGGTAGTTGGTCCCACTGTCAAACAGCTTACTGACAGGAAATTCTTTCTGATGTTTAGTTGGAATCTCCTTGTAACCTGAAGCCATTGGTTCGAGTCCTACTCTTCAGGAGCAGGAGAAACCAAGCTTGCTCCATCTTCCATGTGACAGCCCTTGAGATATTTGAAGATGGCTATCATGTCTCCTCTCAGCCTCCTCTTTCCCAGGCTAAACATACCCAGCTTCTTCTATATATTTTTTTATAAAAAAAAATTTAACAATTTCAACATAACAAATTATCAAAACAAATCAACTTCATTATTTTTTTCCCTTTTTTCGCCCCCACCTCCCCAATGAACCCTTCCTCCCCCCCAAAAAAAAACTTCCCTCAGCTCCTCTCTCTGATTTCTCAACTCATGTTGTTCTCTGCATACCGCAAAACTGTATACATCCTTATATTATCTATCTACTGTATTAACCCTCAATAAATTGGTGTATGTTTGTTCAAAACCTGCCAAGGAGTCCGGTTCATTTTGTTGTCTTTTAAAATAATTTATAAAAAGTTCCCATTTTTCCTTGAAGTCACAGTTGTCCTTATCTCGCAGTTTGCATGTCAGTTTCGCCAGTTCTGCATAGTTCATCCATTTCTCTTGCCACTGTTCTTTTGTCGGGGTTTCCTCATTCTTCCATCCTTGTGCTATCAAGACTCTTGCTGCTGTTGTAGCATACATAAATAAACATACCCAGCTTCTTCAACTGTTCCTCATAAGGCTTGAGGCTTCAAAACTCATAAGGCCTCAAAACTCATGGGAATTTTGTTCGTTTGTTCGTATGTACAAAATTCACACACATACACAAAGATATATATTCTTTTGGCATACAATGCCCTTGCCATCCCAGTGTAATTTTAGACAGTTCTGGTGTTTGTGGTTTTCAAATGTGGTGTTTCAAGGATCCGGAACACACCCTTTCCACTTCCTCGCCTTGCCACATTCATTGGTAAACAGAAACCTTTGTATTTAGCTGAACTTTTATTTTCATTTAACCCGGGGAATATGATAAGTAGCCATCCTTGCAGACAGGTGGTGGGCAGAAACAAAAAAAGGCGCTCACACCCCAAGAAGAAGCAGAAGCTCTAATACAAAATATTTGTGTATTTCCTGAGGGTCCTGCTGTTTGTTTCACCATACCTTCAGGATATTCTTCTTGCTAATGAACTCATGTGTGCCTGATATAAAATTACTGATGCTGAAAGGATATTCTAAAGACTTCCATCAGTGATAGGATAAACCAGTGATATTAAGACCACGATGGAAACACAAGGTTCAAATGGGTCTTTTGCTCTGGGACACTCGGAATTCTAATCTGGACGTAGAACCCAAAATGGTGGGGATTTCCCCCCCCCCCTTTCTAGCAGGGTTCCTACTCCCTCTTAATGACATGCTCTTGGGAAAGTATTTCCTTTTTAGCCACATTAAATTTGTTGCCCTTTAATTTCATTGGATGCTTTTCTGTGCTTATAGCTACGGAGGATGTATAGGTCATTTGGCTGACAGTTTATAGCAGGGCAGACCAACTTCTGGATTCTTGTGGCTGCTCTGTACTCTAGTCTATGGTCCAGATGCCAGATGTGTGTTTTGTCACACGGCCTAAACATCTTATGGTTGGTTGGGCTATGTAATAAAGCTGGCACCATTTTAGAACAAGAATTCCGCTGTTCAAGAACACAGACTCCTGCAGAGAGCAGCTTTGAACCCTCCACTCCTTGTGGGTAGGGACCAGTCATACCTGTTCTTTGCAAAGTATTTAGTAGTAGTAGTAATAGTAGTAGTAGTACTAGTACACTATAATCTTCTCTCCTTTAATTTTCACATATTTCTTTTTTAAAAAAATAATATTTATTAACATTTTAAAGACTGCAAAAGAAAGACAAAGAATTAAACAAAACAATACAATACAAAAACAAAAACACCACACAACACCAACCCCCAAACATTAAATTAACAAAACCAAACAAACACAATTTAAAACACATCTAATAAGTTCAATATCTTAACTTTCATTTACTTGTTTCAACAACCTCCTCACACCTCCCTTTTTGTATTCCACTTTAATTAACTGTTTCAGCAATTCCTTTCCATCTTATTCTAACCTTATTTTTCCCTTTAATATATAATTGTCTTAACATATTTTAACCTTATTTTCCCTTTAATACTCTAATAATCTATTTGTACTCAATTCCTTGTAACATTTTTACTAAAGCCATACAGCTCCTTTCCAACATTTTTCTAACACTTATTAATTTTACAATATTTTTATAAATAGTCTTTAAACTTTTTCCAATCTTCTTCCACCGACTCTTCTCCCTGGTCCCGGATTCTGCCAGTCATATCCGCCAATTCTGCCAGTCATATCCACAAATTCAATCATAGCAGGCATCAACTTTTGGTCATCAAATTACATCTGTAAGGCTGGGACTCTCTCTCTCTCCAATTGTGTTACTTTAGGTTCAACGGCAATAACTTTCTCCCTAGCCTTCTCCGCAGTTTGCCATGTCAAAGTAGATTCCTGAGTCAGTTTCTGAATAGTTTCTATATTGGTTTCACTTTTTGTCCCAAATTGTCAATTTTGGTAGTTACCACATCCACCTTTTTGTGAAGCTGTTCCAGTGAGTCACTTATCTTACATAATACAACCACTAAGGCCTCTTCTGTCAACATTCTTAACCGATTCAAGGTCCCCAGAATCTCACAGGTTTTTATCTTGCAGCTGGAAATTCCCCCAGCTCAACTCTTGTGACAGTTTCAAAAGCTTCCTCTAGAGGGAAACAGTTCCTCTAGAGGGAAACAGTTTCTATTTGTATTAGTCCTTTTAAACTCAATTCAAACAATAAAGTTAGTTTCAATTTTCTGTTACTTTTACTCCTTTTTAAACGCAGACGGAGACAATGGAAACAATGTATTCCTCTTATTTAAACCAGCTGTCAGTGAACATTCTAATCACGGTCAGTCCTGTTGGCAGCCCGTTTCCAGGATCGGAGCGGTGGTATATTAACTCTGTTCGCTCTCTCCTGCAGGTATACTCAGTCCAAAACTTTCCCCCCTCTTCTCCTGCCACCAAGGGGGGTTTAGTATTTTTTACTGATGGAAATTTAGTCCTTTACAATAGGCTTTCTGAGACTTCAGCTTGCATCCTCATTGCTTCAATCTATTTACAAAAGGGGAAGGTGGACTTCCTGTTTTAGACCTCCCCATTTCAGCACCAAATTAAGACGTTTAAAAATCCAATTCTCCGCTCTACTCACGGGTAGTTGCTATAAGATCAAATTGTCCACAGGAAAAAGTCAGCGCTCTCCGGCAACAGCTATGCGGCTTCACTCCATGGAAGAAGCAGTCAATTCGAAGCACCGCACCGCTCACCCCACGTCGCTCTGGAACCCCCAAACCGGGTTTCCCCGCGAGTAGGGGAGGCGCAAAAGGTGCCAGCCGAATCCCACGTTCACAGGCTTCACCCGCCTGTGATTTCTAGTGGGTCTCCGCCTTCGCCGTGGCGGCCAGACCCGGATTCCTCCAACACAAATTCCTCCCGATCAGAGGAATTCCACCATTACCAGAGGCGCTAACCCGGAAGTCCAATTTTCACATATTTCTAAGACCACACCAGTTGTGTTTGTTTGTACAGTCATACCTCGGGTTGAAGTAGCTTCAGGATGAGTATTTTTGGGTTGCGCTCCACGGCGACCCGGAACTAACGGAGTGTGTTACTTCCGGGTTTCGCCGCTCGTGCATGCGCAGATTCTCAAAATGAAATCATGCGCGGAAGCAGCGAATCGCGACCCGCGCACACAAGGAAACGAGTTGTGTTCGCTTCAGGATATGAACGGGGCTCCAAAATGGATCCCGTTTGCATCCAGAGGTACCACTGTATATGTGCCATTTTAAATTGCCTCCTTGCTTAACACAGCTTGAGAAATATAACTCTCTTTTTTTCTCTCTCTCTCTTCATCCTCTTTCCAATTTGTAATGGAATCCATCATATCTTTCGGAATCTTGATTTGAAGACGCCACAGTGGAGAATCTCGCCACAAGCTTTGGAAATTTCTTCCAATGGTTAATTAGCCTCGCTACTAGGCATTGCTGATTTCCACATCTAGCTATCAGATTTTGTCCAGTTTTTCTTTATCTCATTGCTTAAAACAGTTCTGAGCCATCACCTGTGATCTCTTGCCTAGATAAGATTAATCACAACCTGACCTTCCCGTCCCTTCAGTAAGCTAATGAGATTGAACTCTCTTAAACTCTCGAATCAGACGCCTGCACAAAGAATCCAGGCACCATGACACTTAATTATTATTACAACACATACAAACCACAGCAACATTAAGGGTTTCTTTCAGACAGGAGAACATGACCGGTGAGTTTGACAATGATACCAGGGAAGGACCTAGAAAAAATAATTCATCAGTCTGTGAACACATAGAAAAGTGATTATTAATTGACTGAAAATGCTGAATTAGACAATTTATCAGGGGAAAATAAAAAATAAACAGAACTGAATTTGTATCAAAATGGGAGGGCTTCAGAACATATCTTAAACAAAATTCTGCCATGTTAAGATCTGTAGCAGCTTTTGAGTGATCCCAGCAGTTTTTAGCAATTGCTTATATAAATATATATACATTGTGAAAATATTAACACAAAAAATAGTATTTTGGTATGGCAGTAAAGATATGTAAAAAGGAATAAATGGGAAGTTGGGCATAAAAGATAATGAGATTTTTATTTTTATTTTTATTGTAACATGAAATTGCAATCACAAATTTAGGTCATACTTTTCATCTTAATAACAGATTGTGTAAGTTTTATTATTTTTATTTTTCCTTCCCCTCTTAAGTTGTACCCTTTTTCGGTATTGTTTTTTGTATTATTTTTCTTGTTATGTAACAAGCAAGGAAAAAAATAAAAATTATAGAAAAAGAAGAAGAAAAAGAAAAAAGAAAAGTGATTATTAAGACCCAGCAAGGGTTTATCAAAAATTAGTTATGTCAAATGAATCTCATTTCTTTTTTCGGTGGAGTTACAAGCTTGGTGGATCAGGGGAATGCTGTGGGCATAGTGTATCTTGATTTCACTAAGGCTTTTTGGCAAAGCCCCCCCCCCCCAAGATATTTTTCTCACATCCCAGATTGCAATGCCACCATCAAACTAAATGTCTCTGACTCATGCCACATATCAGCACCATTATTGAGGGAGTAGGTGACAGCTCAGCACAGTGCTGGGTGATCTGGATTCTACCTGAAACTTTATTTTGAAACTGGATGTCTAGCTGAAACTTTAGCAAAGGTGGCAGGTGAGGCCCTTCCTCTTACAGTCTCTCACCCTGTCGCCACAGAAGCAGACAGCATTATTCTAATCGGATCAATCTCATACATGATATTACAAGATATTTCCTCATACTGAGAGAGGTGCATGCCAGCTAGGAGATGGCATGGAGAAAACTGTGATTCAGAGTGTGACTCTTCTCTGACTGAACTTGCAGGGACTCTCTTGCCAGCTATAGCACATAGAACATGGCACTCATAGGGTGCTTTCTCCTGCCGCCCTTGACATCAGGTGTGTGTGCCCCCCCACCTTTTTACCAGTATCACTAGCCCTCTGCTGCCACTACCCTTGGTCAAGGCAGCTTCCTCCAATCCAGTATCTCAGGCATTAGGAAAACTAACCTGCGAATTTTTGGAAGTACAGTGGTACCTTGGATTAAGAACTTAATTCGTTCTGGAGGTCCGTTCTTAACCGGAAACTGTTCTTAACCTGAGGTACCACTTTAGCTAATGGGGCCTCCCGCTGCCGTCACAATTTCTGTTCTCATCCTGAAGCAAAGTTCTTAACCTGAGGTACTATTTCTGGGTTAGCGGAATCTGTAACCTGAAGCATCTATAACCTGAAGCATCTGTAACCCAAGGTACCACTGTATAGAACTGGGCATCTGTAGTAGAACTGTGAAAAGATTAATTTTTCACTGTGAAAATTAAGGCATCCTGGTTGTCTCAGATTTCCCCGTTCTGTGGGATAATTTCTTCCCTCTGAGGCTGTCAGAAGACATTAAACCATATGTTAAGAGTGCCACCCAGGCCAGGTTCTCCTTCCCAACAGAGAAAGAAAGATTTGGACAATTAAGAATTTAATGTAATAGTCATATTTTAAATCCTTTGGGCAATTCCACAAGATCTTGCATTTGATGTATATGGTTCCTTGGGCTTCATTTTCCGTGGTATAACACTCCTTTATCAAGGGAGCATTATTTATGTGCTGTAATATTGATTTGGTTCTAGCTTGTTAAAGGAAATGACTTTATTAGCACAGGCATCTGAACTGAAACACGGGCCTGGAGTCTGGGCTGTAATTTAATCCATTTCTCCTCTGCTAATTTGTGTAATCTGAGTGGGTACAAGTACAATTCAGTTTTGTCAAAGAGAATACAATGTTTGCTTGGACACCTTCAATGTCGCTTGGAGACCTTTGGGTGACAGGCAACTAATAAGTCAAAGAAAAGAAAAAAAAAAAGAAATCATATCCCCTTTCTTTCCCCTTCAAAAAAACCCCTTATTTGAATATGTCATTTATTTATTTATTTATTTATTTATTTATTTATTTATTTATTTCATGTACCACCATCACCAGTAGGCCCCGTAACAGATTAGGTAAAGGTAAAGGTACCCCTGCCCGTACGGGCCAGTCTTGACAGACTCTGGGGTTGTGCGCCCATCTCACTTAAGAGGCCAGGGGCCAGCGCTGTCCGGAGACACTTCCGGGTCACGTGGCCAGCGTGACATCGCTGCTCTGGCCAGAGCCAGAGCCAGAGCCAGAGCCAGAGCCAGAGCCAGAGCCGCGCACGGAAACGCCGTTTACCTTCCCGCTGGTAAGCGGTCCCTATTTATCTACTTGCACCTGGAGGTGCTTTCGAACTGCTAGGTTGGCAAGCGCTGGGACCGAGCAGCGGGAGCGCACCCCGCCGCAGGGATTCGAACCGCCGACCTTTCGATCGGCAAGTCCTAGGCGCTGAGGCTTTAACCCACAGCGCCACCTGCGTCACATCAATACAAATATAAAGCAATAGAATAAAAA
The DNA here is from genome assembly GCF_951804945.1 of Podarcis cretensis. Classification (NCBI taxonomy): domain Eukaryota; kingdom Metazoa; phylum Chordata; class Lepidosauria; order Squamata; family Lacertidae; genus Podarcis; species Podarcis cretensis. Next base: position 13,197,803 of record NC_137178.1, read on the forward strand.
AGCAAATGGAACAAAAGCAATTCCATAACTTATTGCACAGAAGGGGGGGAACAGCATTAAATTGTCCATCAATTCCATGAAAACCCAATTGTAAAAAGCTGAGAATTCTTCACCCCACGTATTCTCCAAAGGTGTGTCTTGACCTGTTTCCTAAAAGTTTGATAAAGAGGCCAGGCACTCCTTGGAAAAACGCCCGGGAAGGCCGCCAACTTCCCAAGACACCGGGGCGTCTCTCCGGTGGACACACTCTGGCTATAAATCTCCCTCAGTTCAGAGAGACTGGTAATAAGCGACCCCTCCCTTCTGAGAGGAGCACAGTTGTCTTCTGGCATCTCATTGCAGAAGAAAGAGTCAATCAGTAGCTCTAAACTACTTTATTTTACTGCCTACATACAGAGACTTCATCAGCATGTCTGTGCTTTCTCAGCACCAGTACAGAAGAGCATCACAAACAGAAGTGAAACTAACTTCCAACTTCCAACAGTATTGAGACTTCCTGTTTCACGCTCTCTCAGACACTCACATGATATACACGCAAAACATATTGCTACTACTGGAGCAGCATGGATGGATAGAAATCCTAACAGGAGGAACAGCATTAAATTGTCCATCAATTCATGAAACCCCAATTGTAAAAAGCTGAGAATTCTTCACCCCATGTATTCTCCAAAGGTGTGTCTTGACCCGTTTCCTAAAAGTTTGATTAAGAGGCCAGGCACATCTTGGTGAGGAGAGAATTCCATAGATATGGAGCCACCTTGTATTGGACAACCTCATGCTCAGTTGCCTCCTTCCCCCTCTACAATGATAAGTCATCTTATCATTATACTGAGTGTCAACACACTTTCAGAAGTGGCCAGTCCAGCATTTCTTCTGGTTGGTTGGTTTGCCCCATGTCAACCTCCTCTCTGTGCAACACACCTGCTGGGAAGTTAACGGAGTGGTTCCACCCTGCCCGGTGGCCACTTCTGCATGTTTCTTCCTTCTGCAGAATCTAATGGATGGCCTCTATGTCATACATCGTAAACAGAAAGAAAATCAAGTCCCACCAAACTCAGAGAGGTGATTATGAACAAACTGAGATCTGAACTTCCAAACAATGCAAACCGACTTAACATAAAGCTGGTAGTGTGGGAGTGTTTTATTAATACAAACAATTATAAGCAGGCAAAATATTTTTTTAAAAATCCACTTGGCTCAATAAATACAAAATGAAATAGAACCAAACCTGTTCTGACCCTGCGGTCTTCCTTGGATACCAATTTTTGATCCCAACTTGTACACAATCAGCTTTAGTTCAGAAATTGCAGCACTGAAATCTTTTCTGATCTAGCAGTCTTAAATCCAACAGCAAGACAATACTCAGGGAGACAGATTACCATTATTATGAGTGGCAATGTGGGTCCCAGTCCTTATTACGCAAAGCTGATAAAGCGCTTAGTTAACTTGTTACGGTGATGCTAGGATTTACTGCTGATGAAACAGCCGTTGCCTCTTTGAAATGAAATATATACGGCAATCAGCTAATTGAGAAGCCCAGCAAAACTAGACTAGCTACTTTCCAAGTGCAGTTCCAGATATTTCGTAACAAAAAATTCAAGTGGTGAAATTTCCAGACTCGGCGTTTGGGCCTACCATTCAGGCCCTTGACCTTTTCCCTACCTAGAGTGACATTGTGAGGCTGTTCACATGACTCCACATAAGTTTGTTGTGTGTGAATGGGGAAGGCTGGGATTGCAACATCAAACCCTGCCATGGGCACATCAACATCATCATCACTTTTAATTTGTATACTGTCTTTCTATCTCACAATACTCAAGGCGGTTTACAAGCTGAAGAAACAAAAAATGTACGTGTAATGGTTCTAGGGGTTGCTCGTGCGTAAGCTGGTGCTTATCTCCCCGGCTGGGTACAAACACCTGGCTGGGTTGCCAAAGTGAACCTTTTCTGTCCGGACAGCCACTCACCCATGGCTGACTCAATCGCTGGCAGCATCCGTCAGTGGGCGTTTCTTAAACTTCTTCCAGCAAAGAAGCTCTTTGATGCCTAGTCTCCTCCTACCCTCTCTGCGCGAAAGCCTTCTGCGCAAGGAGGGCGTAGGCAACGGAGGACCCCTACTCTCCCCGCTGGTCCCAGGCAAGGAGTCATGGGACCGCCTCGCCGCTTCCCCCATCTGCCCCCCTTCTCCACTGGTGCTACGCTGATTCTCTTCCCCAGAAGATGAGCTGCTCCTCCCGATCCCGGGACACTCTCTGGAATCCCTCTGGATTTTGCTCTCCCCCTCCGGCACTGATGGCAGTTCCCTGACAGTACGTCTTATAACTAATGCAATACAAAAATGTGATAATAAAGTATAGCTTTAAAATAAGCATCAAATTGTTACATCTTTCGTTTTGTGTTTGGACCATTTGGCAAGGCCTCACTGTCATTTCCTTAGGATTTTCCCAGAGTTTCCCCATGAAGTTCTGATGGGGTTGTGCTGATGACTGAGAGGGGAATACCTGTTAGGACCAATGCAGATATAAAATATTATGTTCGCCGTGAATTAAATAGATCAATCAACAATGTCATACATTCTTTAATCTCCCTAATATATTTTTTCCTGACTTCTTTCCAAAATCAAAAGCGAAACATGGTTGGTATCAGGCCAAGGGTTTTTATGCTTTTTTATTTTATTTTTAATAATGGGCATCCAAGAGAAGAAGTGGTTTAAGAGATTGTGGGAGGGAGGGATGGAGGGAAGCAGTTGTTTCCAGAATTAAGAAACGCTACTTAATTCTTCTCATTGGTAGGGCATTTCCACAATGAGTTTTGCTCTTTTTACGAGGAGTTCTGCGAAAGGAGCCCTCCTCCCCCACTCCCACCTAATTAGTATCCAGAGAATATGGATTTAGAATGAAATTCCAACTTGCTCTAGTAACAAGTTTTGGAAATGAAACAGCAGAGCAGAGATCCAAGCTGGCGGACAAGCCAGGCCAGAAATGCATTTTTGTGTCCTGCGTCTGGGTGATGCACCTGCGTCTATACATTACAGCCACCACAGTGGGGGGGGGGGAGGGGAAATCCCTGAATGCTGCTTCTCATTACATCCCTGGATCAAAATGTTCCTAGTAACGATGTGGTCGGAGGCCAGTTTTCTCTGCAGCACTGGTATGCCCCGATGTTTGCGAGATGCCGATTCAGAAACGCTCCGAGGAGTTCAGAGGCTAAGATAAACGTCTGGTTCTTTGGATTTATTATTGCGGCACCCCAAAATGACAATGAAAATAATTCGAGAGAAATAATGGAGAAGTTAGAAAATAATAGAAGTCGGGAACAGAAAGTCCTTCCATTCTGGCTTAGATCCCAGTCCCATGGAAGTGGTAAATCCAGTCCTTTTTTTGGGGGGGGGGGGGACGGACGCAGTGATATGTATACTCCTAAACATTTTGTGAATCTTTGTACTTTTGTCCATTTACTGTACAGTGGTACCTCGGTTTACGAACTTAATCAGTTCTGGAATTCTGTTCTTAATCAGAAACTGTTCTTAAACCGAATGAGGCCTCCCACCGCCAGTGCCCTTCCACTATTCGGATTCTGTCCTTACATCAAGTAAAGTTTGCAAACCGGGACACTATTTCTGGTTTCGCGGAGTTCTTAAACTGAATCGTTCGTAAACAGGACTGTTCTTAAACCGAGGTACCACTGTATTTATTTTTCCCCATTTGAACTATAAAGTGGTCATTTTCTTGAGTCAAAATGAGAGTATCCCTAAACATTTTTCTAGAAAATAAGCACTGGGTCAATCTGTATCTGGCCTGCACCACTTCAGACTGAAGTGGGGGGTTCTCATAACTGAATACTCCACACACACAATGATCCCTTCACACAATAAACTGGAAGTCAGCAGAAAGATTCCAGTGCACCTTTCTCCTGGGCATGCATGTTTTTAACATGCAGGGAGTATATATTACGGTTGTACCTTGGATCCCAAATGCCTTGCAAGTCGAACGTTTTGGCTCCCCAACGCCACAAACCCGGAAGTGAGTGTTCTGGTTTGCGAACATTCTTTGGAACCCGAATGTCCGAGAGGGCTTCCACGGCTTCTGATTGGCTGCAGGAGCTTCCTGCAGCCAATCAGATGCCGCACTTTGGTTTCCAAACATTTTGGAAGTCCAGCGGACTTCCAAAATGGATTCTCTTTGACTTCCAAGGTACGACTGTACTTGGAGAAGCATTCAGACGTGCATTCCACTTGCAGTCTGAAGTGGTGCAGCCCATTCATGGGTTTATCACCTGAATGTGAACTAGGCCTCTAAAGTAGGGTCATCACCTAAGGGGTGTTCGAATGAGCCCCCTCATGTAGTCAGCGAACAACCGGGGGTAGTGAGAATCTTCCTGCTTTCCGTCTTTATTCTTCCAACATTCAACTTAATTTGATGGCACCGGGTTCTAAAATTATGAGAGAAGGAGGAAAATATCTCTATTCACTTTCTTCACACCGTTTATAATCTGGTATTTCGACTAAACATCAGGAAAAACTTTCTGAGAGTAGATTCAGGTAAGTGGCAGTCGAAATTTAAAAAATTTAAAAATGTTCAGTAGCACCTTAGAGACCAACTAAGTTTGTACTGGGTATAAGCTTTTGTGTGCATGCACACTTCTTCAGATACACTGAAACAGAAGTCACCAGACCCTTATGCATATTGGGGGGGTGGGGTTGGGTTTTTCTCAGAAGGGTAGTAGGAGATGGTTGATTGACTCAATTAGTCAAAAACGACTGCAATTAGTCCTACAGGAAAAAGCAAGAGAAGTTGCTCAATTACAACTTATTACTATGATTCTGTCATATACCTCTGCCATGTCCCCTCTTACTTTTGTTTTTATAACCTAAAAAACCTAATGTGGTAACTCTTTATGGTGGAGTTGCTCCAGCCCCTTGATATTTTTGCTGAACTCCTTTCTTAATGATCCCTAAAAACATTGTGTGTCTGTGTTTTGGCTTTGCTGTTTTTAGTTTGTTCATTTGTGTTTTATCAGTTTGGATTATTGTTGTTGTTACGTTTGCATTTATATTTGTAAGCTGCTTTGAGCAATTCCTTTGTGGAGGGGGAAAGCAGCATACAAATGATGATGATGATGATGAACTCACACCATTGCACCTGATGTGTTTTGACTATACAGTCGTACCTCGTTTTGCGGCCGGGATCTGTTCCGGAACCCCGGCCACTAGCCGTAAAGGACACAGGGCAAAGCGCCGCATCTGCGCGCATTCATGGAGTGGTTTGCACTTCTGCACATCCGCGAAGTGCAATTTAGCACTTTACACAAGGTACTTCTGGGTTTGCTGCAGACGTTCGCCGAAATGGGCACTAGACAAGGCGGACGTTTGCGGAGGTATTGTTGTTGTTGTTTAGTCGTTTAGTCATGTCCGACTCTTCGTGACCCCATGGACCAGAGCACACCAGGCACTCCTGTCTTCCACTGCCTCCCGCAGTTTGGTCAAACTCATGTTGGTAGCTTTGAGAACACTGTCCAACCATCTCGTCCTCTGTCATCCCCTTCTCCTTGTGCCCTCCATCTTTCCCAACATCAGGGTCTTTTCCAGGGAGTCTTCTCTTCTCATGAGGTGGCCAAAGTATTGGAGCCTCAGCTTCAGGATCTGGCCTTCCAGTGAGCACTCAGGGCTGATTTCCTTAAGAATGGATCGTTTTGATCTTCTTGCAGTCCATGGGACGCTCAAGAGTTTCTTCCAGCACCATAATTCAAAAGAATCAATTCTTCGGCGATCAGCTTTCTTTATGGTCCAGCTTTCACTTCCATACATCACTGCTGGGAAAACCATAGCTTTTACTATACGGACCTTTGTTGGCAAGGTGATGTCTCTACTTTTTAAGATGCTGTCTAGGTTTGTCATTGCGGACGTATTACTGTACCCAGTTTTGGTTGTAGGTGCAATCCCCAGAACGTAGCACCTGCATAAGTTGCGGACTTGCTGTATATTTATATCAACTTACCCAATGTTGCTTATAGCTTCTCTGTTAAGTTCTCTGTTTGCAAGGGGAAAGGGGCAACGAATAACTCTGTTCTAGGGAAATGGCAGAAGCTCCATAGCCATGGCAAACATTTTCTGTATATTGTACTGGGAGCTGTAAGTTCAAATCCCTGCACATCTGGAGCGGAGCATACCTGCCTCTATAAATATTCCATTTAGCACACTGGTATTCCATACTGCGCATAGCAATATCTCTCTCAAAACTTCCAATAATCAAATTACACTTAACTGCATTAAGCAGACATCGAAAACTAGGTGATTACATCAGCTACATAAACAAAAACACACAAGAATCTAATTTGACTCATTGTGCAGTAGAACAATTCCGAAGCATGTTTTTCTTAATCCTACAGAGTGGGGTTGTAGACTGCCAAAAGACAATTAACCCCGCTGGGGTTTAATTTTCCAGTCATTAAATTTGTGTATTGAATTTAGTCGAGTTCCAAATTCTTCTTTTGGGAGTAATTTACTTTCTTTGTGCTTTAAAAGGGGGGGAAAGGGGAAAATAATAACTCTACCTCCATAGGAGACATGTTCCTATAGTCTGGGTGCATTTTTTTACTCTACCTTTGCATTTCTGCCTCTATAATGATGAAGAGATAAATATATTAATAAGGAGACTACCTGTCTTGCAGCCCCTCATACTTTATCATTGACCCTGTTGTCATATGAATCTGTCCTGCTGTCCTGACTTAACTGCCTACGAACTGATAGTCTTGACATTTTAAACTTACCTATTTCCATCCTGGACTTCGGATATTTGTTTTTCCACATCCGCCTATAGTGGCTGATGCCCATTGGGGCTGGTGGAGTGGAAGGCAGGTAGACTGATCCAGTAAAAAAGGTAAAGGACCCCTAGACGGTTAAGTCCAGTCCAAGGAATCTATGGGGTTGCGGCGCTCATCTCGCTTTTCAGGCCAAGGAAGCCGGCATTTGTCCACAGACAGCTTTCCAGGTTATGTGGCCAGCAGGACTAAACCTCTTCTGGCACAACGGGACACCGTGATGGAAACTGGAGTGCACGGAAACGCCGTTTACCTTCCCACCGGAATGGTACCTCTTTATCTACTTGCACTGGTATGCTTTCAAACTGCTAGGTTGGCAGGAGCTGGGGCAGAGCAACGGGAGTTCATCCCACTGTGGGGATTCAAACCGCCGACCTTCTGATTGGCAAATCCAAGAGGCTCAGTGGTTTAGACCACAGTGCCACGTGCTAATCCAAAGCCAACTACAGGCAGGGAGCCAACTACTCCTATTCTGCACCCACTCATTGACCCTCTCCTAGTGGCAAAGGCAAGAATAGGTGTAAACAGACGGGACACAAGACAGCATTCTGGAATTTAAAATTGGCCACAACTCTATTGATTTCAGATGCAGATAGACTTTGACTCAGGCACTGGGTGTATATCTAGATATACACTGCGTGCATATCTATTATCAGCCTCCAGAAGGCGGAAGCTTGAGCGTGCCTAGGATATGGACCACAACAAGATGGCGTCAACAGAGGTGGCCCTTCTCCAACCGCTGCTGGAAGCTCTGTGGCCCATCTGCCCTAGGCTTGGCTTCTAGAAAGAGACTGCCACTTAGGGGTATTCTGAGGGCACACCTGCTTGAGGTTGAGGTGATGCACCAATTCCCCCTAATGAATTGGGCCATTTTTGCCTGTTTTTACGACTACAGTGGTACCTCGGGTTACAGACGCTTCAGGTTACAGACTCCGCTAACCCAGAAATAGTACCTTGGGTTAAGAACTTTGCTTCAGGATGAGAACAGAAATTGTGCTGTGCCGGCACAGCGGCAGCAGGAGGCCCCATTAGCTAAAGTGGTGCTTCAGGTTAAGAACAGTTTCAGATTAAGAACGGACCTCTGGAACGAATTAAGTACTTAACCCGAGGTACCACTGTATATAATCCGCATAGCGTAGATTATTTAGACATCTTCCATTGATGTTGATCCCCTTTTTCTGACCATTCCTGCTTTTTTAAACGCACCTCTGAATACAATCAAATAAATACAGCCAAATATTACACGCCCGCTCAAACACTGGGTTGCATCCAGTCTTATTTTTACTCAGAGTAGACCCTGTGAACTTAGTGGACATGACTTACAGTCGTTAATTTCAGTGGATCTGCTCTGAGTAGTTTGATCCAACCCTGTGTTTATTGCCAGAGACTCTCCTCCAGATAGTTCCCTCGCTTCTCACAATACAAGTCTACACTTGTTTACTCAGATGAAAGTCTCACTGTGTTCAGTGGGACCTGCTCCCCAGTAAGTGTGTTTAGGACTGCAGCCTCAGGTATGACACTCTGTCTGTGGAATGCACAACCCACGAAGGCTTATCTGGGGCCAACTTTAATGTCATTCTGACATGTTTGTTTGCCCAGGCTTTTAACCAGGAATATTAATTTACTGTTAGCTGCTTTTGCTGAAACTTTACATCCTTGCTCCACTCTCCTTGTTTATTTGTGAGTTTATACTGGTGTTTTCCTATTCTTAATTTGCACTGCTCTAATAGTTTGACTGAAGGGCACTTAGAATATTTTTAAAATAAATCTGTGCCATTGCATGTCACCTGACAGATGCAGGGCCATTTCTCAGACTGAATGGCAGCAAACCTGGCTCTTGCCTCTGGGTAAACAGCGCAAGCCTAACTTCCATGCATGTCAGCTGGTATCAAATGTCAAGCTGAGAGCAAACAGCAAATATTTGGAGATCATCAAAACTCAGATGAGGATTTTTTCAAGCCACATTTTTGAGAGCAAATTCGTTTCAGCTGTACCACAGATCACTTGAGGACACAGTCTAAGATGCTAAATCAAGGATCTGTAGCCCTACAGCAGATTATTGATCCCCCTTGCAGCCTCTTTTTAACAAGTAATGCACTGAAGCTTTTCCAAAACCACCAGGAAGTGACACATTCTTAGTAAAGCTAAAGCCTAATGAAGATGTTTCTTTGATACAATCCGGATTCGTGAGCACTGTGGTTTAAAACCCAATGAAATTAGTGGAAAGACTTCAAATGGGGCTTATTTCTTCCTGGTTCCCCACGCCCATAAAAAATTCCTCTTTGCTTTTTTAAAAAAGATTGAGTCATAATAGTGCTTGACACTCTCTCTCTCTCTCTCTCTCTCTCACACACACACACACACACACACACCCCATTTGCACTGGAACATCTACAGCATTTGAACATGCTTCAAATCTAACAAGATAATGCATCCCAAGATGGAGTCTCACATTCGTGGATAACGCATGTGCATAATTTGAGCATGGAACGCTTGCCCTGCAACAGAATCGAGACACGAGAGGATTTGATTTTGGCCCCTAGGCCTTCCTGGAAGTGTGGATTTGGGGAGAGATCAGTTCAACCCTTTGATCAACCACACCACTAAAAGACACTTAAATATACATGCGCATGGATAGTGGTGACAACATATCCTGTGCATTTTGAGAGATGATACTGCAATGATCATAGCTTCATGGATTCTGGAGTCTACTTCATACACTGAGCAGGCTCTCTGTCTTATTCGGCAGAGGAGCAGAAATGCACCCCCATCTATAGACAAGGTACTCCGCAATGTGGGTGCAGTATATGTGTCAAGACCTGATTCATATGATCTTTCACCCTCACATATACAAGACAGTGTGTAATCAGTCTTATGTAAAGGTAAAGGACCCCTGGATGGTTAAGTCCAATCAAAGGTGACTAAGGGATTGCGGCGCTCATCTCGCTTTCAGGCCGAGGGAGCCGGCGTTTGTCCACAGGCAGCCTTCCGGGTCATGTGGCCAGCAGGACTAAACCGCTTCTGGTGCAACGGAACACCGTGATGGAAACCAGAGCACATAGAAATGCCATTTACCTTCCCACCACAGCAGTACCAATTTATCTACTTGTACTGGCATGCTTTCAAACTGCTAGTTGGCAGGAGCTGGGGCAGAGCAATGGGAGCTCACCCCATTGTGCAGATTCGATCCCCCAACCTTCTGATCAGCAAGCCCAAGAGGCTCAGTGGTTTAGACCACAGCGCCACCCGCATCCCATCAGTCTTATGTGTGGGGTGAATGTTAGCATATTCTACCATGGTCACATGATACTTTGAATACACAGTAAGCTGCATGCATGCCCACTTCTCAGACACATCTGCTGCTGGCAGATCGTATTAAGGCTATGGATTGGTCAGGTATGGTAGAAGCACTAGGAGCCAAGTCTTCTACTCTTGTTAAGTGAAGAGAGCAATACCTTCTGTCTACTGCTCCTCGGGTTGGAGGAGACATATAAAGTCTGTCCAAAGAACTGGACTATTCCTAACATTAGGAAGTACACATTCCAGGGAGCTGGGTTTGAACCTCAGCCATGGCTTGTGAAGTGGTCCTTGTAGGCATCTCTCCATGTCTAGAACAGAAGCCTCTTCCTCCTGTAGTTTGCCAAACCCCGACCTTTAAATGTATGGTGTGTATAACATTTGAAGCTGCAATTTTGTGTTTGCAAGGCTGTTGCTTGCCCTGAACCTTTGTGGAGAAGAGGAACTGTAAATCATATAAAGAAGACTTATAGAGGCTGCAAGAAGTGAGTGGTCTCCCCTCAATAGGATGAAAATGACATTTTCAAGCAAAAGCACTGGATTTCCTCTTCACCCAAAGTGGCGGAAGTGTTTGAAACAACAACAAGGGAGGGGGGAAACCCATTAGCTTGGCTGGCGATTAGAAGTTTTGTGCACAATTCTGCGACTTGAATCTCTCCGGATGAAACTTCTTCAGTGCCTAAGGAGATTAGAAGGGGAAAGCAAGAAGCCCCTTTGAAGAAACCACAGAACTAGAGGGAGAGATGTGTATATTATGTGTGGCTTTGAAAACATGCCTTCAAAAAGATCCAGAGTTTCCATCTTGGAGAGCTCATCAGCCTTTGATCAAAAAGACTGATTTATTCACGGATGTTAAATGCTGCTTCCTTAAAAGGGGAAATCATTCATGAAGGTGGCCCAGCTCCAAAAAAAGTTTTAAAAAAGAAACGTATCAGAATCAAATTGGCCAGGATTGTCACAGAACTGTGATACTTCCTTTCATATTTACGATTCCCTGTCCCCCCAAGGTCTTCCTGCCTGTCATCATGGCTCCAGCGTACCAAAGTCTCAGAGGTTTGGTTTTGCCAGGACTTAATCTCGGGCTTATTATGTACTTCGCAAGAAAGGGACCTTTATTGCATATGTATACCTAAGATTGTTGTAAAAGAGAGTCACAAATATCTGTTTGGCTATCTGTTAAGTCTCTGATTGTACCAAACATTGTGCATGACCAGTTATAACCAACCATTGTTTTCATGAATCACTTAATTGGCAGATATATATTTATTTATATATCAGTCTGCAGGCACAGAACAAGATGGTAATCAAGTGGTGGGTGGGTTTCTCAGCTTGCTCTGGGAAAACAAGGCACTTAGAACTGCTTCCCAGGTTAAAATTTCAGAGCTCAGGAGTGTCAGATTGTCCAACAGCCATAGAAAATGGAATCTGTGACTACTCTATAGCTTGTAACTTGCAGTGGCATAGTGGAGAGTGGGGCCCACAGGGGGGGTTGCCCCAGGAACAAAATTGTTAGGGGTGCAAAATTTCGACACCCAGTCAGGGGTGAACAGAGGCATCATGACACCCAGGGTGGGGCATTGCTACATAGGGTGCACGTGCGGTGTCAGTACGTACGGCGCATGTGTACGGCACATGCACTGCTCGTGGCTGCAGCCACGAATGGAGGATCTTCCACATGCGGCTGTGGCGGTGCAATGGCTGCTCATGCCGCTGCGAGCCCCCACAGGGTGCCTTCTTGTCCCCCCCCCAGACATGGCACCCAGCGCGCACCGCCCACCCCCCGTTGCGACGCCACTGCACTCAGTGCTTCCTCAATACAGCTGCATGCTTCCTTCACTGGGCTTCATTGAAAAGGCTTCTCCATGCGAACCAGGGAGTGGCCTCTCCAGAAAACAGAATGGCTCTTCTTTTCCTACCTCTGTGGCTACGATCTCCTGAGTGATGCAGACGCCATTAGAAAGTTGAATGTGCATGTGTACTCCATCTGTTCCATGAGGACCCGGTGTTAGCAACCCATTCTACGCCACTGGTAATTTGTGTTGTAACATGGCCGGCTGGCTAGCTAGCTTGAGAGCGATTTTTAGAACAACAGGTGAGTCAGTTAATTTAATAGGGTTCCACAATGGGAACCTTGTGCTGCTTTATCAATAGCAGAACTGAAGCGGGGAGATCAACCTGGTGCCAAGATCTAGTGTGCCAGGGTGTAAACTCTGGCTCAGCCATGGCTTCTGACCTGTCACTGCCTATCTGCCTCCACTCCCAGTTCCTTGCGGAGGTGCCATTTGTGCCCATAGATGCCTCCATGGCGGACAGGCTGTAACCATTTGCACATTCATGGTGTCACAGTGATCACAGACAGCATGGAAGCTACTTGTAACAGTCCCAATGTGGAAGCACTAAATCCATACCAATGGCTACCCATGCGAGTAGCCATCAAGGGTGAAAGGGCCCTTGGTTATTTGCAATTTTGTTTAGATTTTGGGTGTAAACTAGGCGACCGAAACCCACATTTAAATCCCTGTTTTCCATAGATTTTCACAATACAGTGGTACCTCGGATTTCAAACAGCATAGTTTCCTGCTTGGCAGGGGGTTGGACTCGATGGCCCTTGTGGTCTCTTCCAACTCTATGATTCTATGATTCTATGATTCTAGTTCCCAAACAACTTGGAACTCGCACGCTGCAAACCCGGAAGTCAGTGTTTCGGTTTGTGAACTTTGCTTCGGAAGCTGAACATGTTCCTGAGCTTCCGTTTTCACTGTTGCACTGCTAATTTGCATCCCCCCCATTGTAATCAAAGCCTTCCATTTCCGATTGTAGTGTTCTGAGGTGATATTTGGAGCTTTTATTTGGTGCTTTAGTTTTTGCTATTTTTTTGCGTTTTTGTTTGTGTGGCTTTTTCGTTTTTGTGACTGTGGCTTGTTCTTCGTTTTATGACTGATTGATTGATTGATTGTGTGACTGCGGAAATGGATAAAAGCCCCCCATCCAAACAATGACTATCATCAGTGCAGGGAAGAAAAAAATATATAATTTTAATTTTTATCATCTACAATACTGTCTTATTTATTTTATAGTACAGTACATTGATTATTGCTTTCATTTTATGGATCAATGGTCTCATTAGATAGTAAAATTCATGTTAAATTGCTGTTTTAGGGGTTGTTTTTTAAAGTCTGGAACAGATTAATCTGTTTTGCATTACTTTCTATGGGAAAGCACGCCTTGATTTTAGAATGCTTTGCTTTTGGAACAGACTTCTGGAACTTACTAAGTTTGAGAACCAAGGTGCCACTGTATTGGTATGGATTTGGAAATGACTCATCTCATTGTTTATTTCAGCCACTTCATCCCCATTTACAGTGGTACCTCAGGTTGAGAACTTAATTCGTTCTGGAGGTTTGTTTTTAACCTGAAACTGTTCTTAACCTGAGGTACCACTTTAGTTAATGGGGCCTCCCGCTGCTGCCACATGATTTCTGTTCTCATCCTGAAGCAAAGTTCTTAACCCGAGGTACTGTTTCTGGGTTAGCGGAGTCTGTAACCTGAAGCATCTGTAACCTGAGGTACCACTGTACAGTGGTACCTTGGGTTAAGTACTTAATTCGTTCTGGAGGTCCATACTTAACCTGAAACTGTTCTTAACCTGAAGACCACTTTGGCTAATGGGGCCTCCTGCTGCCGCCGTGCCGCCGGAGCACAATTTCTGTTCTCATCCTGAAGCAAAGTTCTTAACCTGAAGCACTATTTCTGGGTTAGTGAAGTCTGTAACCTGAAGCGTATGTAACCTGAAGTGTCTGTAACCTGAGGTACCACTGTACTTCTTTGACTTTAGTCAAGAGCAATCCAGTTTCCATGGCTATAAATAACACACACCTTGGTGGAGTGAACTAATAAGATAATAAATTTTGAGTAGATTACCAAATAGCTTCTGGAGACTGATAGTAGTTTCATCATTTTTGGGACTGAGCCTATACCCCTGGGGACTTTAATTTCCTTTCCTTTTTATTTCTCTTTTTTTATTACTGTTCCCCTTCATCCTCAAAACGCAAACGTACCATAAAAGGAATTCCACAAGTAACTGAGCACAGTACAGAACAAAAAGAAGAGGAAACACTGTAGCTGTTGGTGGATTATTATTGAAACACCGCCACCTCCCATTTGCCAGACCTTGGTTTAACTCCCATTTATCTAAGCTCACAGGGTCCTTCCCCTCCATTCGACTGCAAGTTCAATGCTCATTTTAATCTCTTTTATTGAAACTTAAGTTACAGCCTCAGTTTTTGGTTTCTCTTTAGTTTCTGATTTTTCCAATCTTAAATTCAGCTTCCCACAATTCCACATCATTTTGTGATTTATTTATTCATTTAGGAAAGCCCTCGTGAAAATTCATGAGCGTTTTCGTGAAAACCTAATGTGCTCATTTTTGCATGCAAATTTGCCTAATATAATGCATCTCCCTAGATTATTTTCCCTAATAGCACACTTCACCCTAGTACATGCATTTTTGTACCCATGTTTTGTTTTTATTACAGTATATACCTTTTCTTAAATAAAAATAAATAAGTCACTTGACTGGAAAACCATTTTCATGTTGTAAACCGCCCTGAGATCTACGAATGAAGGGTCATATACAAATTTAGTAACTAATAATAACAACAACATTTCAAACTTTGGAGAAATGTGAATTTCAAAGGATGGCTGTATTTCAGAAAGTGCAAATCAAGTAGGTTCACCTTTCCGTGGAAACTGAATGGCGGTTGCATCCCATAGGACTTGGCAGAACCATTTTTCACTTCCTGGATCCTGAAAGTCAAGGCATAATTAGTTTTTGATGATGTGTTGCTTATTTTTAAACATTTTCTCCAGAGTCACAGTAACTTGCCTTAACTCTACAAATGAAGTGTAAGTTACAAATCTGTCAACGGAAGTTCTGATAAACCCACTTGCACTTCATTGAAAATCAAGAGAGCCAGTATAGATCAGATGGTGGCAAGTTGGACTTGAACCTGGGAGATTCAGGGCTGTTGCAGGTGCTAATGAATCACATGGGCCAATTTCTGAGCATGTTTACAATTCATAGAGTAGAATCATAGAATTGGAATAGACCACAAGGGCCATCGAGTCCAACCCCCTGCCAAGCAGGAAACACCATCAGAGCACTCCTGACATATGGTTGTCAAGCCTCTGCTTAAAGACCTCCAAAGAAGGAGACTCCACCACACTCCTTGGCAGCAAATTCCACTGTCGAACAGCTCTTACTGTCAGGAAGTTCTTCCTAATGTTTAGGTGGAATCTTCCTTCTTGTAGTTTGGATCCATTGCTCCGTGTCCGCTTCTCTGGAGCAGCAGAAAACAACCTTTCTCCCTCCTCTATGTGACATCCTTTTATATATTTGAACATGGCTATCATATCACCCCTTAACCTCCTCTTCTCCAGGCTAAACATGCCCAGCTCCCTTAGCCGTTCCTCATAAGGCATCATTTCCAGGCCTTTGAGCATTTTGGTTGCCCTCCTCTGGACACGTTCCAGTTTGTCAGTGTCCTTCTTGAACTGTGGTGCCCAGAACTGGACACAGTACTCCAGGTGAGGTCTGACCAGAGCAGAATACAGTGGCACTATTACTTCCCTTGATCTAGATGCTATACTCCTATTGATGCAGCCCAGAATTGCATTGGCTTTTTTAGCTGCCGCGTCACACTGTTGGCTCATGTCAAGTTTGTGGTCAACCAAGACTCCTAGATCCTTTTCACATGTACTGCTCTCAAGCCAGGTGTCACCCATCTTGTATTTGTGCCCCTCATTTTTTTTGCCCAAGTGCAATACTTTACATTTCTCCCTGTTAAAGTTCATCTTGTTTGTTTTGGCCCAGTTCTCTAATCTATCAAGGTCGTTTTGAAGTGTGATCCTGTCCTCTGGGGTGTTAGCCACCCCTCCCAGTTTGGTGTCATCTGCAAATTTGATCAGGATGCCTTTGAGTCCATCATCCAAGTCGTTGATAAAGATGTTGAATAAGACCAGGCCCAAGACAGAACCCTGTGGCACCCCACTAGTCACTCTTCTCCAGGATGAAGAGGAACCATTGATGAGCACCCTTTGGGTTCGGTCAGTCAGCCAGTTACAAATCCACTGAGTGGTAGCATAGTCGAGACCGCATTTTACCAGCTTCTTTACAAGAATATCATGGGGCACCTTGTCAAATGCCTTGCTGAAATCAAGGTAGGCTATATCCACTGCATTCCCTTCATCTACCAGGCTTGTAATTCTGTCAAAAAACGAGATCAGGTTAGTCTGACATGACTTATTTTTCAGAAATCCATGCTGACTATTGGTGATCACAGCATTCCTTTCTAGGTGCTCACAGACTGTTTGCTTAATGATCTGCTCCAGAATCTTCCCTGGTATTGATGTCTGACTGACTGGGCGGTAATTATTTGGGTCCTCTCTTTCCCCCTTTTTGAAAATAGGGACAACATTTGCCCTCCTCCAGTCTGCCGGGACTTCGCCTGTTCTTCAGGAATTCTCAAAGATGACTGCCAGTGGTTCTGAGATCACATCTGCCAGTTCTTTTAATACTCTTGGATGCAGTTCATCTGGCCCTGGAGACTTGAATACATCTAAACTAGCCAAGTATTATTGTACTATCTCCTTAGTTATTCTGGGCTGTGTTTCCTCTGCTGAATCATTTGCTCCAAATTCTTCAGGTCCGGCATTGTTTTCTTTATCGGAGAAGACTGAGGCAAAGAAGGCATTGAGGAGTTCAGCCCTTTCTGTGTCCCCTGTTTGCATTTCACCATCTTCTCCTCTGAGTGACCCCACTGTTTCTTTGTTTTTCCTTTTGCTACGGACATACCCATAAAAGCCTTTTTTTGTTGCTTTTAACCTCTCTAGCAAGCCTGAGTTCATTCTGTGCTTTAGCTTTTCTGACTTTGTGTCTACATGTGCTGGCTATTTGTTTGAATTCCTCTTTGGTGGTTTCCCCCCTTTTCCATTTTTTGTAAACATCCTTTTTTAATCTTAACTCAGTTAAAAGTTCTTTAGATAGCCACCCTGGCTTCTTTAGGCACCTTCCATGTTTCCTTCTCATTGGTATTGCCTGAAGTTGTGCTTTTACTATCTCCCTCTTAACAAACTCCCAGCCATCATGAACTCCCTTTCCTTTTAGTATTACTGATTGGATTGTCACTATGTCTCTCAGTGTTAGGCAAAACACCTTACGGTTGCATGCAGCTTTAATTAGAAGAACAGCCTTCTGAGACTTGCAGGAGCCTTTCACTGATTAGAATTAAGTCCCATGTGCAATTAATACACCCGCTTGATAATCCTAGAGGCTATTCTGATTTAAAACTGAACAGTCCAGATCAGGCATCCCCAACCTGCGGCCCTCCAGATGTTTTGGCCTACAACTCCCATGATCCCTAGTTAACAGGACCAGTGGTCACGGATGATGGGAATTGCAGTCCAAAACATCTGGAGGGCTGAAGGTTGGGGATGCCTGATCCAGATCATAGCTGGCACTATAGACCACATCTGTGAGAAGATAAACAGGCACCATTTTGCCATAGGTCAATCAAGATGTAAGATGCCTTATACCAACCAGGCTTCCTCAACCTCGGCCCTCCATATGTTTTTCAGACTACAACTCCCATGATCCCTAGCTAGCAGGACCAGTGGTCAGGGATGATGGGAATTGTAGTTTCTAAACATCTGGAGGGCCGAGGTTGAGGAAGCCTGCCTTACACCATTATGAAATTTGGATGCTTGGCTGCAGTGGATGGCTTCACACTACAAACAAATGTGTCATATTAAATCCTGGTGTGCTGTCCTCCATTCAGAGCTTGAGTTCTAGTCCCCCAAAGTTAAAGATGTGTATGCGAACACAGAGCAGGGACCATTGAGACATTTAGCTATTGAAACATCTTACATTTTTCTTAGAACTGTATTGACTGTCAGCCAAAGGCTCAGAGGTTTGTATTCTTCTCTAGGCACTTTTGAAATTTCACTAGTCTTCTTGAAATTTGTTTAGCTTTCCTTGGAATTTCTCAGATGTTTTGCCAAGTCAACAACTTTTGGATTTGCCTTGAAATGTTCCTTCAGGTGAAATTAAGCAGCTTGAAAGGAAGGCTTCAATTAATGAACTAATTGAGAAAGCACAATTGTTTCAGTGGGGGACTTTTTTGGACATCACCAGGGGTCAGCAAACTTTTTCAGCAGTGGGCCGGTCCACTGTCCCTCAGACCTTGTAGGGGGCCGGTCTATATTTTTTTTTGGGGGGGGGGGGGGAAATGAACGAATTCCTGTGCCCCACAAATAACCCAGAGATGCATTTTTAATAAAAGGACACATTCTACTTATGTAAAAACACGCTGATTGCCGAACCGTCCATGGGCCAGTTTGAGAAGGCGATTGGGCTGGATCCGGCCCCTGGGCCTTAGTTTGCCTACCCATGAACTATAGCAATGGACCAAGCTAAAGAGAGGGCATTCAAGCTATTAAATGCTCACCCTGACCCCACCAAGACACCCTTTCTGTTTTAAAATCCTCACCTTTTCTTTAATGCTCTCAGTCAGTAGAGATCTCAGTCTATTGCTTGGTGTTTTAAATGCCTGCATAATCTCATCTTCCACCGCTGCATTTTTGGTGACATACTTAACAAAGAGTGAAACAGCCAGGATTCAGATTCCGTATCTAAGGAGATATTCAAATTGGATGCAGGTGTGGTTGCTTTACAATGTACATGGTCCTTATCACACTTACGTTCTGAACAAGTGTTTGTAGGTGTGGCGAGGTCAGCACTGTGTTATGTAGGTCATCCCAAACTCAGGCTGATGAAACTGCTACATCACACCAATGGCCAAGTTTCCCAGGGGACCTTTTCATTTGGTGTAAATATATTTATATATAGAGAGAGAGATAACTTTTTGAGAGGAGTGAGGACATTTTGTATGAAACATTCAACAGTTACTGCAAATTAAGAGCTTAAGAAGGGGCCAAAGACCCATCTCGTCCAGCTTCTTCTTCTTTGGCGATCACTTGTAGCCGAGTAAACACGGTTTTAACAGTGAGTCCATAGGTGACTGTGGAAGCCAATTCTGGATCCACACGTTCTTCCACAGTGGGGACATTGGTTTCCGGGCGGGGGTTGATCATGGTGTGGATTTGCCAAGCGTGCCTTCCTCTTAGCACGTTTCTCCCTTGTGTCCTGAGTTTGAGTGTCTTCAAAGCCCATGACACCTTTGGTAAAGGCTGTTCTCCAATTGGAGCGCTCGCAGTCCAGTGTTTCCCAATTGTTGTTTATACTACATTTTTTTAGATTTGCCTTGTGACAGTCTTTAAACCTCTTTTATCGACCACCAGCATTACACTTTCCATTTTTAAGTTCGGAATAGTGTAGTTGCTTTGGAAGACAATAATCAGGCACCTGCACAACATGACCAGTCCAACAAAGTGGATGTTGAAGAATCATTGCTTCGACACTGGTGATCTTTGCTTCTTCCAGCACACTGGTATTAGTTCACCTGTCTTCCCAAGTGATGTGTAAAAATTTTTTGAGACACTGTTGATGGAAACTTTCGAGGAGTTGGAGTGGTCCATGTTTCACAAGTATACATCCCAAGGGTTATCTGTTGTTGTTGTTTAGTCGTTTAGTCGTGTCCGACTCTTCGTGACCACATGGACCAGAGCACGCCAGGCACTCCTGTCTTCCACTGCCTCCCGCAGTTTGGTGAAATTCATGCTGGTAGCTTTGACAACACCATCCAACCATCTCGTCCTCTGTCGTCCCCTTCTCCTTCTGCCCTCAATCTTTCCCAACATCAGGGTCTTTTCCAATGAGCCTTCTCTTCTCATGAGGTGGCCAAAGTATTGGAGCCTCAGCTTCAGGATCTGTCCTTCCAGTGAGCACTCAGGGCTGATTTCCTTAAGAATGGATGTGTTTGATCTTCTTGCAGTCCATTGGACTCTCAAGAGTCTCCTCCAGCACCATAATTCAAAAGCATCAATTCTTCGGCGATCAGCCTTCTTTATGGTCCAGCTCTCACTTCCATACATCACTACTGGGAAAACCATGGCTTTAACTATACGGACCTTTGTCAGCAAGGTGATGTCTCTGCTTTTTAATATGTTGTCTAGGTTTGCCATCGCCTTTCTCCCAAGGAGCAGGCGTCTTTTAATTTCGTGACTGCTGTCACCATCTGCAGTGATCATGGAGCCCAAGGAAGTAAAATCTCTCACTGCCTCCATTTCTTCCCCTTCTATTTGCCAAGAGGTGATGGGTCCAGTGGCCATGATTTTCGTTTTTTTGATGTTGAGCTTCAGACCATATTTTGCGCTCTCCTCTTTCACCCTCATTAACAGGTTCTTTAATTCCTCTTCACTTTCTGCCATCAAGGTTGTGTCATCTGCATATCTGAGGTTGTTGATATTTCTTCCGGCGATCTCAATTCCGGCTTGGGATTCATCCAGCCCAGCCTTTCGCATGATGAATTCTGCATATAAGTTAAATAAGCAGGGAGACAATATACAGCTTTGCCGTACTCCTTTCCCAGTTTTGAACCAATCAGTTGTTCCATATCCAGTTCTAACTGTAGATTTTTGTGCCACATAGAGATTTCTCAGGAGACAGATGAGTTATCTAGTCCAGTGTTTCTCAACCTTTTTCCAACCATGGCCCCCTTCTGACCTTTTTTCCTTCCTGTGGCTCCCTTGCCCCACCAGTAGAAAGGTTGAACATGTTTTATTTATAATTTATACAAAATACAATTTATATATCTACAGTCATACCTCGGGATAAATATGCTTCAGTATAAGTATTTTCAGGTTGCACTCCATGGTGACCCGGAAGTAACGGAGCATGTTACTTCCGGGTTTCGCCGCTTGCGCATGCGCAGACGGTCAAAATGACGTCACGCGCATGCGCGGAAGCGGCGAAACGCAACCAGTTTCAGGATGTGAATGGGGCTCCAGAATGGATCCCGTTCACATCCCGAGGTACCACTGTATATCTGTACATACATACATACATTCACTTTACGTATTTCTCAATTAATGTGACTCTTAAGTTTGATGGCCAGAAACAAGCCTCCACAGCAGGAAAAAAACAAGCTTGCCACATCTTCCATGTAACAGGCTTTTAGGTATTTGAAGATGGCTATCATATCTCTTCTCAGTAGCCAACCAGATACCCATAATGGGAAGACTGCAAGCAACAGTGTGACGCGGCAGTGTGATGGGCTGCATCAATAGGAGTATAGCATCTAGATCAAGGGAAGTAATAGTGCCACTGTATTCTGCTCTGGTCAGACCTCACCTGGAGTACTGTGTCCAGTTCTGGGCACCACAGTTCAAGAAGGACACTGACAAACTGGAACGTGTCCAGAGGAGAGCAACCAAAATGGTCAAAGGCCTGGAAACGATGCCTTATGAAGAACGGCTAAGGGAGCTGGGCATGTTTAGCCTGGAGAAGAGGAGGTTAAGGGGTGATATGATAGCCATGTTCAAATATATAAAAGGATGTCACATAGAGGAGGGAGAAAGGTTGTTTTCTGCTGCTCCAGAGAAGCGGACACGGAGCAATGGTTCCAAACTACAAGAAAAAAGATTCCACCTAAACATTAGGAAGAACTTCCTAACAGTAAGAGCTGTTTGACAGTGGAATTTGCTGCCAAGGAGTGTGGTGGAGTCTCCTTCTTTGGAGGTCTTTAAGCAGAGGCTTGACAACCATATGTCAGGAGTGCTCTGATGGTGTTTCCTGCTTGGCAGGGGGTTGGACTCGATGGCCCTTGTGGTCTCTTCCAACTCTATGATTCTATGATTCTATGATTCTATGAAAACTTGAGCGCAACATTGCTCTCCCCACCCACGTCCCAGAAACTGGCATTTAAAGGCATACTGATAGTTACCTCAGCCCTTTTACATCCCATCTCCCTTCATGGGGTCTCCCGAGCCCCTTCATGCGTCCGTGTCCCCTCTACTTGCTCATCAAGACACCCCCCTCTTCTGCTTCCAGCACTTCCTTGAAATAAACCACACCTGCAGAACACCTCCTAGACCATCACAGCCAGTGCCGGATTTACGTATAAGCTAAACAAGCTATAGCTTAGGGCCCCACTCTCTGGAGCCCCCCAAAAGAAAAACAACCTGGATGTATATTTCCAAAATGTAAGATAAAAAACAAATAAAATAAAACCTACATACAGCAAGTGTTTTGTTTTGTGTTGTGTAGGCTCCTATGATGTAGGTAATGGGCCCTGCCTGCTAGCCTGCTTCCTAAAATATCACTGGTTTGCTCATTTCTATATATAGGGTGCCTACATTCTGCCTGGACTGGCTGCATGACAACATGTGCAAATGCTTTAGATACCTATTAGGTCCATTAATTTCCATATAGCTTATATTCAACACAAAAAACAGTGACTATTTGTTGTTGGCAAAGGACAGCTGGACATATAAAGGGCCCCATTACCTTCAGTAGCTTAGGGCCTCATCAAACCTAAATCTGGCCCTTACCACAGCCAGTCTTTTCGCTCCCCACCATACATCCCTCTTTCTACTGCTAACTGTCCCTCCCAGCAACATTTCTTCCCTCCGATGTGCTCCTTTATCACATGCAATGTGTGTTTTTCTCTGCAGTGACAGGTGACGGGCGTTGGGTTATTTTTCTTGTGGTGTTTCAATTGCACAAAAGGCTGTACCTCTCATGCATGCACATGCACACACACACAAACACACCCATTGTTTATGGTTAGTCCTCAGGCGCCATAAAAATAGTAATTATCGTCATCTAGATCTTGTTTTGTTTGTTAATTTTATTTTTCTTAGGGATATTGAAGGTTGGCACAGCCCAAGGCAAGGTGTTTGGCTGCACCTTCTCCTCTCTTCCTTCTCTTGAGGAGACTTTGTGGCTGGGCTACCAGTGTTTTCTGCAGTCCAGGGATTGATTACTGGTTCTGAGGCAGCCGTGGGTAATTGCCTCTCTCATTTTAGTGTGCGGTTTGGCTAACTCGATTGAGTCATTTGGGGCAATCTGTCTGCAGATATCTTTGACAGGCGCTGCTTCCTTGCAGCACAGCATAATCTATATGATGAGGATTTAGGGCAGGGCCTGAGCTTTCTGGAAGGACACGGCAAAAGTCTCCTTCTCTGTGTGCTTTTATTTGTATGATTACCTCTGTGTGCTTATATGAATGTATGGCATATGGGTCAGAAATGTGTAAGCCTTTCCCAACCCGGTGCCCTCCAGTCTATTTTAAACTACAGCTCTCATCATCCCTTCGTTGGGTGGCCAACCGTGCAAGGTTGAAATTGTGCAAATCAATTGTATGCAGTTGATAAGGAAAGTCCCCTTCAGCTCATCGAGAGTTGAGATGTTATATTTTCCACTGTGCTCTACCTGTATTTTAATGGGATTTCCATTTTCAGATTTTGATCAGGCCCATTTCTTTAAAAAATAAATAAATAGCAAAGGTCATCTTTAAATTTCACTTCTCTTCCCTATCTTGTTTCAGTAGCTTATCCGTCAGTGCGATAAAAACCAATCTGAGCCTGCGGGTTTGTGCGCAGAATAGTTTTGCAGTGTTTACCATGTGTAAATTAAACACTAACCAGCTGTCCTCATGCTACTCATGCTGGAGGCCAGCTGCAGTTAAAATTCGTGCTTACCTCTCTGCCTCCAGCCCCAGCTCGGGAGGAGGCTATAACCTGGGGACAAATTGCACTGTATACATAAGCCTTAGGCCTGTGGCTTTGAAATGCAACGAGGGATACGCACAACTCCAAATAACATCAAAAGAAGCTGTGTGTGCTTTCGCTGAAAACCAGTGTTCCATCTACCCCACCCCTGTTCTTTCTGGGTTTTGGGGGGTGAAAGCAGAACCCAAACTGGAGAGGGAGGCTCCATGCTGTGGCTTCAGGGATATCGGGACTCTGTGGAGAGAGATGGCAAGATCAAAAAGGAACAATGCTGACAGGAGCTGTACAAAACCCTTTGATCTGAAAGCTGCTCCAGCACGCCACTCAATATGTTAAATGAAATCAAGGCTGAAAGCCAATCTCTATAGCATCCCACTGGACACCTCCCACCTTTTTAATAAGAAGATATTGCCATTAATCTTCCCCCCTCTGTTTACATGGCAGGGTTCTCTGGAGGAAGACACACCTGGCAGTGTGCGTCTGTGAATCCTCACTTTGCTGGCGCCGGTGCAGGATTTGGCCATCTCCGAGTATTACCATTTCCTTGGGTTATTAAAATCCAATGGAAAGCTGATGTAAGAGCGTTGTAGTGTGACACATGACTTGACTGATTAAGATCTGTCATGTAGGGTGTATCTGTTGACTAAGTATGCAGCCAAGGCTTGTTAATTTGAGGGTTTATGAAACCACACAGCAAAGGGTAGTCAAATCCAAGAATCTCTTTCGAGCGAGCCCATTTGGATAACAGCATAATGAGCAATTAAAACTAAGAAGGTAAATGCTGCTTTAAAAAACAACAACAGTGTAAATGAATTGGGTAGCCAAGCCGTCTTATCTGAAGCCGCGAGTATGTTGTTGGTTTGGCTCTATCCAAAGACTCCAAAATGACCCAATTAATCAGCACAAGTTAGGGATCGTCCAAAGGCCCAAGTATTTGAATGGTTTGATTTAACAGCATTTCTAAAGGATTTGGAATTCCAACTCTGCAGCCTCCCAGGTCTTTCTCTGTTGCCTGTTTGAAGGCTGCCCAGGCCCTGTGAGACAGCAGAGGAGCTTACCCCTTGATAGTCAGAAATACCAGACCCACATTGGCATCACTGCAGATCAGCTCGTGGCGACATGGCAAACAAGAGGAGGAGCTTAACTGAGCAAAAGTGGAGAAGAGGGTGACCGTAAACAAGGCTGCCTCTCCGCACTGACGGGGCTCTTAGCCCTTGTATAAAGGTAAAGGGACCCCTGACCATTAGGTCCAGTCGTGGTCGACGCTGGGGTTGTGGCGCTCATCTCGCTTTACTGGCCAAGGGAGCAGGTGTACAGCTTCTGGGTCATGTGGCCAGCATGACTAAGCCGCTTCTGGCGAACCAGAGCAGCGCACGTAAACACCGTTTACCTTCCCGCTGGAACGGTACCTATTTATCTACTTGCATTTTGACGTGCTTTCGAACTGCTAGGTTGACAGGAGCTGGGACTGAGCAACGGGAGCTCACCCCGTCGCGGGGATTCGAACTGCCGACCTTCCGATCGGCAAGCCCTAGGCTCTGTGGTTTAACCCACAGCGCCACCCATGTCCCTTGTATAGGATAACCTTAAATTACATCTCAAACGCAGCCTAAGGCTGCAACTATATTCTACGTTAAAGGTGTGGCTGATGAAAACGGCACTTGTGAATTTAATTATCCCATCCTCCATAAACCCTAGGACAACTCACCCATCTTCTGCCCACCTCCCCAGCAGTGGCATTCGGTGATACAGAGCAAGTAGCAGCAGCTGTGTTGGTTTTGTGTTCCTGCTGCAACCCCCGGCTCTCAGCTGGATGCTGCTCTGGAAGGCCTCTCAACACCCCGTAGCAGCTTTCGGAGGGGCACAAGAAGCTGTGGCAGGAAAGGGAGCCCTGGAAAATCCCAGTGCATGCCTGATTTTGAGATTCTGGCAGGGGCATTGCATGGGACTTTTTAGCAGCTTGGGGCAAACGTTTATGTAAAATGTGCATATTGTAGTTTGCATACAGAGCTGCAAATTAAGATGTTGGAGTCTCACCAGCACTGAATTTTTCAGTGCAAAAGACTTGGGGTACCCACCTCGCAACAACACCCCTGGAGCTTGGCCAGAGTGTTTTCTTTTAGCCCATACAGTGGTACCTCGGGTTACATACGCTTTAGGTTACAGACTCCGTTAACCCATAAATAGTGCTTCAGGTTAAGAACTTTGCTTCAGGATGAGAACAGAAATCGTGCTCCGGTGGCGCGGCGGCAGCAGAAGGCCCCATTAGCTAAAGTGGTGCTTCAGGTTAAGAACAGTTTCAGCTTAAGAACGGACCTCCGGAACGAATTAAGTACTTAACCCGAGGTACCACTGTATTTGTAGTCTGATAACTAAACCCATTGATTCATCTGCTATATGGCAAGTACTTCTGTTTTCCCTTCAGTGTTTTCTAGTACGTGAGAGCAGCAGTTCCCCCATCTCCTCCTGCTCCTCTTTTCTGCAGGCCGAAAAACACCCACTTCCTGCAGCCTTCCCTCACAGAAAGAAGTCTTCTAAAAACTGTTTTTGCCCATCCTTTTCACACACACCCCTTCTGAATGGCAGGGGGTTGGGCTCAATGGCCCTTGTGGTCTCTTCCAACTCTATGATTCTATGATTCTATGAATCCTTCCCAATGAGACAACAGCCCTTTAAAAGTTGCTCAGGTTTGGAAAAAAATAATGGACAGCTGCAAAGCCATCTTGCTTTTCCACAAGCAAGACAAGAAAATTAAAAACTTGCACTATATGCACTATTGTAAACATTGGACAGCTGCTGTTGTTTCAACAAGATATGCTCGGTGTTGCTAAACAGATACCGAAACCCAGTATTGCAAACTGCTTTCATGGCGTAAAATGCTCCCCTGAGTTCTGAAGATGTGCATTACCCAGTGTGTGTGCCCTTGCATCCCTCTGAAGTAAGCAGGAATATCTGCCCTGAAAAACTGATGGGCTGAATCCAACCTCTGTGCAATGCTTCTCGTTTTGCTATTTGGCAAAGCCAGGAATGGTGCCAGCAAAAATGATTATATAATAGCAGTCAGATATCAGAAAGCCTGATGGGTCTGCTTCACGTTTCTCATCTCCGTTACCCTCCTTTCTGTCTGCTGTCACCACCCTGTTCTTTCACCACTCACTTGAGAGAAGGCAGTAGTTTCAATGATGGGAGGCGGGAAGTCGAGCCGGATGACTGACATCATAAACTCGTGGAACCACAAAGTGAAAAAAGCTGTTGAGCCATCATTGTTTGTAATTAGCTTTTGACTGGATTCCCATTCTGCTATAGGGAATAGTTTTATCTGGATGCGTTTGTGTGGGTGGGGAGAGAAACTCAGAGAAACGAAGTGGAGGAACTCTTCTTGGCTTGGTGAAAGAGACTGAGAGAGACAGAAAAGGGAGCAGGATTTAAATAACGCAGTGCAGGGCAGATCAGCCATAGCCATCTCGACAGTGTTCTGCTGTTTAAAACGGCAGGTACCGCCTCATTCATTTATATACACATATTACATCTAGAGGGACGTGGGTTAAACCACAGAGCCTAGGACTTGCTGATCAGAAGGTCGGCGGTTCGAATCCCCGCTACGGGGTGAGCTCCCGTCGCTCGGTCCCTGCTCCTACCAACTTAGCAGTTCGAAAGCACGTCAAAGTGCAAGTAGATAAATAGGTACCGCTCCGGCGGGAAGGTAAACGGCGTTTTCGTGCGCTGCTGTGGTTAGCCAGAAGCAGCTTAGTCATGCTGGCCACATGACCTGGAAGCTGTATGCTGGCTCCCTCGGCCAATAAAGCGAGATGAGCGCCGCAACCCCAGAGTCGGTCACGACTAGACCTAATGGACAGGGGTCCCTTTACCTTATTACAGCTAGAGACCAAACTTCTGAGGAGTTCAGGGCTTGGTATATATGGGATTTTCCATATATACCCATGGTATAATATGGCATTATCCCATTTGGTTCTCCACAGACCACTGAGCTTCATGGCCAAACTAGAATTCGAACCTGGGCCTGCTCACCCCACATCCAACAAAGGATCCATTATGCCCCACTGGCTCTCTGTTTGTATAAATTACCCGGAACATTCCTAATTTGTACTTTTGGTCTATTCGCTGTAGTGTTATATTGCCAAGAGGCTTTATGTTTTAATGGCACATAGCTTTAATCTACCAATTTACTAATTTGGCAATTAGTTTTAATTTGGCAAAGCCATTATGGTGTTTTGGTAGTCTTTCAGTCTAGAAATGGTTCTAACAATTACTTAAACAAACAAACATGATAGGGTGCTTACCTGGGAGCAGGTAAGGGCCAAAGCCTGGTGTTTGCAGCAGTAGAATTGCCCGCTGATCCAGACGTCTGAATAAGCAGATCAGCCTATTCCAGCAACTTACTATTTCAGGTATGCAGACTATGCAGCATTGAGCAATGCCCACGGGCCAGCTGCAAGGGTAATGCTTCTTTTATTGTCAAGGGAAATGGCTGAGGCTGTTGCATGCTGTAGAACTGCATACTGACCCAGATGTCTGAATAAGCAGGTCAGCCTTCCTTCCCTCAATTATTCCTGCGCTGTTATTTGCATGTGTGTACTGCGCACGTGTGCAAAGAGCATCTCACTTGGTGAGGTGGTCACATAACAAGGAACCATAAACACACAATGAGGAAAAAAGAAATTAAATTAAAAGCAATAAGGACCAGTGCCAAGAAAACCCATGTCTCCTCCTGCAACGTTGATGTTGATGTTAAGAGATTTCTTGAAACATAAAGCAGTATGCAAGTTCAATAAATAAGTAATATAACTACGTGGTGCCTTTCTCAGACACCAGAGAAGATAGGAGACAGGCAAGTGCTCCGATATTTGGCATCCTTCAAACAGAGAAGCACATATTTAAGTAGTTCTTTCTAGCCCAAGTTTGCATTGGGGCATAAATATATTATATGATTGCTCTGATTAGCATAGATAGCTTGGAGTTAAATGCATTTGCTAATATAGCTGAAGTTACTGTAAATAAATTGTTAATCTGCAGAAGAAAACACCAGAGGAGCAATTCATTTTTTCAATTCCCAGCCCATTCTGATGACATTGATAAGTAAATTATGGAAAT
This sequence comes from Podarcis cretensis, assembly GCF_951804945.1. Classification (NCBI taxonomy): domain Eukaryota; kingdom Metazoa; phylum Chordata; class Lepidosauria; order Squamata; family Lacertidae; genus Podarcis; species Podarcis cretensis. The sequence continues at coordinate 13,226,720 of NC_137178.1, forward strand.
TAGGTACGTGTGAAAATAGGTTCATGAGATGCACCTGAAATTGACAGAAGCAGTTGTAACCTGAGGCTTGTTTTGGTCAATTACCACTGTCAGTTGGTTGGCAAAACTTCTGTTGTTTACAAGGTAAGGTGAGGATGAAGTATGATAGCTAGCCAGCTTAGTTGGCCTTGAAATTGAACAGAAAGTGTTGGAATTTTTTGTGCCATGAGACTTCTTTCAGTTTCCAGCTGGCTGCCATGAAAGGCAACTTTCGCTGATAAACGTTGGAAATCGTGGAGAAAATTTGCTCATTTTGGCGCTTGGACAGCCACAAAATAGGTTGTATTGGCCAAGTCATACTCAAGAGTAGATCCTCTGAAAACAAGGGGTCAAGTCAAACTTCATTCAGTCGATTCATTTCAATCTGAGTAGGGCTTCTAGTTGGATCCAGCCTATTGTCTATGCCAGGGTGGAGAAACCTGTTTCAGCACAAGGGCCACCTTCCCTAGTGGGCAACTTTCTGGGGGGCTGTGTGCTTGTGGTGGGTGAGGTCAGAGGCAAAACTGGATGGAGCAGTGGATTCAACTCTTAACTTTGTGCAAAGGGTTGCATTCCAGCCACACATACGTCAGAAGAAGAGGAGGAGGAGGAGGAGGAGGAGGAGGAGGAGGAGGAGGAGTTTGGATTTGATATCCCACTTTATCACTACCCTAAGGAGTCTCAATGGGATGCGGGTGGCACTGTGGACTAAACCAAAGAGCCTAGGACTTGCTAATCAGAAGGTCAGCAGTTCGAATCTCCGCAACGGGGTGAGCTTCCGTTGCTCGGTCCCAGCTCCTGCCAACCTAGCAGTATATAGTGTAGTGTAGTGGTTAAGAGCAGTGGTCGACGCTGGGGTTGCGGTTTTTCAGGGCAGATATTCCTGCTTACTTCAGAGGGATGCAAGGGCATACACACCGGGTAATACGCATCTTCAGAATTCAGAGGAGCATTTTACGCCATGAAAGCAGTTTGCAATACTGGGTTTCGGTATCTGTTTAGCAACACCGAGCATACCTTGTTGAAACAACAGCAGCTGTCCAATGTTTACAATAGTGCATATAGTGCAAGTTTTTTAATTTTCTTGTCTTGCTTGTGGAAAAGCAAGATGGCTTTGCAGCTGTCCATTATTTTTTTCCAAACCTGAGCAACTTTTAAAGGGCTGTTGTCTCATTGGGAAGGATTCAGAAGGGGTGTGTGTGAAAAGGATGGGCAAAACCAGTTTTTAGCAGACTTCTTTCTGTGAGGGAAGGCTGCAGGAAGTGGGTGTTTTTCAGCCTGCAGAAAAGAGGAGCAGGAGGAGATGGGGGAACTGCTGCTCTCACGTACTAGAAAACACTGAAAAGAAAACAGAAGTACTTGCCATATAGCAGATGAATCAATGGATTTAGTTATCAGACTACAAATATGGGCTAAAAGAAAACATTCTGGCCAGGTTCCAGGGTTGTTGTCAGGAGGTGGGTACCCCAAGTCTTTGGCACTGAAAAATTCAGTGCTGGTGAGACTCCAACATCTTAATTTGCAGCTCTATATGCAAACTACAATATGCACATTTTACATAAACGTTTGCCCCAAGCTGCTAAAAAGTCCCATGCAATGCCCCTGCCAGAATCTCAAAATCAGGCATGCACTGGGATTTTCCAGGGCTCCCTTTCCTGCCACAGCTTCTTGTGCCCCTCCGAAAGCTACTACGGAGTGTTGAGAGGCCTTCCAGAGCAGCATCCAGCTGAGAGCCGGGGGTTGCAGCTGGAACACAAAACCAACACAGCTGCTGCTACTTGCTCTGTGTCACCGAATGCCATTGCTGGGGAGGTGGGCAGAGGATGGGTGAGTTGTCCTAGGGTTTATGGAGGATGGGATAATTAAATGCACAAGTGCTGTTTTCATCAGCCACACCTTTAACACAGAATATAGTTGCAGCCTTAGGCTGTGTTTGAGATGTAATTTAAGGTTATCCTATACAAGGGCTGAAGGGATGCGGGTGGCGCTGTGGGTTAAACCACAGAGCCTAGGACTTGCTGATCAGAAGGTCGCGGTTCGAATCCCCGCCATGGGGTGAGCTCCCGTTGCTCGGTCCCTGCTCCTGTCAACCTAGCAGTTCAAAAGCACACCAGTGCAAGTAGATAAATAGGTACTGTTCTGGCGGGAAGGTAAACGGTGTTTCCGTGCGCTGCTCTGGTTCGCTAGAAGCGGCTTAGTCATGCTGGCCACATGACCCGGAAGCTGTACACCGTCTTCCTCGGCCAATAAAGCAAGATGAGCGCCGCAACCCCAGCGTCGACCACGACTGGACCTAATGGTCAGGGGTCCCTTTACCTTTTTAAGGATTCTCAAAGTGGCTCACAATCTCCTTTCCCTTCCTCCCCCACAACAAACACACTGCGCGGTGAGTGAGGCTGAGAGACTTCAGAGAAGTGTGACTAGCCCAAGGTCACCCAGCAGCTGCATAGTGGAGGAGCAGGGAATCGAACCCAGTTCACCAGATTACGAGTCCACTGCTCTTAACCACTACACTACACTATATACTTATCCAACCTGACAGGTGAGCAAGAGGCACAGGACAAGGGCACACAGGACATGATCAGGACAAGGGCACATTCTAGCCAGGCAAAAGCACCCAAGGAAGTTGCAAAGTAGGGCCAGTGTGGGGTATGGCCTGGGCAAGAGCAGGGCCTGGGAGGAGTTCCTCCACTCCTGGTCCTACATGACATGCACTGGTCTACCCATGAATCTTTGGCTTCCTCAGATTCAGATTATTTTATTCATTTCACTGGAGGCTTAAATACATTTTACTCTGATTTTTGTATTTGCATTTGGAGAGTGACGAGAGGGCTGTTTTGACCCTGAAAGGCGTTTTAAAACTTCTAAATAAATAAGGACAGTTTTGTATCCCCTTCCCTTTCTGCTTTTCCATTGTTATCTTTTCAGCTTGTCTTTATTTTTTTGTCGCTCAGGACAATTTGATTCACTCTGGAAAAATAACAGCCCTTGTTGTAGCACCACTTTCAACCCAAGAATCACTACAGCCCTAATGCAACTAAATCTAATTTGGATTAATAGAATTAGAGATGCCTTTTAAATGCTTTAAATCTCCCTGACAGAGAGAGGGGGGGAAATGCTATCAAATTGACAGCAATGAATGCCAAAGCGTTTTAAATATTTCCTGCGTAGATTTCTTCTTCTTATTATTATTATTTTAATAGATTTTCAAATGTTCCAAAAAGTATTTGATACTCTTCCAACAAGGGGCTCAGGTATGTGGACTATGCGACATTGAGCGGTGCCCACTAACCAGCTGCAAAAGGAATGCTTCTTTTATTTTCAAGGGAAATGGCTGAGGCTGTTGCCATGCTTAATGAGCAGAGTGTTGTCCTTTGCAAAGCTGGAGAGAAGAATGCAAAGCAATATTATCTCCACACTGACCAGCTAGGAAGAATTTGTAGAGGGAGCCATGCTTGCCCCTCTGGGGCAGCTTGTCTTGGCTGATGCACCAGGGAATCAGCTGAGGTGTCTCCAGCTCGAACAACAACATTGGACATTTTAGGGGTTCGCCTGTGATGCTGCCCAGGGAAACCAGCAAGGACCGAGACCTGGAAGAAAATGTATTTTTCATCTGGGCAGTGATACAGGGAGGGGCATTCCACCATACCAACCCTGTTTTTTTTCTCCAGAAGCAAGGGGCAGACTCTGCAAATGGCGGAAACCTCCCCATACCATGCATTCTCACCGCCCGCTTTGTTAGATAAATGGATGTCCACGTGGTGGGCATCTCTCCACTACAGAGCTGTCAGAAAATGGCAAGTACAGTGGTACCTTGGTTCTCAAATGCCTTGGTACTCAAACAACTTGGAACCCAAACACTGCAAACCCAGAAGTAAGTGTTCCAGTTTGCGAACTTTTTTTGGAATCCAAACATGCTCTGTTTTCAGTGTTACACTTCCAATTTGAGTGCCACGCTTCCGTTTGGAGCAGCCTTTCTCAACCTGTGGGTCCTCAGATGTTGTTGAACTACAACTCCCATCACCCCTAGCTTGCAAGGCCAGAGCTGAGGGATGATGGGAGTTGTAGTCCAACAACATCTGGGGACCCACAGGTTGAGAACCACTGGTTGGAGTGTTATGCTGAGGTCTGTCTGTTTTTGCTATTTATTTTGTGTTTTTGTGGCTCTTTTTGTTGTGGTTGTGTGTGTGTGTGCGTGTGCGTGTGGAACCCAGTTCAGCTACTGATTGATTGATTGATTGTGTGACTGCAGTACATTGTTTATTGCTTTCATCTTATGGATCAGTGGTCTCGTTAGATAGTAAAAATCACGTTAAATTGCTACTTTAGGGGTTTTAAAAAGTCTGGAATGGATGAATCCATTTTGCATTTCTTTCTATGGGAAAGCATGCCTTGGCTTTGGAACGCTTTGGTTTTGGAACGGACTTCCGGAACGGATTAAGTTTGAGAACCAAGGTACCACTGTACAGATGACTGTTGTAGCTTAGGTTATGTGCCAGTTGAGCATCTGGTGAAAACCCAAAGCCAGCCACAAAATGGTTATACTCAGGCTTGCTTGTCGTGTCAAGAAGGGGCATGCAGAGGAGACTTTGATGCAGCAGCAGTGCATGTGTGGGCCTGGGGTTGCCCAGTGCACAAGCCCTCCAGGATGGAACCATGCTGCCATTCGCTGCACGCGGGTAGGAAACTTGGCAAATGAAGGAAGTGATTATTCTGCAGCTGATTAGGGGTTCTTTCCCCACAAGTCTAATTTATTTTTAATGACTGGGGGAAATCCTTCACCGAAGAGCTTTCTTTTTCCCTGTTTCAGAGCGAGAGGTGGAAAGCTTTTGCCTGATAGCATTCTCCACCCCCCCCTTCCTTCCAAGCACCTATCCAGTTGCACAATCTGGCTATTAGCTTTGCCGCTTTATGGTGAGTGAAAGAGATTGCAAAGCAGCAACGCTAGATGAAGAGATACATTCTATGTAACACCTGCAACCCCAAATGTGGCTTGCTAGTTCAAATCTATGTGTGAAACTGAGTGTGCACATCTGCACACAGAGAGATTGCCTCTTTGGTCTTTTTTAGCCCACAGTTTTCCCATGTCTGTCGTTTCTCTTTCTGGGAATATCACACTGCTTATCTCCAGGTTCTACTGATGTATCACCCCAGTGCACATAGGCCTCCCTTTTTCAGCACCACATATTTTCTATTCCTCTTTCCCTCCTGTTCTTGCCTCCTCCACTTCTTCTGTACTTCAATTCCTGCTTTCAGTTGCTCTGGCCGTTGGCTCCCTTTCCCAGAATTCAGCCTCCTTTTCTTCCTTTACTTCCGTATGCCTCCCATCCAAACTCACGTTTCACTACCCTCATATAAGCAGCACTGCCTAGCAAATGTTCTGTTGCTGCTGTTTCTGTGATGAGGACTTAGAATGGGTTTGCAAATATAAGGACAAGAGCGCACCCACCTTCCATACGAGGTAGATCTGGCTGAGAAGTACTGCCTACTTAAGTTACCAGCAACTGCCCCCACCCATATTATTCAAACACCTGTAATCTGGGCGTATGAGGACTGAGACCTGCAATATTTACTTGTGGAGAAGAGACAGGCTTTAGCAAGCTCCTTTTAACTCCCCTAAGGTAGCTTCAGGATGAGCAGCGCAGTGAAATGGGTGAGATCAATGCTGTGATCTAGCAACATTAGTCAGCTTTAGACTTGTAATTCCAGATTTTATTAAATGAGTGAAGATGAGTGAGCAGGAGTGAGAAGCGTGGAAGAAGGAGGAAAAACAGTGAGTAATTTCTAGCTAACATAGACTATTATCAACTCTAAGTTAGTTTCAGCAACTAACTTAAAACATAGCATTCTTGGCACATGCAAGGCCTGTTTTGAGGTTGAAGCGAACAAGCAGAATTATCCAGGACAAAACCATGTTGTGGACCAAGAGGGGTGATGGTTGATGGGGGCAAATCAAGTCAAAAGGTGGTAAGCAGAACCACTGCTGTCCCCACATATTTTCTGCAGGACTCCAGTCTTCCAATTTACAGGGCAGCTGGACATGCTCCAAGCAGAAAGGCTAGGGAGACCACAACAACCAGACATATTTTCCATTTGGCACAAACTTCAGTAAGAGTTACAAATCAAACCATTGCCAGCCCCTCTTCAGCCTCCCTTGCAAAAAAATGAAAAATAATGCCCTGCCCTGTGCCACTCCACTAAATGAGGGAAGTCTCATTTGTTTTACTTCTTCTCCTTCTTGAACCCTCACTCCCTAATTGTCTCAACCCAGCCATTCCGACCAGAGAGTCCCATACACACTTGAGGGACACCATGAATGCTCCTTCCTCCATGCATCCTGGAGAAAATACCAAATTGCAATGAAGTTGTCATGGTCCAGTTCTTCATGTGAAGCTTGTAGTGATAAAGCGGTAGTGATAAAGCAGGATATCAAATCCAAACTCTTCTTCTTCTTAGATGGCTAGTTAGCTTCTCTACAGTCTTTGCAACCATGCAAGTATCTCCAAGTCAGCCGCTCGCCATCTTGATGTGCCCAGAGGCACTTGTTTCAGTTTAAATATGTACGTAAGCAGCTGTTCTTGCCAACAGATTATGGGTGGGGTCAGGGCCGGATTTAGGTTTGACGAGGCCCTAAGCTACTGAAGGCAATGTCCAGCTGTCCTTTGTCAACAACAAATTGTCACTGGTTTTTGTGTTGAATATATACTATATGGAAATTAATGAACCTAATAAGTATCTAAAGCATTTGCACATTGTTGTCATGCAGCCAGTCCAAGCAGAATGTAGGCACCCTATATATAGAAATGAGCAAACCAGTGATATTTTAGGGAGCAGGCTAGCAGGCAGGGCCCATTACCTACATCATAGGAGCCTACACAACACAAAACAAAACACTTGCTGTATGTAGGTTTTATTTTAATTGCTTTTTATCTTACATTTTGGAAATATACATCCAGGTGGTTGTTTTTTTCTTTAATTTTTTTGGAGGGGCCCAAGTGAGTGGGACCCTAAGCTATAGCTTGTTTAGCTTATATGTAAATCCATCATTGGGGGGGGTGTCCAATCCACATAACTGCATACTGGGCTCAGCAAATCCTATTGGCACCCTATTGGACCTCACAGCCAGAGTCCCCCCCCCCCGAAAACCTGACTCAATTTGCATGCAGATATTATGCAAATGGGACGCGGGTGGCGCTGTGGGTAAAACCTCAGTGCCTAGGACTTGCTGATTGTAAGGTCAGCGGTTCGAATCCCCACAGCGGGGTGAGCTCCCGTCGTTCGGTCCCAGCTCCTGCCCACCTGGCAGTTCGAAAGCACCCCTAAGTGCAAGTAGATAGATAGGTACTGCTTTATAGTAGGAAGGTAAACGGCGTTTCCGTGTGTGGCACTGGTGCTGGCTCGCCAGATGCCGCTTAGTCACGCTGGCCATGTGACCCGGAAGTGTCTCCGGACAGCGCTGGCTCCCGGCCTCTTGAGCGAGATAAGCGCGCAACCCTAGAGTCGGACACGACTGGCCCGTACAGGCAGGGGTACCTTTACCTTTTTATTATGCAAATGTATGTCATGGCCCTTGCCCCTGAGCCTTGAAATGTCCCTGTGGCATTGTATATGTGAGGTGCATATAGACTAGACAGGTAGAATAGACACATTAGCATGGGCTATTTACTGGAACTTAAGAAAGAGAATTGGGAAGGATTTCTGTCACATAGGATTAACTAAACACCTTATTGTGCATTCAGACAAAGTACAGTATCTGTGTGTTTTGGTTTGCTTTATTTTGCTGTGCTTCGACAGAGGGAAGAATCCTTGGGCAGAGTTGGGCATTTCAACAGGGACAGAAGGGATAGGACTCAGCTTTCTGAAATCTTGCTTGCCTTCTGCACAGCAAGCCAGCCATGAAACTGCAGCAGCCTATCTAGTGGCTAGGGAGGCTTGCCAGTGACAAGCAGACAGTGTTTTGACTGCCTTTCCAACAAGATGTCTTGGAAGCTATAGGCATATCTGCAGAGTAACTTGTTTCTTGGGGTTTCTGAGAGGGAAGAGAAAGAGTTAAATGAATTTGTGTTAATAGTGCAGACATGCCTTTTCCCCTCTGCCAGCATTCAAAGGGCTGGTCCTGACATGATGCCATTTTTCTCCACGGTAACGCTTTGAAATGATTCCCGTGGAGACATTCAGATGGAAAACATGAGTTCATGTAGATTTCTTAGGATAAGAGCTAGAAGCAAGATACCAGGTTCATGGAGGCTGCTGCACACAGGATTTCTAGTCCTGCTCTGGAACGACATATTATCGCCAAGATATTGCTGCTGATAAATACCATGGACCTGTGTCACTTCATTCTATCTGCTTGTAAATGCAAAATGTCACTGCATTGCAAGTTCCCCTTTCCATCACTCTCACTGATTGGCTGCTGCTTATAGGGACATGGAACCCTAGGCACAATGATGCCATGACAAACATTTTGCTGTTCTAAACGTCACTGGGTGAATATGTGGCATTGTTGGAAAGCCACTCATGAATGACCACTGGGAAGAGCGCAGAGGCGAGCAATGCAGTGGTGCATCTGCAGCAGTGCAACCGGACGCCTTCAACTGCCCCAGCTGCAACAAAACATGTCTCCCCCTTATCAGTGTCTACAGCCACAGCAGATGCTGCAGCCTTCCAACAGTTTGACTTCACTCCCAAAGGCCCACACCTCCATTGTCTCCCGAGACAGAAGGACGGTAGCTTTGGGGGCAGCACATGGCTTGCGCAATGTTGCAGACAGATGCTTTGCATTGTCTATTCTTTGGATTGTTGTTGTTTTTTTACAGTTTCTACAACTGGGACAGGAATATCTGCTGCTTGAATTCAAGTCCAAATTACCAAGTGATTGCAGAAAATGTGTGCGGCCTCCTCTTCAAGAACAAGTCTGACAGGAAGGTCATCAATGTTGACCCCAAGGTAGCATTGTTACTTTTGTCACAACCTGAGACAACAGGCCTGTCTGTGTAAAACATCCATGCTTTTATTTTTACTACTCATTTCACGGATCAAGGGGCAATGCATGGGTCTGGTACTTGTCCTGTTGAGAAGTGATGTTCCATCATGAAGGACGTTTCTTATATTAGTTGGATATATGATGTTCTTCAAATGGGACATCTTGTAAATGCAGCCAAGGTAGAAACAATCATGTAAGCCATCGCATGAACATATGAATCTTAAGTACTGCTGAAACAAGGTCCATGTACTTTGGTTCTATCTGAAAGCAACAGATCTCATTGTCGGTAGGTCGTCCTGTAAAGCTGTAGGCCTCACAAGATGGAAATGTCATTTTTAAATTCTTTTTGAATGAGACTTTTTTCCCATGGATGACAGCAGTGGGCCTCAGTTTCATTAAGCATAAGGCATATCTAGAGAAACATCTTAAACTCCCCAGATTCCCTTGGGCACTTCCTTATGTAATAGTGCAGTAATAATAGTTCAGTAATCCTGTGCAGAAACTGGGTGCACCTGCAGTCTTAGAGGCAACAACCAACCTACACAAAGCCAGGAGCACTTCTCCTTTGCTTATTGCAGTCTCTGGGAGCTTGTGATCAGGAGCTCGTGAACAGGACTTGCAAACAGGGGCATTTGAAGGAAGGAGGGGAATTGGAGGGATTGGAATTGGAAGAGACTGAAGAGAGTGAGACTGTGTCTTTTGGAATAAGGTTGCTTGCTTGTCTGAGCTGTTTGGAGACTTGATTGTGAGTTTGTTTGTGGTTGTGGTCATGTGACAGCACATGGTCTGAAGGAGAGGGGCTGCTGCTGAAAGGAAGGAAGGCAGACTAAAAAAGCCAATGCAATTCTGGGCTGCATCAATAGGAGTATAGCATCTAGATCAAGGGAAGTAATAGTGCCACTGTATTCTTCTCTGGTCAGACCTCACCTGGAGTACTGTGTCCAGTTCTGGGCACCACAGTTCAAGAAGGACACTGAGAAACTGGAACGTGTCCAGAGGAGGGCAACCAAAATGGTCAAAGGCCTGGAAACGATGCCTTATGAAGAACGGCTAAGGGAGCTGGGCATGTTTAGCCTGGAGAAGAGGAGGTTAAGGGGTGATATGATAGCCATGTTCAAATATATAAAAGGATGTCACATAGAGGAGGGAGAAAGGTTGTTTTCTGCTGCTCCAGAGAAGCGGAGACGGAGCAATGGCTCCAAACTACAAGAAAGAAGATTCCACCTAAACATTAGGAAGAACTTCCTGACAGTAAGAGCTGTTTGACAGTGGAATTTGCTGCCAAGGAGTGTGGTGGAGTCTCCTTCTTTGGGGGTCTTTAAGCAGAGGCTTGACAACCATATGTCAGGAGTGCTCTGATGGTGTTTCCTGCTTGGCAGGGGGTTGGACTCGATGGCCCTTGTGGTCTCTTCCAACTCTATGATTCTATGATTCTATGATTCAGACTGAATGAGAAAGCGAGTTGAGCCAGCAGCAGGTCTACTTAGCTTCTTGCAGTCTCCAGGAGCTCATGACCAGGGCTACCTGGTATTCCCATGTAGTGCTGGGAACAATTCCTGCTTGAAATTGTGAAGTATTACAGCCTGTCAGTGTAGACAATATAATGGTCTGTCTCAGTATAAGGCAACTTCCTATATTCCTATTTTATGGGGAGGTTCAAGGCCAAGGCCACTGAGATAATGTATGGGTCCCCCAGCAAGCAGTGGGAAACTGGTCTCCTATGTGTTGCAAAAAGTGTTGCTAAGAGGACTTAGAATCATAGAATTGTAGGGCAGGAAGGGACCCTGAGGTTAATTTAGTCCAATCCTCTGCAATGCAAACTTGGCCCTCCAGCTGTTTTGGGACTACAATTCCCATCATCCCTGACCACTGGTCCTGTTAGCTAGGGATGATGGGAGTTGTAGTCCAAAAACAGCTGGAGGGCCAAGTTTGGCCATCACTGCCCTATGGGGATCTAACCTGCAACCTTGGCATTATCGGCACCACGCTGTAGCCAACTGAGCTATCCAAGCGAGTGATTACACCTGTTAAAACAAGTTACGTACAAACCCACACTGGTTGTGCCTCTCCTTACCCCACTGCAGTGGCTCTATTTCAAGGCATTTCTCTCTCTCAGACAACCACATTTGACAAGCTGATTTTTCACTGTCTTCCACTTACTCCAGGTTACGACACCAAAACAGTTAAATGCTACATTACCTTCTTTTTTACAAATTGGTTTAAATATTTTCAAAGTGTGTGCATGGAATGTGGGGGGGGGGGGGCTTGGAAATCAGTTCCATATATTCCTGTTCCAAATGAATAGTATGCAATTCACAATTCTGTCACTGCAGGGGTGGTGTGCCCCATTTCATCGCTTAAGTCGAAACAAAAAGGTGCCATCCCACTTTGCCCCCGCATCGAAGCCTCCCTTACCTGGATTGCAAAGCAGCAGCAACAGCAGCAGCAGGTTCTGGTGAAATCTCGCAAAGCACATGAGATCTTACATGAGTCCTACATTGGACTGACCCAAGATTACACAGTGCGCTCTGTGCACTGGATTTCAGGCAATCCCCCCCACTCCCATAAAACAACAGAGAATAATGGACAAATGGCCATGATTCAAACAAAGGTAAGCATTTTACATCCCTTCGATTCCATTTGAAGAGAGGTAATAAAATGCTTACCTTTCTGATTTAAATAAATGGGACTTGAAATACTGGGATTTGCTTGAATCGTATCCCTTTTTCCATGGATTCTTTGCTGTCTTGGTTAGAGAGTTCCGTTATGAACAATGGCCCTCTGTTGTGATCTGAGTGTGTCCATCTGCAGTGATCTGAGTGAGTCCATCTGTTCTTCATTGTCCCTTTAAAAATGTTGCATCTTAAGTCCTTGGACTATAGATTGAATATGGCAAACACACCCATGCTTTGGTTCCTCTCAAAACCAACGCAGAGTAAGCCGGGCAGTAATTTGTTTGGGTTTGCACAGAACAGCTCTCGAATGAGGGTTTCTTTGAAGTACTTCCCATGAAAGCTGGTTGCATATGAATAGCAACGGGACCAAATATCAAATTATACACATCTTAAAATGGGAGTGTGTTGGTTTGCAAGACATTTAAAAATGCATACCTAAAAAGAAGTGTATTTGGTTGCATTCAAAGTGGGTCACTGGTCTAACTTCCTGCAGCTGTGGAACATCTGTAACAAATAAGCAGATACCCTATTGCTGTGTGAAATATATACTTTTAAGAATTGAGGACCAAATCAAGCACAGAGGGGGTTTCGGCTCTTTAAAGCCGTACACATTGCATTTCTAGCTTCCTTGTGTGTCTCTACTGCACAGTGGCATAAATACCCATGAAAATGGTCAAAATTGGATGCCTACATTGGAGTGTGCAATGGGCCGGGGAGGCTGAATCCCACAAAATGGATTTGTGAGACAAAGAATCACCACCCACTCAGGACCTATGGGACAACATGGAGGACTAGTAGTTTTGGGAGGTGATGCCTTTCCCTCCATAAAATCTAATGGAGACATTGAATGGAAAAAAATATTTAGAAATGGTTGCTCCTCCAAATTAACCCTTCTCTACCAAGCCAGCTACTAGGGACGTGGGTGGTGCTGTGGGTTAAACCACAGAGCCAAGGATGTGCTGATCAGAAGGTCGGCGGTTCGAATCCCCACGACGGGGTGAGCTCCCGTTGCTTGGTCTCTGCTCCTGCCAACTTAGCAGTTCGAAAGCATGTCAAAGTGCAGGAAGGTAAATGACGTTTCTGTGCACTGCTTTGGTTTGCCAGAAGTGGCTTAGTCATGCTGGCCACATGACCCGGAAGCTGTACGCTGGCTCCCTCGGCCAATAAAGCGAGATGAGCGCCGCAACCCCAGAGTCGTCCGCGACTGGACCTAATGGTCAAGGGTACCTTTACCTTTACCAAGCCAGCTATGTGATGCTTACTAGTGAGGATCGAAGTCAGCAGGTTGTAAACAGAGAGGCTGCAATACCATCAAAGTGTTGACAATCGGCTGTCATTCCACTTGTAGCACACAGCAGAATGCATGTGTAGCACTTGGGGCCCCTTGACAGTTGCCTGTCCAACTTCCTAGCCATTCTGCATCCAGGTAAAGGTAAAGGTACCCCTGACCGTTAGGTCCAGTCGCAGACAACTCTGGGGTTGCGTGCTCATCTCCCTCTATAGGCCGAGGGAGCCGGCGTTTGTCCGCAGACAGCTTCCGGGCCATGTGGCCAGCATGACTAAGCCGCTTCTGGTGAACCAGAGCAGTGCACGGAAATGCCGTTTACCTTCCTGCCGGAGTGGTACCTATTTATCTACTTGCACTTTGACGTGCTTTTGAACTGCTAGGTTAGCAGGAGCAGGGACCGAGCAACGGGAGCTCACCCCGTCGCGGGGATTTGAACTGCCAACCTTCTGATTGGCAAGCCCTAGGCTCTGTGGTTTATACCACAGTGCCACCCGCGTCCCTTATGCATCCAGAAGCTATTGCAAATCAAACATTGCTCCTGGCTAGGCATTCCATGCAAATTGGGCCTTTCACAAGATCAAGCTCTCAAGGTAGACTTTGGAACAGAGGGCCAAAGTTGGCATGTTACGTGATGCATGTCATTGTGAGCTGGCTGTAATCCAGTGGTGCGTAACCTGCCAGGATCTCATGCCACACAGATCACAATGGTGTGAACTGAAAACATGTTTGATTTGAGTTTCTTGTTTCTTTCTCGCCCTTGTTCCATCCTCAGGCTTATCCAGGGGACAACACAACACGGACCCCAATCGAAACGGACCTCTACCTACAGGTGGTTATTTATGATCATGTCCTCAGAAGAAAGCTCTAAACATCATTTCTGATGAGGAATAAATACACTGGAAGAAGTCTTTAATATGTATACCAGAGGTGGAGAGAGGGGGGTAGTTTATTCCAAGGACTAAATAGTTAAGGGTGCCTTAGGCTGTTAAGGAACAGTTACCAAATAGCACTTTTCCTGAGGTTGCTTATTAAAGAGATTTTGCCTTTGTTTTCCTATCTGCATAAGAGTGCTTTAAATCATTTTAGAACCCTAAAATACAGCACCCCTTTAGAAACGTGTGTTAACTCTGTGCACAGTTACTTCTAATTACTTTTAAAACCACAGAATGCCTTCCACATTAGGGCTTTGTAAATGCCATTAAAGGGGAAAGAATGAAAGGATCACACACCTCTGGAAATGTGCGCAGGTTTGGGGGAATGCACCTTTTGGTGATGCATCAAATGTGGTGTGAATCAGAACAGGAGGAGGTGAAACTGAATTAAGAAAATAAGATAGGGCAGGGTGGGGTGGGAAGAGAGCTGTGTTGCTCTTCACTTAATGATATTCACTAAATGAGTGCCCTGGAAACTGAACGCCAAACTTCAAGTGATTTTACATGTGCCACCTTGGAGTTGGGTGGATCCTTTAAAGCAGGGCTTGCACAGCCTGTGGCCCTTGAAACTTGGCTGCACTACAATGTCCATCGTCTCTGACTGGCTGGGTTGCTGGAGTCTAGCCAAATACGGCCCACAGGTTGCTTTGAAAACTGTAAATTGGAAGGGCTAAGCAGCCATTTTTCGCTCTATAAGACGCACCCAACCATAAGACGCACCTAGTTTTTAGAGGAGGAAAACAAGAAAAAAAATATATTCGGAATCAGATGTTGTGGAAGAGGCTTTCCACGGCTATCGCTGAAGCCAGAACAACAAGAGGGATTGCTGCACAGCTATCCCTCTTGCTGTTCTGGCTTCTGTGATAGCTGTGCAGCCTGCATTGGCTCCATAAGACGCACACACATTTCCCCTTACTTTTTAGGAGGGAAAAAGTGTGTCTTATAGAGCAAAAAATACAGTAACTCATTGCTTTCGTGCTATGGTCCCTCTCCTCCCCATCCCACCCAACAAAAGACAATTGGAAGGGGAGCTCACTAATTGCATTTGGAAATGCTAACACAGCAAATCATATAACTATAGAGTTGGAAGGGACCCTGAGAATAATCTAGTCCAGGCATGTCCAACTCCCAAGAGTCTGTGATCTACTCCCAGTATTAAAAAAAAATGGCAGTGATCTACCCATTGTCATTGGAGGGAGGAGGTCTGGGGGGGGTGGATTACCCAGAGCTGTTGAGCTTTTTTTAAGGCGGGAAGAAGTGGCCAGAGCTTTTTGAGGGGAGAATTGCACAGAATTTTTAAGCTTCCCCCCGCCTATAACTTTTTGTACACAATAAGGATCCTGCGATCTACCAGGATCAGCCGGGGATCTACTGGTAGATCACGATCTACTGGTTGGACATCCCTGCTCTAGTCCAACCCCCCACAAAGCAATGCAGAAATAGGCCGCTGTCCCATATAGGGATTGAACCTGTGACCCTGGCATTATCAGCACCCTGCTCTAACCAAGTGAGCAAGAGCAGCTCTGTGTGGAAACGCCCCCAGTGTGGTCCTACCACTTGCATGGCAAGCTAGACTATTAAACGCAAGATTTCTCCCTGCCTTCCCTGCTTCCTTTCTCCTTGATATAGGGTCTCACGCCTCACCCAGAAGCCCAGGAAACTGGATCTTTGCATCTCGAAAGGAACAGTTCCCTTGTCAGTTTGCAAATCTCTAATTAAAAGTACCCACCTAGAAAAATGCGTCTCTTCCTGCAGGTGGGGGGCAGGTGATGCTACGGGCCAAACGCTCACAGGGAGGGCTGGGAGGATCCAGCTTGGGAATGAGCAAAGAGCCAAAGAAATCACAGAGCAGAACAGCTCCAGGGGAAGGGCTACTGTCAATAAGTCCATAAAGAGGACACCCAAAGGGAGGGCTGGGATGTCTCCCAGTGAGTAGTTAAGTGCTGTGCTGCTTAAGAGGCGCTTGAATGGAAGCAGACTCATTAACAGGTGGGCACAGCTCCAGTAACATAGCAAGATCTAGGCCACGCGGGAGGAGCCCAAGACATGGTTCCTTCTCTTGCCAGGATCGTCTCTGCTCCCAGGAAGGGCAAGGGAAGGAAGCAAATTGTGAGCAAGAGATGAGGGTGAAACCAGAGGGGCACGTGCTTCTGTGTCTCCCCCACCACTCAGGTAGCCTTGTGTTTGACTGCTTACCTGATGGCCACGGGCAATCAGGAATTCCATGCAGGTGAGTGAGGAGGCTGAAGGAAGAGGGACAGGGTGCCCCATTCTTCCTCCAGCAGTCCACTTGCTTTCCATGTGAGCCACAGGAGAAGGAAAGCCTTTTCCCAGTGACCATTGTGGAAATCCCTAGGTGTGGCTCTGTCCTCTCTGCCAGTCCCCTCGATAGAAGGCTTGGGTGTTTTTTTACCAGCCTGACAAGAGGCTAGGAGCAGGATTCCACACCCCTCTTTCCACAGCCAGCATGGACATCCTGGCTACAGCCTCAGTGCAAGCTGTATTAGTGGATTTGTTTATAACGCAGTGCGAAGGAGACATCAGGAGGGGGTTGGTGCATAAATGCTCGATGCCTGTATGCTCGCTGCAGTCACCATGCAAAGGCTGCTTAGAGGAGATGTTGTCATGCGGCAGGCCAAGTATGTGCAGCAGCTCTCTATGTGGAGCACATAATTTATTCGTGCCCCCCAAAAGATTGGCCATTTGCCACAGCATGGGGAAAACAGTCGGTTTCATATAATGAACGGCTGTACATGAACAGGGGTTGTGTTTGCACTGTACCTGGAGGAAGGAAGCTGCTCCATTTATGAGTGAGGAAGAGCTTTCAAGGTGTGAATGGTTGGTCTTTCTCAGAGAACGTGCGGGGAGTTTTGTTCACCTCTTCAGACTTCGCTTTGCCTGTTTTCCTGCCTTCCATTTAACCAAGTGCCCAAGTGGTTCTTGCCCATATGCAGAGTTTAAGGTTGCAGCCAGAGGGGAGAGGAATGGAAACAGAGAGATCAGCTTCCCCTGATTCTGTTTGGTGGAATTTAATAGCATGGAGGTCACCAAAAGAATATTCAGACAACTGCTTTGGTGAGGCCCATTGATGGAAGATCGAAAGGAGAAGATATAGACGCCTAAAAGGAAAGTTGATGAGGGTGAGTTTTCTTCATTTGCCTGGACTAATAGCTGTGAAGCGTTACTAAATTAATTCTCTGCTAATCTTGGTTCAATAAATCTTGGGATTCAAGAGATATTTTTAGGTGATTAATTGAAGAATGATTTGATTCTGGACTTGGAGTCATGCTATATAGCTGGGGGAAGTGGTTTGGTATATATTCACAATGAATACTTGGAATACGACTATAAGTTCCTGCAAGGTTTAAGCAAGTTGGTAATAAGGAAATTCAGTCTCCAGGCCAATGTGTGCACAAGGCTGGGCTCCATTGCTGGGCTTTTGTGAGCTTACTTGCTGGTGGGCAGGAATGAGCACCTTGACTTAGCCACCATTATAATCTCCAGCAATGCCCCCCAACTCTGAGAAATTGAAATGGTGCCCAGCCCCTGTCAGCCAGCATTGTTCAGAGCATTTAGCCAGAAAACGTAATGTAATGGTAGGCACAAGCACCAGTGGCAAGTCCCATGGGGAAGCTGGAGCCTAACCTTGACAACTGTCCAAAGATTCCAGGTGCTGACTGGGTAGGGACAGTAACTCCATGAGCAGGATTGCTCCCTAAGTGATGAAATACAGTATATTAAGCTTTCAGTATTTAATATGGTTATCTGCTGAACATTCAGTTCAGCGGTTAAACTAGAGGTTCTCCAAACCATGGATGGTTATTTGAAACCATCACTTGAAGAATGCCCAACCTTGGTTTGAAGGCACTTCTAGTTAGCATTAACCATAGTTTACCCAGTCCAGATGTCCTGCATAAACCAGTATGCAAGATGCCTTTGACATATTATCACTCCTCCGAACCATAGTTTAAAGAATTGCTGACATGGAATCTGAAGAGACTCAGAGTATTCTGCAGTTAATTAGGGCATATGAAAATACACTGTAATCAGTTTGCATGGATTAACTAGATTTTAATATTCTTGTTTAATATATGTTATTCATTTGGACTGCTGTGGTGTTTAAAATAAAATAATTAGATTGGTTAAAACAGATCTTATTCTTTACAAGTTTAATATGGTTGGATTGATATATTATCAGTTTGTCTAGAAATAGTAAATTAATTGCATTTGGAGAATTAATGTGCATTTAAATGGTAAAGTCAGCTGTTGTCTGTTGTCATAAACTCTTCAACCTTCATAATAAGAAATGCTTATGTGGGCATTGTATATATATTTTTCTTCTCTTAGAAAGCAGCTTAATAAAATCACTTCCATTCCTACTTTATACTTAAAAACTTGATTCTCTTTTAAAAAAACAACTTAAAAGTGTATTCCAAAATTCGCTGTTATCTATATCTATAAAACTAATTAACAGTACTAATTGTAAAATGTAAACAAGGCTATTGGTATTGGCTCAACTCATACAATCAAGTTTCTGAATGTCCGGTTCCCCAATACTAAGTGGCTTCATACATTATGAAAACTAGCACACAGCAGAGAGACAAACTGTAATGTGAGAGAGCTGTTCACACACATTCTTCTTTTTTTAAACCATGCAGTCCTGAGGACCCCAAACCAACTGTGGTTTCCAGTAGTATATATATCGCTACAGGAAATGTTGTGGGTACACTCTACTATTCTTGTAACGCAAACTCCCTGCAAAATCATAGAAACTGGAGGAACAGGAAGTCATCAGGTCCACTCCCCTGACGTATATCAGAATACCCCATGCATTCCAAAATCCAGGTAGGGATGCATCAGGAAGAGAGTGCAGCAACAATGGAAGTGTACCACACTGTTCAGGGGCATCATCTAAGTCTGTAGTTGCTTACTGGCTAGCAGTGCCCAGGAGGCTGGCATCTGGAGGAGCTGCTAGTCAGTAGGAAAGCATTCATCTGCACACTGCTAACTTTGAAAACTCCTGTTTCCCCCTCTGCCTCCTGGGGCTTAAGGGTGGGGATTCTCATTCATCTACCTGCCGTGAGAATAGCTTCATTGGTTGTGGCAACTCATGCATCAGCCCAAATGCTTACAGCCTCTCCACAGCAGTGTCACAGCAAGGCTTTAAAAACTAATGCCTGCCACATGTTTAGTCATTTAGTCGTGTCCGACTTTTCGTGACCCCATGGACCAGAGCACGCCAGGCACTCCTGTCTTCCACTGCTTCCCGCAGTTTGGTCAAACTCATTCTGGTAGCTTCGAGAACACTGTCCAACCATCTCGTCCTCTATCGCCCCTTCTCCTTGTGCCTTCCATCTTTCCCAACATCAGGGTCTTTTCCAGGGAGTCTTCTCTTCTCATGAGGTGGCCAGAGTATTGGAGCCTCAGCTTCAGGATCTGTCCTTCCAGTGAGCACTCAGGGCTGATTTCCTTCAGAATGGATCGGTTTGATCTTCTTGCAGTCCATGGCACTCTCAAGAGTCTCCTCCAGCACCATAATTCAAAAGCATCAATTCTTCAGCGATCAGCCTTCTTTATGGTCCAGCTCTCACTTCCATACATCACTACTAGGAAAACCATAGCTTTAACTATGGTTAAATGTCTCTGCGATGTCTCTGCTTTTTAAGATGCTGTCTAGGTTTGTCATTGCTTTTCTCCCAAGAAGCAGACGTCTTTTAATTTTGTGACTGCTGTCACCATCTGTAGTGACCTGCCACATGGGGACATCATTTTGGCAGGCTCGAATCAGATCTAACCAAAGAGTGGACGAGCTCAACAAAATCCTGACCTGCAGGGTTCTTCAGTCTTCAGCCCACATTAGTTTCTTGCCAGCAGGACTGGCTAGCGTAGACTGTGGACTGCCTGCTTTGCTCCTTGCAGTAATTTCGAGAAAATTCTGGGGGGATGTTCCATGCAGTTGTGGTTGTGTGCTAGAATTTTAGAGTTGGAAGGGACCTTGAGGGTCATCTAATCCAATCCCCCTGCAGTGCAGGAATCTCAAATAGATCATAAATAGCAGATGGCCATCTAATCTCCACTTAAAAACCTTCAAGGAAGGAGAGCCCACCGCATTGCAAGGGAGTCTGCTCCACTGTCAAACAACTCTTGCTGACAGAAAATTCTTCCTGATGTTTAGTTGGAATCCTGATGATTAGTTGGTTTGGGTGCTACCCTCTGGAGCAGGAGAAAACAAGCTTGTTCCATCTTCCATGTGATAGCCCTTTAGCTATTTTAAGATGTTTATCCTATCTCCTCTTTCCCAGGCTAAACATACCCAGCTCCCTCAACCGTTCCTCATAAGACTTGGTTTCCAGACCCTTGATCATCTTGGTTGCACTCCTCTGTGGTTGCATACTTCTGGTGTGGTCTGACCAAGACAGAATAGAGTAATACTACTACTCTAGTACTCTGTACTTCTATCGATCGGTCTAGAATAGCATTAGCTCCCCCCTCCCCCGCATAACACTGTTGATTCATGTTAAGCTTGTGGTCTTCTAAGACACCTAGATCTTTTTCACATGTACTACTGGCAAGCCAGTTGTCCCCCATCTTACATTTGTGCAGCTGTATTCCCACCTAAGTGCAGAACCTTACATTTGTCCCTGTTGAAATGCATTTTGTTAGTTTGGGCCCAATTCTCCAATCTGTTAAGGTCCTCTTGAACCTCAGTTCTGCCTTTAGCTGCATTGACTACCCCTCTCAGTTTGGTATCATCTGCAAATTTGATGAGCATCCCCTCAACACCTTCATCCAAGTCATTTATAAAGATGTTGAACAGCAACAGGCCCGGGACAGGACCCTGTGGTACCCCACTTGTGACTTTCCCCCAGGATAACAAGAAAACATTAGTGAGCCCTCTGGGTTCGGTCTTTCAACCACCTACCTCATCCTGCCCATATTTTACCAGCCTCTTCGCTTGCAATAATATCTCTGACAGATGGAAGTGTTTAGAACACCAAAACTCTTCAGATAGGACCTGTTTTTATTTGCAGTTTCTTTGCTAAAGCATATTCACTATTGTCTGGAAAACAAAGGCATGGTGCATTTCCATAGCTCTCTTTGTTGGACTTTTGCGCCAACACAGAGTGTGCGCAGCGACCGGGGCGTAGAAATAAAAGGCTGTCTGCAATATCTTTGCTTCGTTTTATTTCAAAAACATAACAAACGCTGCAAGCCATCACTCTGTGATAGGAATTTTATGGTCTTAGATATATGGTAATATTCATAACTTCACATACATAGATCAACACAGGAAGACCAACCTGGAACCATTTTGATTCCTAAACTGACCAAATCCTTTCTCTGCAAGGTTAAACTGGAAAAGCCTCCCCATTGCCTCTTTCCTCACAAATCCTGTCTCAAGGATATGTCTGTTTGAATAAGGTGTGAGCCTGTGACCTGGCCCAGGAAATAAGTATTTTACCACTACAAAAGAATGGCCAGACTCCTCAGGCAATCCAATCAAGTCACCTGATAGACAGGAGATAAACAACAACAGGAGAAAAACAATATTAAAATTTCTGTGATGTAGGTGGGATGTATCTGAGGGGTGGTCTTAGGTTACACCCCTTCTGTGATGTATGCATAATGTTTCTGGGGGTGGTCTTGATCTACTCCTCCTCACCAGCAGCATACAAAACATTTCATCAACTTAAATACAGTTTTCAGGTATCTGAAGAAGTGTGCATGCACACGAAAGCTCATACCAAGTACTAACTTAGTTGGTCTTTAAGGTGCTACTGGAAGGAATTTTTTTATTTTGTTCAGATAGTCAATTATCCTATCACATCCCTTCCTGTATTCGGTGCAAAAGGAAACTCCCCTTTTAATTAGTCAAATCAAGAGACCACAGGTGTGCGGCTAAGTAGGTCAAACTGCAAACATACACCTCTGAAACTCACCTGGTTCCTGAGTAGCACCATTGACCACCTTAAAATAAAGAAAAACCAACACTCTTATCTTCAGTGAAATCCTGAGTACGCTGAGAACTGGTTAGTGACAGGTTTTGGGGGATGGGTGGAAGAGCACCACATTCTTCCATTCCTTTGAACCTATTGTCTCACTCCGGTGCTCTCACTCACCTAATTCCCCCTTAAAGTAATAAAAACCTGAGGTGGAAAGTAGGCAATATTCTCCAAACTGGAAAGACAAAAACAAAAAAACCCAACCCAAAGAAATCAAGAGATAAATAAAATTAAAACTTCCAAGGATGTGGAAATGGTTTCTTCAAGGTATATTCGGTGTTTTCTTACTTCTACCCTATAAATCAAAGCTTTTGATCTTGGTTAAATTACAGCAAGATTAGAACACCACGTCTGTGCCTGTAGGGTTAGAGAAGAAGGATTTAAATTACAGTGCAAACTTACTAAAAACCATGTTCATAAAAGCACAGATGACTGAGAAGCAACATCTCTTGTGTGTATTGAAAACCAAAGCACTTCTTAGGAGAGGGTGGTTTGATGCCCAGTTTTGAATTGCAAAGTGAGAAATGCAATTACATCTGGACAGTTGTCTTATAGCATCTAGGGACGGGGGGGGGCATGGGTTAAACCACAGAGCCTAGGACTTGCCGATCAGAAGGTCAGCGGTTCGAATCCCCGCCACAGGCTGAGCTCCCGTTGCTCGGTCCCTGCTCCTGCCAACCTAGCAGTTCGAAGCACGTCAAAGTGCAAGTAGATAAATAGGTACCACTCCGGCGGGAACGTAAAAAGTGTTTCCGTGCGCTGCTCTGGTTTGCCAGAAGCAACTTAGTCATGCTGGCCACATGACCCGGAAGCTGTACGCCGGCTCCATTGGCCAATAAAGCGACAGAGTCGTCCGTGACCGGACCTAATGGTCAGGGGTCCCTTTATCTTTACCTTATAGCATCTATCCAAGCAACCCTGCCCCCACAACCTGTCATATGCCTTGGTAAACGCCTTAATCCATGGTTTGCTTGTTGTTGTTTAGTCCGACTCTTCGTGACCCCATGGACTAGAGCATGCCAGGCACTCCTGTCTTCCACTGCCTCCCACACTTTGGTCAAACTCATGCTGGTAGCTTCGAGAACACTATCCAACCATCTCGTCCTCTGTCGTCCCCTTCTCCTTGTGCCCTCCATCTTTCCCAACATCAGGGTATTTTCCAGGGAGTCTTCTCTTCTCATGAGGTGGCCAAAGTACTGGAGTCTCAGCTTCAGGATCTGTCCTTCCAGTGAGCACTCAGGATTGATTTCCTTCAGAATGCAGAGGTCTGATCTTCTTGCAGTCCATGGCACTCTCAAAAGTCTCCTCCAGCGCCATAATTCAAAAGCATCAATTCTTCAGTGATCAGCCTTCTTTATGGTCCAGCTCTCACTTCCATACATCACTACTGGGAAAACCATAGCTTTAACTATACGGACCTTTGCTGGCAAGGTGATGTCTCTGCTTTTTAAGATGCTGTCTAGGTTTGTCATTGCTTTTCTCCCAAGAAGCAGACGTCTTTTAATTTTGTGACTGCTGTCACCATCTGCAGTGATCATCCATGGTTTGCTGGTGGCCCCTAAAACACATAGATGCCCGCCTGTGGAGAAGAATCCCCATCCAGGTCAACAGAGCAAACAGTTCTGCATGTGCCTCTCTCCCCCTTCCATTCAAGTCAATGTGGCAGCCTGAAATGCTGGGCTCTGGATCGGGGCACCCAGGATCTGACACATAAAACTGCCATGTTGAAACAGACCAAGGACCTGCCCAATCTAGCATCCTATTCTTGGCAGCAGCCCATCAGGTACCTCTGGGAGCTCACCAGCAGGGTGATGGAGAAAGTATATACAAATTTTAAAAATCTACATCTTTTGTATAGTCAAGATTACGTTGCAAATTAGAAATGAAGCGCTCAGAACACATCTATTAACCGCTGCAAGAAAGACCATTGCCAGGACATGGAAATCATTACAATTATTGAGTATGGTTTGGTGGGATAATGCAATTTGGCAAACAGCGTTATTGGAAAAAGTGACACAAAAATTCAAAGCAGCAAGGGGCCAAAAGAAACACAACAGTTTTAATACAGTTTGGTGTGATTTTATGGATTATACAAATAATGAGGCATATGGCAGAACAGTTTACAGCACTGTTTGGCATGCATGAATTATATATATTTTTTATTTTCTCTTTTCTCCCTTACTCCCTGTCAATTAAAATTGTTATTGAAACAAAATACTTTTAATAATGGTCAACAATCTTAGCATACCCATTATTATACATCATTTCATATCTGTAATAATTATGATATATATACTTTAACACAACTTTATTCAGAAATGTTCTTTAGTGTTGTTTAATTTTAATTCTCATATTTTATATAACTGTTGCATGCCTTCTGCCAGAATGAAATAAATAAAAATTAAAATGTAATGTAATAAAATGAATAAATAATTAAACACCAATTGCTAGCATAAGCCCTTCTTCTAAAATTTATCCCGTATCTTGACAGAGATAAGCCATTAAGAAATTATACGCTATAACACCACCTGTTATGACATGTCCTTGGCACTTTGCTTTTCCTGATAAAAGCACCTTTTCCGGATACATAACTGGGTTATCTTTATCATTACGGTAATAGATTAACTTCAGTGACTATGATAAGGAGATTGAATCTGATGTGGTGCTTCCTCATTCTTCTTGAAAATCCTTTGCAAGTGCATCTCAAAATAGAGTACAGACATGGCGTCACAAGCACATTGCCGCCCTATCAAATCAATTAAATTATAAGAAATAACCAGTGGCCAGCATTTCAGTGAAAGGTGTATCTAATGAAATCCTCAGCTACTGTTCATTTGCTTTATTAAATGTAATGGTGATCAGCTCATTGAATTTGACAGGGAGGCACACAAAGAGAGAGAGAGAGAATTATTAAATACTCTGATTCCTTCTAAGAATGAGTGGTAGTTTGTATTTACTAAACAGGTGTGTTTTCAACATAATCCAATCCACAAATCTCAGGCAAAGGGACCCCTGACCGTTAAGTCCAGTCGTGGACGACTCTGGGGTTGCGGCGCTCATCTCGCTTTATTGGCTGAGGGAGCCAGCATACAGCTTCTGGGTCATGTGGCCAGCATGACTAAGCCACTTCTGGTGAACCAGAGCAGCACACGGAAACACTGTTTACCTTCCCGCTGGAGCGGTACCTACTTATCTGCTTACACTTTGACGTGCTTTCGAACTGCTAGGTTGGCGGGAGCAGGGACCGAGCAATGGGAGCTCACCCCGTCGCGGGGATTCGAACCGCCAACCTTCTGATCGGCAAGTCCTAGGCTCTGTGGTTTAGCCCACAGCGCCACCCGCGTCCCTATCTGGTACGTTAATGTGCCCCAAATGCCTTCATATCATTAATGGAAGCCCTCACAATTTCATCCCTTCCCCTACACAAACACACACATAGCGCCATGTCTGCACTCCTAATAAAGGCTGCTTTTGGGGGAGGCGGTAGTATCCGCTTCCACTACCAACCCGAGACCCAAGTTTCTTCTCTTTCAGAAAGTGCGAATCCAACTTGTACCATTCATAATATGGAACAGAAAGATGCATACTGATTAAGAAACTAAATCAGAGGGATCACCATATTGATCAGCTGCTGCTGGAAAAAATTAAGGAATCCTTTATAGCTCGTTCAAGACTTAACAAATTTTT
Source organism: Podarcis cretensis (assembly GCF_951804945.1). Taxonomy (NCBI): domain Eukaryota; kingdom Metazoa; phylum Chordata; class Lepidosauria; order Squamata; family Lacertidae; genus Podarcis; species Podarcis cretensis. The sequence continues at coordinate 13,252,306 of NC_137178.1, forward strand.
TAGCCTTTGTGGCTCAGAACCCACTTCATGAAATGTATGGAACAGTGATCTAAAGGGTGCGGGGTGGAGCTATCTGGAGTGCGCAGGAAAAAAGAGGTTTTTTAAAAAAACAAACAAACAATAAAGCAATATCAAAAGGTCAAAGCAGTGGAGATGATAGCAGCAGTAGGTGTGTCACAGCAGAGAACAACTTAACACAGAATCCAATCAGATAAATCCAACATCCAATCTCTCTCTCTCTCTCTCTCTCTCTCTCTCTCTCTCTCTCTCTCTGTGTGTGTGTGTGTGTGTGTATGGCACACTCACAACTAGCAACCACTGGAGATAGCAACAGCAAAATTGTAAACATGCACCCAAAATTCCATTCTGAGGATTTCTTGAGGGTCACATTTGCAGCTGCACCCAGAGGCTTGCTCTAACACTTTTATTTTATTTAATACAATGATTTGAAGTTGTTCCACAGAACGTCCTCAGGACTGAAATCTCTCATTATTGGTTTCTGAGCATTACAATTTTTGATGGAAACGCCAGCATGAAGTTTTGACATTTGCTGCAAACGTGAACTCCCAGGCCAGCTTAAACTTAACATTACATTGAAGTGAAAGCAATGAAATGAAAAGTTGATCAGTTGGACTCAAAAATGCTGGAGTTTCAAAAAAAAAAAAATTATTTATAAATATTGCCTGCTGGGTAATAGATGTTCCTCTGTGCTCATAATTCACATGATTCTGAATTGCAACAGCATTTGCTAAGGTCATATACACTGTGGAAATGTTTTTGCTTTTTATTCGTTGGTGTTGGTGGTGTTAATATGGGCTACTTGGAAGACGGTTCTCTAGGATGATGATATATTCCAGCTGCAAAACCTTCCACGAAACTCCTAAAGTTCAAACAGAGAAAAGAAAGCAAACTGGAACGAATTAAACACGTGTTGTCTCTCTCGGCCGGCAGGGACAGACCCTGTAGGCAAGGCAAATGTTCTCCTCATAAAGAAAACAGAAACACAGGTGCAGAGCAGGCTAGAGCCGGTCAGATTAGTACACACACACTTTTACAAGAAAAACACTATTCCTGTTTTGGGGCCGTCTTAAGCCCGCGACTTCTTCATTCCTGCTCAGCTATGAGCCAAAGAATGCCCAAACCTGTAGCATATGTCTTTTGATATCACGGAAATATTCAGTACCGTGATCCAAATAGCTATTAAGCTAAAAAGCAGCAGGAAAGCAGATTGGATATAAGTCCCATTTGGGATGAGTTAACTTCTGCGGGATCTCAATAAGCCGTGAGCTAGGGTAAAATTGGGGGTGCTGGCAGTGCATTTTAAAAACAGCAACCTGGTGACCCTTTAAGGCAGGTTTATACATCTCCACTTGGCAGGACACCTGTAGCAAGTAAGGACTGTCTGCAGCTAACCAGTTAGGGAAGCTTTTAAAGGACCGGTTCTCTTCCCCTGCAGCATCCCTTCTAAGCCACAAAAGGCTAATTTTATGTATCGGCAATGAATTTGCTGTTGTGGGCTTATTTGCATGAGTGTTTTTAAGCAGCATGCTGAGCGAGAAACGGGCTGAGGATGTTTTATTTCATTTTGCATTATTATTGCTAGTGCTTTTCTGCACACCTGCATTCAAATCAGTGTGCAGTTAAGACAGTAAAATGAACAACGAAGCAAAAAAAGCAAGGCGGATGCCTGTTTAACTCCAAATGCCTAAACTGTCCTATATCCATTTAATATGTTGTTGTTGTTGTTTAGTCGTTTAGTCGTGTCCGACTCTTCGTGACCCCATGGACCAGAGCACGCCAGGCACTTCTGTCTTCCACTGTCTCCCGCAGTTTGGTCAGACTCATGTTTGTAGCTTCAAGAACACTGTCAAACCATCTCGTCCTCTGTCGTCCCCTTCTCCTTGTGCCCTCCATCTTCCCCAACATCAGGGTTTTTTCCAGGGAGTCTTCTCTTCTCATATAGGCCCACTGAATTCAATGGCTCTTACTTCTGTTTGTTTTTTTTAAATAAAATTTTTATTAATTTCCAAATTTTTTAACATAAACAAAAACAACATAAAAACAAACACAAAAACTCATATTTTCTTAACCTTATTTCCATAACCCTCTTTTCCCGGACTTCCCCATACCTTTCCCTTTTTGCATCCTTAATTTTAAACCATTATTCAGCAACCCTTCTTAACCAATTAAGTGTAAATTCATTCTCTTTTTCAATTCCACCCTAAAATTAAACACAATTTTCCGCTGCAATTCTACGTCTTCTTTCCCCTCAGCATTTTAGCACTCCTCAATTTTATAATAGTTCTTAAGATACATCTTAAATTTCTTCCAATCTTCTTCCACAGTCTCTTTCTCTTGGTCGCGGATTCTGCCGGTCATTTCTGCCAATCCCATAAAGTCAATCACTTTCGCCTGCCATTCCTCCAGCGTGGGTAGCTCTTGTGTCTTCCAATACTTTGCTAGAAGAATCCTTGCTGCCGTAGTAGCGTACAAAAAGAAATTCTTATCCTTCTTCGGCACCAACTGGCCGACCATACCCAAGAGAAATGCCTCCGGTTTCTTGTTAAAGGTGCACTTAAGCACTTTCTTAATTTCATTATAAATCATTTCCCAGAAGGCCTTAATCTTTGGGCAGGTCCACCAAAGGTGGAAAAAGGTACCTTCAGTCTCTTTACATTTCCAACATTTGTTATTGGGCAGATGATAAATCTTCGCAAGCTTGACTGGGGTCATGTACCACCTATGGCTCTTACTTCTGAGTAGGCGTGCCTAAGATTACGCTATCCACAGCTCGCCTGAGGGCAGGTGAAGAAGATTCTTCCGGGGATTGAGCACCACTTTGTCCCCACCCATCATAGCAGAGAAAGGCCCAAGAAGCCATTCAAAAGGTTCCTATGGGCAAAGGTGAGCCCTGTGATCCCAGTGTGGTGTAGTGGTTAAGAACGGTGGACTCGTAATCTGGTGAACCGGGTTCACGTCTCCGCTCCTCCACATGCAGCTGCTGGGTGACCCTGGGCTAGTCACACTTCTCTGAAGTCTCTCAGCCTCACCTCACAGAGTGTTTGTTGTAAGGGAGGAAGGGAAAGGAGATTGTTAGCCGCTTTGAGATTCCTCAGGGTAGTGATAAAGCGGGATATCAAATCCAAACTCTTCTTTCTCTTCTTCAAATGGCTGTGGGCTGGGGTGGCCATTGCTGTCTGATGAAGAAGAAGAGGAGGTCATATGGGACACCGCAAGGAGAGAGCAGCCTGAGAGGGAGGACAGGGTCCCTGCCCCTTTGCCTTTAGGGGTTGGGAAGGGGGACATTCCTGCTCGCTCCCTGTCCTGCTCCATCCAGGTGAGGGAAGGATGAACAACTGAATGAGGTGGAGAGTCAGAGGAGCTAACTCCTATCGCTGATAACTTGGCCCTGCCTCCACTTTTAGCAATGCTTGGTTATATTTAAGGTTGTCAACCATTTTGCGCAAAGGATAGAGGGGGGTTTGCCCTGCCGGACTTAAGACTTTATTATGAATCAGCAGCTTTCTGCTGGTTGAAACACTGGCTACTTCTTGAGAACACTGACATTTTGGATCTGGAAGGGTATGATAATAGTTTTGGTTGGCATGCATACTTATGGTACGACAAGGTAAAGGTGTATAAAAGCTTTAAAAACCATATTGTAAGGAAAGCATTGTATAACGTTTGGATTAGATATAAAGATTTGTTGGAAAGTAAAACCCCTAGGTGGGTGTCACCAATGGAAGCTAGGGAAGTAAAAAAGCTTAATATGGATTCTAAATGGCCAAAATATCATGAGATTTTAGAATATGATGGCGAAAGGGTGAAACTTCAGAGTTATGAGAAATTAAAGCCAAAGGTTCGAGACTGGTTGCATTACCATCAGATAAATGAGACGTTTAAACAGGACAGGAAAATAGGATTTCAGAAAGAGAAGTCAAAATTAGAAACAGAACTGTTGGAACCCAATACTAAGAACTTATCAAAAATGTATAACTTGCTGTTAAAATGGAATACACAGGATGAAATGGTGAAATCAGCCATGATTAAATGGGCACAAGATATCGGTCATGATATTATGTTTGCTGACTGGGAACAGTTATGGACCACCGGTATTAAATTTACTGCATGCAATGCCTTAAAAGAAAATATTATGAAAATGATCTACCGGTGGTACATGACCCCAGTCAAGCTTGCAAAAATTTATCATTTGCCTAGTAATAAGTGTTGGAAATGTAATGAGACTGAAGGCACTTTCTACCACCTTTGGTGGACCTGCCCAAAGGTTAAAGCTTTCTGGGAAATGATCTATAATGAAATTAAGAAGGTCCTTAAGTGGACTTTTCCTAAGAAACCAGAGGCTTTCCTCTTGGGCATGGTTGGCCAAGTGGTGTTAAGGAAGGACAGGATTTTCTTTATGTATGCCACTACAGCAGCAAGAATTCTACTGGCAAAGTATTGGAAGACGCAAGAACTACCTACTCTGGAAGAATGGCAAACAAAGGTGATTGATTTTATGGGACTGGCTGAGATGACGGGCAGAATCCGGGACCAGGGGAAAGAGACAATGGAAGAGGACTGGAAGAAATTCAAAATATATCTTAAAAATAATTGCAAAATTGAGGAGTGTTAAGATGTCAGGGGGTAAGAAGTAAAGAATTGCAGCAGTAAACAAAAAAAACTTAAGAAATTTTTATGAAAGGGAATTAAGACAATGGACCTAAGGGTTGCTAAAGAATTATTAAACAAGGATGCAGGGATGGGGAGGTATGGGGAAGTCAAAGAAAGAAGGGTATGAATTGATGAGCTTGAAGTTGTATTGTTTTATACTGTTCTTTATTATTTGTGTGGAAAATTAATAAAAATTATTATAAAAAAAAAAAATAAGGTTGTCAACCATTTTGTTTTAATTCTTGTGTATTTATGACGTTTATTAAATGTGGGCATTTGGTTGTTCCATGTGATTCTAATTTGGGAACTTTACTTTGGGCATGATCCGAGACACACATTATTTTTAATTGGCATTAGATTTTATTAAAATGCTTTTCATATGCTACAATTTATTAATATTTTCTACCCCCATTATTGTTCATGCCTGTCCCAAAACTGCCATTTCCTGAAGACCTGCCAAAAGTGGGACCTGGGCATATTCCAAAAGTGCTAGAAGACCACCTTGCCTGCACTGGCTTTTGCTACTGGGGCTAAGCAAGCATAGGGACAATGCTTGGCTTTGATTTATGTTTACTGGGCATCACGCTTTGTTGTTTTGCTTCCTAAGACCGTTGGTAGTTTCAGTACCTAAATGAATACGCAGCAGTAGCAAGTTGCGACAAGACTAAGGAATAGTGTTGAAGAACTGCAGTATCCAAATGTAATTATTAGCATAGCCCATCCTTGTGTCTGTTGATGGAGCTTGGAAGGATAATGCTTGGATAAGTCTCAGAGGGATTGCAAATACCCCACAAGATATAGATATGTGCTATTGTTAACGGAGAAATCCGAGGGCTCCCTTGGACGAAAAGTAAAGACACCAACCAGGACAATTAGAGCAAAACAGCAGCCTGTAGGCTTGGTCTTTATTGAAGACTGTCGCGACAGGACTCCCACCCACTGCAAGATGAAGTAAGATGGAAGCCCAGAAAAAAAGAAGACCCCAACTTTTATTAGTTATTAATCCCCCAAACTACACCCCTAAAACTACATCACAACTACATCATTGATACATCACAAAAAGGAGGGGTTGAGGGAGGAGTTGTGGTGGTAACCTGAGTGTCGTGTCACCTGGCTGGTTCCCCCTTTCCCCCTCCCCATGAGTACTTTCAGGTGACAAAGGGGAGTTTGCAGTATCCTGCCCCCAGAGGGAAGAGCTGATCATTGTCCTTTGTTCTAGTTCGTGCTGAATCCACTCCCATATGCAAGTTCTTTGTGACCTTGATGGTCTTCTGTCTAGGACCATCAGGGTTGGCATAACAACTGGGCAGGGCTCCTGTGTACATGCTGGTATGCTCAAGGGGTTGTGGCCGTCCTGTATCAAACCTATCCCCTTTGATAGTCCTTTCTTCACGGAGCAAAATAAAAGTGGACCGGTGCAGATCCGATGTATGGAACGGTGCAGATCCAATGTATGGTTGATTTTCTATGAATTTATAACAGAAGCGTCGTGTATGTCATGTGTGAGAGTGTGTGTGTGTCAGGTTTGTACAAACTGGATGATTTCCGGGGGGGGGGGGTTCCCTGCGACACTATCTAATATATTTTACAGATATCCAGTGCCTTTTTTCTGGGGGGACCCAGGGATATGCATACCCCTAAACATTTTGTGAATCTTTGTACTTTTGTCCATTTACTGTACAGTGGTACCTTGGTTTACGAACTTAATCCGTTCTGGAAGTCTGTTCTTAAACTGAAACTGTTCTTAAACCGAGGTGTGCTTTCCCTAATGAGGCCTCCCGCCGCCAGTGCCCTTCCACCATTCAGATTCCATTCTTAGACTGAGGTAAAGTTCTCAAACTGGGACACTATTTCCAGTTTTGCAGAGTTCGTAAACCAAATCGTTCTTAAACAGGATGGTTCTTAAACCAAGGTACCACTGTATTTATTTTCCCCGATTTGACCTACATGGTGATTTTCCTGAGTCAGAATGATAGTACCCCTAAACATTTTTTAAGGAAAAAAGCACTACAGATATCTAATATTCATGCTATGCAATCCTAGTCAAGACAAACTTTAACTAAAAATAAAAAAATAAAAGGTAGCCATATTAGCCTGTAGGGGGGAAAAGAACTCCAAAATTCACAGTTGTGCAATACTTGTATTAAGACCAACCAAATTGTGTTGCAATACTGTTGTAAACTTTTCAGAAACTTTAATCAGACACAAGGCACTGGTGGTTGGTGGGTGGTGTTAACAAATATTAGGTTGGATATTGTAGCCCTCAGGTCAGCAAAGCTTTTACACTCAGTTCCAAGATGGAGATTGCTCAACTGACTAGGTTTCTGCTAGGTGCTAGAAGCATCTACTTGCACACATAAGACTGGAACAAAGAAGCAATGGTGTCTCCCCGTACTTTAAAACACAAAAGGCCAGCAGACCTTTCCCACGTTGTAAAGAAAACACAAGTGTTGAGGAGAGAGCCCAAATAAAGAGACCCTTGGCAGTTTTGGAGTTAATTTTTCAAGAAAGAATGCAAATGGCTGAGCTCCTGTAATTTCAACACCTCCCAGAGCCAAGGCTCTGTTCCCTCCACCAACGCTCATGCAAAGTGTCTACACACACTGTGCTTCAGTCTAGCGAAAATGTAGCAGCTGAGCAAAGCTTTGCTTTCCTCGCAAGAGCTGACACCTAAAGGATCCACTGGAAAATAATGCTGGCATTACTAAACTTATTCCGTGGCGCAATGAAGCAGCTTTCTTCATTAGACAGTAAATGCATAGGCGGTTTAAATCATTAGCTGATGATAATTACAGATTAGGAAAGATCTTGCGTACAGAGAAACGATCTGCGCTGAAGTTGTATTTGGACCTCATGTTGAAATTCTTAAAAATGCTTCAGTTCTGCAGACACAGTGAAAGACCAGCAGCTTATTAGTGGCATTGTTATTGCAATCAAACCATGAGATTGTAAATCAGAGATGGCTGCAGATAGGTTATGAGGATACTAAGGAAGCAAAGTGCAATTTAACGAAGTCTCGCTCCTATCATAAGCCACACCAGCATTTTAAAAGGCAAATCAATTTCAAGTTGGTAGATCTGCCTCAGTTTTGTACAAGACACCTGTAGAAGTGTTTTGTGAAGGGGCTCATAATTCTCTTAAGGTACCCCATTAACCAAAGGGAGGTGAGCCTAGGATGGAGGGGGGGTGGCAGAGCCACAGTGAATTCAGCTGCTTCACAGAACTACAATGCTGCTAAATTACCATCCCAACTTCCGGAAGGACCCATGGAAGCAAATAAAAGTATGTACGGCAAGTACACCTTGTGCTATGGAAGTGGAGAATCAAGTATTTGCTGTTCCAGCGCTCCCTTCCTGTGGAAAGTTAGCATCTGAGGGATAAGAGTTCTTCTCTTTCTTCTTTGGCGATCACTCGTAGCCGAGAAAAATTGTCTTCCATAAACATGGTTATAACAATGAGTCCGTAAGTGACTGTGGAGGCCAATTCTGGATCCACATGTCCTTCCACAGTGGGAACATTGGTTCCCAGGCGGGAGCTGATCACGGTGTGGATTTGCCAAGCGTTCCTTCCTCTTGGCACATTTCTCCCTTGCGTCCTGAGTTTGAGTGTCTTCAAAGCTCATGACACCTTTGGCAAAGGCTCTTCTCCAACTGCAGCGCCCGCAGGCCAGTGTTTCCCAGTTGTCAGTGTTTATACTACATTTTTAAAGATTTGCCTTGAGACAGTCTTTAAACCTCTTTTGTTGACCACCAGCACTATGCTTTCCATTTTTAAGTTCAGAATAGAGTAGTCGCTTTGGAAGGTGATGATCAGGCACAACATGACCAGTCCAACAAAGTTGAAGAACCATTGCTTCAACACTGGTGATCTTTGCTTCTTCCAGTAAACTGATAAGAGTTCTAGCCTAGTCTTCTCTCTGACACACTAGCTTTTTACAGGCAGTGAGCTCTTCATGACGAGGAGAAGTTCAGCCAAGTGGTCCTTCATTCTCCCTTGCTCTCAGGGTGTTTCCCCCTGAACGTTCTGTTCGCTTATTCCTTCCACGAAGAACTATCAGAGCAGTTCACATAATGAAAGGTGCAATACCCCATAAAATATAATCAAAAACAGAAAACAATGACGTACGTGTGGATTGTTCCCAAGAGCCAGATATTATAAAAAGAGCAAAAGAGGAGAGAAATTAAGAGGCACCTTTTAAAGAGTTTTGAATGTGGTTTTGAATGGGAGATTCAAATATCAAACCAAAAAGGAGATGGAACATTCCTCACCTCTCACCTGCTTGTTTGCTGGTCTTCATGAGTGGCTGAAATGGAAAGCTGCTCCTCAGCCACCACACTCGCATGCTAAGAGCCAGAGACCAAGAATCCTTTGAAGCTTAATGGCTCAATGCATTTATTAATAAACAATTCTTTATTGATACATGTAATATGTTTAAGGTGCCCACTTAATATATAAAAATCACCCACAGATCATAATCAAGCAAGACTCTGAAGCAAATGGCATTTGGGGGAAGAAAGTTGCAATGTAGCTTTTTCACATTTCTTTCCCTTGCTTAGTCATTCGGGGTCAAACAGGCACTTCAATAAAATCTAGGGAAAGTTTGCTCTCTCCCCTCCCCTTCCCCCCCCCCACTCTCCGTTTAATCTCTGGTTTCATTAATTGATTGTGTTTTGTTCACTTCCAGATGTGTGAATTAAGAATTCCAGCTGACTGGAACTTCTTTTCTATTGAGGAATGCTAGCTGGAGCATTAGCCGAAAGAGGACATTTCTGCATGTTCAATGAGTTGATTCCAGTGGTCTGTTATGGGGGCGGTGAGAGTGGGACGTGTTTTTCTTCTGGCTGGCTGTGGAAGGGAACTGGCAAAGCTGGGGGGGGGGGGTAAATGAGGCCTGTGAATGATCCTGTTTCAGGGAAACCTAGAACCAGACTGTGATAATGCAAACTGTGTTTAAACGTAATTGCATTCAAAAAAATAGAAAGGGGGCAATGGGGGGAGGAAAGTTTGCATCCCTAAATGCGTGTCACTCCATTCTTACAACCCTGAAGTTAAGACACTCCGGCTGCAACACTCCCATCAGTTAAAAGCACAGTAAATCCCACTGATTCCATTAATTTGTGTTCAGAGGATTTAAGTATTAGTTCCATTTATTTCAAAGGAAATTAATTGCCCTCATCTTTAAAAGCCCATCAAAACCAGCTGAAATACAGGCTGCTTTATAAGCCTGAAACCATAATCCACAAACCACAATCTCCATTGTAATCATGCTAAATTCCAGAGGCGAGCTGAAATTTCTCAGAAGGCATTTTTCTCGGAACATTTCTGATACATATCCCCCCCCCCCATTTTACTCCTCTGGAAAAAAGTAGGCTACAGTGGTACCTCGGGTTACAGACGCTTCAGGTTACAGACTCTGCTAACCCAGAAATAGTACCTCGGGTTAAGAACTTTGCTTCAGGATGAGAACAGAAATCCTGCGGCGGCAGCAGGAGGCCCAATTAGCTAAAGTGGTACCTTGGGTTAAGAACAGTTTCAGGTTAGGAACGGACCTCTGGAATGAATTAAGTTCTTAACCCAAGGTACCACTGGACTTTGAAGGATTTTCTCAGACTACTCTTCACTATCTTTATTTCTGTTTCATGATCAGAGGTGATTTCTATCCAAGGTGTTCTGTAATCAAGCTAAGGTGAAGTTAGGCTACCAGTGACCATTGCTTCTGCTGCCATTTGCAGCAGCAGAAATCCAGCAAAATTAAAACCTCGTGGGTTGGGAGAGAAAGAAGCTGTGCTACTGTCACTGCTAAGCCTCATCCCCAAGACTACTGGAGAATTTCTCCTTCCCTTGGAAAAATCTTGCAAAACACTCTCCCCAGTTCTTTTATCTGCAAATAGGCTAGAGAATTTCCAGAAATCATTTGCACACAGCTGTTGCCAAATTACTTATTTCAGCACCATTCTTGAGAAAGTGGTTCGTGGATTGCAGTCTTGAGTGAATCATATATACCTTTTCTAGCTTCTCCTGCTGGTGCAGAGGAAATTAAAGCATGACTGAGCAAGGGGAGTGACACAGGTTATGTTTGTTTTCAAAAGTCACCTGATGGAGTACCCGTGTAGACATGCTCTGAAACAGCAGCCATCCACGAGGTTACAAAGAGCAGTGGGATGAGACACCGCACTTTGTAAGGGGTTCTGTTTAGCAGCTCCCGTTTTCTTGATTTTAAACTTGAAGTGCTGGTTTTGGAATAGCACAGCGGCCGAGGGAGCATGATCCCAGCCAACCCTCAATTAAAAAAATAAAAATCGCTGTATGTTCACAGTATGTCATGAAAGCAAACCATTCCATTGGTCCTAGTTCCCCGTCCCACCTGCAAAAATTGCACATTCCCTTAGACATGCATGGTTCTAGTGTTCAAAATTTGTACTGTTGTACTTTTTTGCAACAGTCCTGCGAAGTAGGCTGCGACAAATCCTAACCTCCTTCGTAGGACTGTTGCGAAGAGTACTCTTGATAATTTTGGAACACTCGAACCATGGACGCCTAAGGGAATATGCTATTTGTGCTGATGGCAGTAATCATTCCAGGGGATTATTCTCAACTGCCCAATTTCTAACGAACCCTGCAAGTCAAATGAAAGCACCGTGCTGATAAAAAAACAAACAAACAAAAACTCCTATTGATTCTAAAGTTGTTCTCATGCAATTCCTCTCTACTTCACCAGCGATCCAAAAAACGATACATCCCAACTCAAAGGCGTGTCTCGGGGTCCTTTCTTGTGTAAATGTGCCTGCAGGGCGAAAATCTGTGCAGAAGACGGAACAATCCCCACCCGCTTCGAACGGGGAGGCATCTTCACTTTCACAAAACCTGAGCTGGGGGCGGTGGCGGGTGTGTGCTAAGCGAGCAGGATCTCCTTCATCTCTGCGCGGGTGATCCTAAGGATCGCTGGCGAAAGTGGCCGCGCAAGCGGAATACTCTGCAGGCGTGCCATTATAAAGACGATCCCGCTTCACGTTCCCAGCCTTCTTTTCTCGGGGTTTTTTTCCCCGCCCCTCCCTGTAAGGAAGGAGCCAGGTGGGTCGAGAAGAGAGAAGCCGCCCCTTCCTCCGCTCCTCCTCCTCCTCCTCTTCCTCCCCACCCCTCCGATTCTTGTCTCCTGCTGCTGCTGCTGCTGCTGCCGCCTGCGGCAAGGGACACCATCCAGGGGAGCGCTCGACTTGGCAGCCACAGGCGTGTGTGCGTGTGTGTTTCTTTTGGGTGGTGTAATTCCTCCTCCGCCACCCCTCGACTTTCTCGCGCGCAGCCGGCTTGGCTCAAAGGAGAGAAAGGCGGCGCGATTGGCTGCTGATTACCCAGCGCTGGGACTTCTGCACACACGCCGGAGACAAAACTCAGCCCAGGGCTTCGCCTGTCCCACTCGAGGCAGCGGGGAAGGAACCTGCGGCAGCTGCGGAGGCGCGCGCAACGGACGGACGGACGGACTTGCCTACTTGCCTGCCTGCCTGCTTGACTCCCCTCGCGCCACAAGCACCTCAGGCAGCGCGCAAAGCGAGAGAAGCCTCGCCACCCAAGCCCACCCGTCCCCCTTCTCCTCCTCCTCCTCCTCCTCCTTTTCCGCCTAGTGTTTTGTAAGCACCCACCTGCTGCCCCGCTTCTCCCTTCACCAGCTTGGACGGAGCGCGACTCCCTTGGCGCGCCGCCGCCGCCACCGCCGCCTTCCCCCTCAGTCTTGTGGAAAAGAGTCCCTTCGGCTCGGGAAGGCGAGCGCAATGGCGGGCGCTCCCCGCGCGCTGCTGCTGCTGCTTTGCCTTGGCCTCAGCTGGAGCCTGCTCGTGGCCCCCGGGGAGCCGGCGCTGGAGCGCACGGGCGGGCTGCGGAAAAGAAGCCGGGCGTTGGCTGCAGGTGACCAGCCCGCCCCGCTCGTCGTCTCCCCAGAGGACAAGGTCTCGGAACACATGCTCCGGCTCTACGACCGGTACAGCGGCGGTCGGCCCGAGGAGTCGGCGCCCGGCGCGCCGCAGCTGCTCCACCTCCGCGAGGGGAACACGGTGCGCAGCTTCCGAGCGCTGCCAGCAGGTGAGCCCAGGCGCCCGCGCGCGCGCGCCAGCAGGCAGCCCACAGCCGAGCCCGCCCCGGGTTGCTCGGGTGGGGAATGTGTGCGGGGTGTGTGCCGTGAGGTGTTTGGTTTGATGTTTGCGCGCCAGGGAGATTGGGCACGCCGGGCAGCGCGCGCGCCCGCAGAATGACAGGTCCCCGCGCCAATCCCTTCGCCCGGGGCGTCGCGCGCAAAGCGCCGTTGGGTGGGCGTAGCGCGCTCCGGGTCGCCGCGGGCACGCAGTGCCCCCCGAGGGGGCGGCTTGGCGGACGCCAGGTGAGGAAAGAGAACTTACCTGGGCAGCTTTGCCCGTCGCCGGCTAGCGCGCCACAGGCGCCCTCAGCACAGGCGTCGTCGTGGCGCCCGGACACGACGCGCGTCGAGCTTGGCTAACGCGGGGGAGTTCTTACCTAGCGTTACCCAGCGCCGGGTTCAAATCAGGCGTGTGGCTTCTGGGACACATGTATACAGCGCGCTAAGGGCGCTTCCCTCCTCTTTAAGGGCCGTTTTATGTGAAAAACAACATTCCCAAGGAGTGGGGAAATTTACCATCTCTCTTCTCCGTGTGGTTGTGGTGAGCTGGTGCTCTTTCAGCCAGGTGGGTGTCCTGCGCCCGTTGCCCGAGAAATCGGATATATTAAAAGCAGGAATCTGCAATAAGCCGCCCCTGTGTGGGCTCCGGAGAGTCAAAACTGCGCTCCTGCAGAGAAAATGACCAAGAGCGAAAGGTGGAGGAGTTCCGTGTCAAAACAGTTTTTTGTTTACTCAGATCGCTTGAGGTTTCCTTTCTCTCTCCCTCCCGCTTTTGAGATTTAACCAGGGCTGTCTATCCTGCGTCTTCTTGGAGACCTCCTGGGTGACATTAAAAACAACAAGTAAACAACTCCTCCGAGTTGCTTTCGACATACTTTCCTTACCAAAAGCAAATGATGGCCATGGGTTTTAATTTTAAAAGGTGGATCTTCCCCCGCTAGTGAATGCTTTATTCAACCCATTTCTCCGTGTAATATCGGTTTGGGAGAAATGATTACTCACCAGAAGGTCCTCCGCTGCTCACAGAGCTCCCTTTTTCTAAAAAAACGCTTTTGTAGGTTAAAGCCAAATCATACATGATAACGTCCAATGAAGGATAAAAGTTCATTGAGAGATCAGGAAGTGGGGCTCTGTCTTGCTTCTGCTCCAGTGAACTCTGTAGGGATTTGGTGAATGATTTGACAGCTGGACCGAGACCACAGACTGCACTTGTCTCAAACCACCGCAAAGAGATTTTCCAAAAGTTGCTACATGCTCAGACCTCAGAAAGTCTATTCCTGGGCACATACCTGAAATCCACAATATAAATATACCCTGAGCACCACTGACAAAATGGCATGGGTGGGTGATGGTTAAAATGACACCCCAATCCTAAACCCAATGGACACAAGCCAGGGAAAATCAGCTACACTTAAGACCCACTGAAATCTATCTTTGACCCAAGTGTTTACCTGTACGGTTTGCAGTCTGACCATGCACTTGTTTACTTGGAAGCAAGTTCCATGGAGTTCAATGGGGCTTACTTCTTGGAAAAGATGCTTATGATTGACAGCCTAAATCACATTGATTTAAGTGGGGATTCGGCGGCCCCTCTACCTTTCTGTGCATGGCATCCAATTATTGGGATTGACTTCAATTGATTTCAGAGAAATATATTTCCAGGTAAAGATGTGCAAGACTGTGGTGTCAGGTTGCAATAGATGAAACGGTTAGTCCACAATTAAGGTGGTGGTGGGGTATTTGAGATAATTTGTGTGCCTTGATGGGGTGGACAGATGACCTAATGACTTCATAATGTGGAAGCAAGTGCCGTTTATTTCAGTAGGTTGTGCACCTAATCTGTTTACGATCAGAGTGCAAGTCCAAGTAGATAAGCAGTATGCAGCCCCAGTCAGGTGCCTAGCAGAAATGCCACAAGCAGAATATGATGAAGATGGCTGTATCTTACAGTTCGGCTCTAGTGTCTGGTAGCCAGGGGTATATTGCTTCTGAACATGGATGCTGCACTCTGACTAATCACCTAGCACCCCGGCATTTGTCTATACTTTTAAAAACTCTTTACCCATATCTTGCAGCAAGCGAATGCAATGCTATCATACACATTGTGTATCATACACTTCCTTACATTTCTCCCGAGCCGCTTGTGAGTCCGTTTTAATGCACTCTGCTTTTTTGAGCATGGAAACAAATTTATTTCCATTTTCTTTTTTCATATGGCTCAGGATTTTATAATGTCGTATGGTGCCTAATCTTTGGTTCGTTTGTTTTTCTAAACTTGTAAGCCTTCTTTGAAGATTCGAGCACTCAATGTGAGTGTGAGAGACACGGCGTCAGTGGTTATTGCAATCTAATTACAGTGTCATCAAAAGGAAAAGGACCCAGAATCCTCCCTACTCTTATACCAGTATATTTTCTAACTATTGCGCCTTCCTCTTAGTTATGCATGCATTTGCTGCATGCTTAGCTGAAGAAACAGATGCAGTGTATTATAGACTATGTCAGTTAATAAGTTGTTTTTGGCACACCATTAGTAAGTCAGTAAAACATATAGCCCTGTTTGAAATAACCATGTGCTTGATGTACTTGAAGCTTGGGCAGTTTCTACTGCATCGCATATATCTCGCAGACAAGCTACTGGGAGTTCCTTTCTTCTTCTGTAGTTCAGGACTGGGATAAATTTTACACACACAGAGAGAAACAATTTCTTAGTCATTGTTTCTGCAAAGTAGGATGGCTTGATTCTAAGTACAATCATGCCCGTGGAGTTTGAAGAAACTCTCAGGATTCCCAAGGGTCTGTTTAGCATAGAGGTTTTAGCCTGCTGTTACATAGTAATTAGTGATCTTCTAGTTCTGGTGTGTTCTCACATCCACAGTTAGAAATTAATGCTAAAAGCAAGCCACTTAATTTCAGGGAGATCCAGTATTGAGTGGAGTGCTTCAGCCCTGGAAAGCTGCAGCAGGGAATAAAACTCATCCTGAAAAGACATTCAAGACCAGGTTGAATCCCTCTAAATTTATGCAGGATTTCCTAGGAATGTAGGATGTCTGTCTATCAGTCTCTAGGAGAAGTAGTGGTGGATTTGGTGCTGTGTTACATCAAACCCATCCTATGCATGTTTAATCCCTAGTAAGTGTGTTTAGGGAGATGCTGTGGTCTAAACCACAGAGCCTAGGGCTTGCCGATCAGAAGGTCGGCGGTTCGAATCTCCGCAACGGGGTGAGCTCCCATTGCTCGGTCCCTGCTCCTGCCAAACTAGCAGTTCGAAAGCACATCAAAGTACAAGTAGATAAATAGGTACTGCTTCTGCGGGAAGGTAAATGGCGTTTTTGTGTGCTGCTCTAGTTCTCCAGAAGTGGCTTAGTCGTGCTGGCCACATGACCCGGAAGCTGTATGCCGGCTCCCTTGGCCAATAAAGCAAGATGAGTGCCGCAACCCCAGAATCATCCACGACTGGACCTAATGGTCGGGGTCCCTTTACCTTTACCTTTTAAGTGTGATTAGGACTGCAGCCTTAGAGTAATTCCCATAACCATTTCAATCAATAGGAGTTTTGTCATATCATTCAGTGGACTGTGGACCCATGTCCATGACCCAAGCTTGAAAAACCTGTAGATGTCTCATCGGTCAACATGAGTTTTGTTTTGTTATCTTGACATTGGCTTTATGTTGTTCCAGTCAAAGTCACTACTTAGCTTTCACCAGTTTAGTCACTGCTGGAGAGCCTCACCACTGCCATTGGAACAGTATATACTTACTTTCTGAATAACAATATTTACACGTGTGTGCATGTGTGTATTTGCCACTTTCCACAACAAAGAAAGTTTTTTGTGCTCTTATACCCTTACATCCTCCAAATGCTGCCTGTTCCCAACATTTTAGCTTTCTCATTGCTTTGTATGAATTTCCAATACAGAGGTGTCAAATATACTCCCAGGAATTTTCTGCTTGCTTTCTTGAGCCATCTGGGTTTCTTCTACTAAATCTTAGTTCCACTTAGTTCTATTTAGCTTAATACCCACTCCTGGCCTCTAGCATGATGGCTGAAATTCACAAAACAAAGCACTGAAGAGTACTTGAGTGCCGGGGTGGGGAACCAGTGTGACTCTCCAGATGTTGGGACTCTCCAGATGTAGGAGCTGCCCATCATGCACAGCTCCTAGCATGTTAAATGGTCTGAATAGTGGGGAGTTGAAGCCCAGCAACATCCAGAGGGTTATGAGCTTTGAAGCCCTGTTTTAGCAATACCACTACTATTTAACTTCCATGTTAGTGGGACGCTCCTGTTCCCACTTTTTCAATCCAGCAAACTCCCATTGAACTGATTGCAGATTTATCTTAGTCACAACTAATGCCTATCCCATTGCTTTCGAAGTGGTGGTGGTGGTGGTCATAGGCATGAGTAACTTTTGCTGGACTGTGTCTGTTGTCGTCACATTCATAGACTGGCATCGCATCTCAATCCCAGATGCAGTGTGTGGATGCACGAGCCATTGGTTCCAAAGCAATAATCCATGTAAGTATACATTATGATTGCAGCCTAAATCCACAATCCATCACCCCTTTGTTCCAGAGTTACTTTAATGGAACTACTAGGTGCTCTCTCTCACTCACTCACTCTCTCTCACACTGTGTGTGTGTGTGTGTGTGTGTGTGTGTGTGTGTGTGTGAAAATTGCATTCAAGGGCACTTACTTCAGTTGGTTTATATAGCAACTTTGAAAGTAGTGACCTGACCATTTACCACTGGCAAGTCAGAATTGCCACCAGACAACCAGGCAGGAGCATTTTTATAAGGTGGGAGAAAGTTGGTGCTTCTTGATATGCCACAAATAACTAACCTGGACATAGGTGAGCAGGGTTTTTTTATTATTATTATTAAAGATTTTATTGGTTTACAAAAGTATGAGCAATCTCTCTCTCTCTCTCTCTTTCCATGTAACATTTTTACAGATCAGTTTCATTTGTTGAGACATTAGTGTTATATTAGGAAGAAAAGGGGGGAAGGGGTGGAGGGGGGAAAGGTGAGTGGGGGTGGGGTCAGGTGGCGATGTTTCTGTTTTACTTAATATATGTGTGGGGTTTTGTGTCAGCGTCGCCCTCCAGTGTTATTGCCAGTCACCAAATTCTACTTGCCATCTCTGCAACATATTGCTAGAATGGGTCTATTTATCATCCAAACTAGAGATGTCACTAACTTTGGGAATGCAATTAACATGTGTTTTTGGGTTATGCAAACAGAAGGAGCTTTGAAACTGGGAGGGGGCGGAATAAAGAGGGGAAGGGGAAGTTTAGGGAGGAGAAGCTTGATTCTCTCTTTCTCTTCCTGCCATGCTCCCAATAAAATAAGACCTCTCTCAAGCAGCTATTTGCATTTCAAGGGAAAACTTCGTTGGCACCAGAGCTGTTTATTTTGCCCTTATTCATATGATATAAGCAGTTCAGCACTTTTTCCTCTGTGATTGGAGACAGCAATTCTTCTGAATGCCCTTTGCTGAAACCGCAGGAGGGGAGACTGGCTCTTGCCAGTCATCTGGTTCGCCGCTGTAAGAACAAGATGCTGGGCTTGATCCAGCAGGGCTGTCCTTATGTTCTTATGATTGGTGTGCGATTGGATGTGATGTTGCAAGGAATAATAATAATTTATTATTTATACCCCGCCCATCTGGCTGGGTTTCCCCAGCCACTCTGGGCGGCTTCCAACAAAACACTAAAATACAATAACCTATTAAACATTAAAAGCTTCCCTAAACAGGGCTGCCTTCAGTTGTCTTCTAAAAGTTTAGTAGTTATTTTTCTCTTTGACATCTGATGGGAGGGCATTCCACAGGGCGGGTGCCACTACCAAGAAGGCCCTCTGCCTGGTTCCCTGTAACTTGGCTTCTCGTAGTGAGGGAACCTCCAGAAGGCCCTCGGCGCTGGACCTCAGTGTCCGGGCAGAACGATGGAGGTGGAGATGCTCCTTCAGGTATACTGGACCAAGGCCAATTAGGCCTTTAAAGGTCAGCACCAACACTTTGAAGGAAGGAAAACATAAGCGGCCTGAATGTAACCTAACAACTCTTAACAGTCTTTGCATTTCACCTGCATATGGGCACCTAGCAATCTTATCTTGAGCTGAGTTCCGCATATCACTTAACGTCTGCATGGTACCTTCAGCCCAATCCTATGCATGTCCATTCAGAAGCAAGTCCTGCAAAGCTCAGCAAGACTTTCTCATACCATTGCACCCCTGATGTAGCCTCTTTGTGCCAGTGAAGCTCTTTTATACAAATCAAAGAAAGCTGGTCACATTTGAATAAGTCCCATTGAAGTGAATGGGGTTTTGGCACGTACTCAAAAACGTAAGCCCCATTAATTTCATTGGAATCTAAGTGCACTTTCCCTGGAGAATTCCTGATGGGTTTAAGCCACGTTAAGCATCTGTTCTCAGCTGTCATTATAAGAGCCTAAACTGGGTGAGATAATTAAATATATACTTTGAAGTGCTTGGTGCATCACAAAGACATGGCCTGGTCCTAAAGGTTGTTGCACTGGCAAACAAATCCTTAAGACTATGGTGCTGCAAATTCTGTGCAATGCCATCCAATTGTGGCATTACAGGGTTGTTGCAGAGATTTTGTGCGGACATTTAGGATTAACGTGTAAAGCGTGTTTGAAAACATCAAGGCTGCTGTCTTATTAGTATCCGAGAATTCCAAAAGAACATTGTGTGTGTTTTACAGTACTTGTAAAATGCTTGTTAAAATGGTGTGGGGGTGTGTAAGAGAGACTCCTGGATTTGCATACAGTACAATCCTGAATGGAATCCAGGCCAATCAAGGTGAAGGTCATCATTGTGCAGAACATTTCCCCACAGAAGTGAATGGCAGCTCTTTCCTTGTATACAGGAAGGGGCAGCCTTGCAGGTGCCACCAGAGGAGAGGCTAAACCTGCTTCCTTCTCCTGGTGGCCTCATGGACTCTTCATAGTATTTTGTCTTCACCTGCATAGCTTCATCCTGGTTCTTGGTCATAGCACAGTGTGACAGCATTGGGAACCGGCTCTTATATACAGTGGTACCTCGGGTTACATACGCTTCAGGTTACAGACTCCGCTAACCCAGAAATAGTGCTTCAGGTTAAGAACTTTGCTTCAGGATGAGAACAGAAATCGTGCTGCGGCAGCACAGCGGCAGCAGGAGGCCCCATTAGCCAAAGTGGTGCTTCAGGTTAAGAACAGTTTCAGGTTAAGAACGGACCTCCAGAATGAATTAAGTACTTAACCCGAGGTACCACTGTATTTGAATGGTACCATTAATATTGAGCCAGTACAGTCATACCTCGGGTTACAGCCGTTTCAGGTTGCGTTTTTTCAGGTTGCGGACTGCCGAACCCCGGAAGTACTGGAATGGGTTACTTCCGGGTTACAGCGGTCGCGCATGCGCAGGAGTGACGAATCGCAACCCGCGCAGATGCGTAGACGTGGGTTGCGAATGCTGCGGGTTGCAAATGTGCATCGCGCACAGATCACGTTCGCAACCCAAACGTCCACTGTACTTTCACATCACAAGCTCCCATTGCCATAAGCATGCCGTGTTCAAATGATCATCCAGGGCTCCATGGGCAATTGTTTCGTGAGACTGTAGATAATTGCCCCTCCCTTGCTTCTACACCCTTCCCACCCCATTCTGGCTTCAGCACAAAGATCATGACTTGCCCTGATTTAGAATTCCTCTTTGCACCCAACCTGGGAAACTCCGCTTTAATGCCAGTTAACAAACCAAGGCTCTGAAGAGAATTCCATATTTTAAAAAAGTCCTTTTGGAACAAAATGGTCCAGAACTCTTGTCTTCTCGTTTGCAGTGCCACCCATCAAAAAGGGCACAGGTACAACTCAGGGGAAGTTATCTTGGCTCCTTTCAGGATACCTGATTAAAAGGTATTTATTGTTCTAAACCTAAAATGTCTTTGGAAAGGAGCCCATCTTTGCGGTCTTTTAGCTTGTATTTACTCTGTTTCTTGACTGTGGGTGGCAAAAGTCCTATAAATACACAGTTCGCTCACCCTTTTCCTCCTCCCCCCGATCCTTTTGCAGTTCAAGTGCCAAAGAAATAAATTTGAAGTGGCTATAAGTTTTTTTTTTTTGACACTTTTATAAGTATTTATGCAAAATATTTAAGCAGTTAGGTGTTATCTTTCCTGTCCCTTAGGATGTGACAGCTCATTTGTACGGTTATTAATGGGAGAGAACTACATTTTCTGTGAAACCTTAGATAGTATAAAGGTGGGGAGTGTTCTCATTTCCCCCCACTAGGTTCCATACTTGGCTGAAAATGGAGTGGAAATTGGATATTTTGTTTCCATTTGTAGGTATTTCATATTGAAATTTATCTGCAACACACACTGGATGCTAGCTGGAATTTGCACAGAAAAAAAACGTGCCTGTCTCCATCTTCACCTTTCGGTTCGTAAGCAAAAATGCACACAAATTATTTGGTCACGCTGTGCCGTCGAAGCCAATCGAGGATTTTGGCATTGCCTTCCATGGCGTGTAGGTCGCCCCCATTTCCCCTGGTCTCTGGTGGCAATGTTGACTCATCAGTGAATTACTTTCTCAGGGAATTAATGGGTTTTTGTTCACCTCCTCCACTAAAAGGTCCCATAGGAATGCATTCTTACCAGTTTTAAGAGCTGGTTTATCCATTCTGAGGAATAAGAAGAGTATTTGCTGGATCAGGTCAAAGACCTCTAATCCATCCTGTTCTCACACTGGCCAACTAGATGCCTCTATGACCAGCCATCTTAGTACAACAGCACTTTCTCCATGTGATTCCCAGGAACAGCCATTCAGAGGCACACTTCCTCTGATGCTGGAACTATTATAGAGCCTTCCTAGCTAGTAGCTGCTGGTAGCTGAGCCCTAAAAAAAAATTTAGTCCAATCCCCTTTTGTGGGACGCAGGTGGCGCTGTGGGTTAAAGCCTCAGCGCCTAGGACTTGCCGATCGAAAGGTCGGCGGTTCGAATCCCTGCGGCGGGGTGCGCTCCCGCTGCTCGGTCCCAGCGCCTGCCAACCTAGCAGTTCGAAAGCACCTCCGGGTGCAAGTAGATAAATAGGGACCGCTTACCAGCGGGAAGGTAAACGGCGTTTCCGTGTGCGGCTCTGGCTCT
This sequence comes from Podarcis cretensis, assembly GCF_951804945.1. NCBI lineage: Eukaryota > Metazoa > Chordata > Lepidosauria > Squamata > Lacertidae > Podarcis > Podarcis cretensis. The sequence continues at coordinate 13,274,251 of NC_137178.1, forward strand.
GGCCAGAGCAGTGATGTCACGCTGGCCACGTGACCCGGAAGTGTCTCCGGACAGCGCTGGCCCCTGGCCTCTTAAGTGAGATGGGCGCACAACCCCAGAGTCTGTCAAGACTGGCCCGTACAGGCAGGGGTACCTTTACCTTTACCTTTAATCCCCTTTTAACGCTGCTCAAGTTGGCGGCCACCCCCACATCTTCTGGCAACAAATCGCATTAGTTTAATTCTTCACTGCGTCAAGCTGTAATTCCTTTTGTTCCGTCTTGGGTTTTCCAACATTCAGCTTCAGTCGTAGTATTATGGCAGAGGGATAAAAACTTCTGTCTCCACACCGTGGGTATTTTTATGGAGTGGTAAACTGATGTAGCAGAATTCTGGACTGTCCCATATCAGACTGCAAGTGTGCGTGTGCGCGTGCACGCACAAACCATGTTTTTCCTATACTTCAGAGTGAGTTCTTTGAATGCCCTTAATTAGTAGTAATAAGAATAAGAATAAGAATAAGAATAAGAATAAGAATAAGAATAAGAATAATAATAAAAATTTTTATACCCCACCCTCCCCAGCCCAGGCCGGGCTCAGAGCGGCTTACAAGCAATAATAAAAACAAGTTGAATGATTACAACTTAAAAACAAAATTAAAATACAACATTAAAATATTGAAACATTAAAATATTAAAATGTAGCCTCCTCGCAGGAGGAGAAGGAAAAGAAAAAAGAAAGAGAGGGAGGGAGGGAATCAAATTAATGCATT